>NC_091129.1:100651411-101013077 GCF_040183065.1 Periplaneta americana
AATCATCCTGGGAAGGATTTGAAATGTTGATAGAGAAAGGGTATTCGGTGAGATGAGTTCTGAGAATTCTCCATGGCGTTACTTCATATTCGCTTTATAGCTGTGGAAAATCTCGGGAAATAGTTCAACTTGGTAATCAACCCAGAACAACCCACGCCTGAGAACAACCTCGGAGCACTAGTCAATTAAGAATACACAACATCACAGCAAAGCCAGTCCTTAAATACGGGAGTGAAACCTGTATACTCAATCAGAGAAATTGCCATAAGCTAACAGCAGCACAGATGAGATTCCTGAGATCCTTACTGGATGTCACTCGGAAAGACAGGATACGAAATACAGATATACAAGAAAAACTGCATGTAGAAAGTATAACTGAAGAAATAAAGGGGCAAATCGCAATATAGCGAACGTAGAAGCTCCGCCCACGACCCATTCCACTTTTCCCCTACTAGCTGAACAGACACTCTACGTGATAGGCGAGTGTTGTTCGAATGCACATTCCATGTGGGTGGGGATAACTTCCCCTACTGGCGTTCGCGATATTGCGATTTATCCAAATAAAGAAATATCAACAGGATTGACTACAGCATCTCTCAAGAATGCCAGACGCCAAATTACCCAAAATTGCTTTAAATTACAAACCCCATGGTCGACGAGACATAGGAAGGCGTAGACCACGTTGAATCCAACAAGATCATCTAGAACTTCACGGGAACAGGTCATAATAAGCCTAAATCCAGAATTTCGATAAGAAGAAGAAATTATTTCATATCATTTACAAATATGAGCTAACAACGTGTACTGTGGTTAACTCTACGAATGGTATGAAAAGATCTTTGCGACTCGTATTTTGTTTTGTAATATGACAATGTAAATACGATAGGCAGAACCACCTTGTGGACGACAGATCAACAAATAAAACATGATAGATTGCATACATGTAAATAATAAATGTAAATAGTCAATGTAAGTAATAAATGAAAATGTAATTTGTTCAATGTTGGTGACCGTCATTTCGTACGTTGTCGTTTGTAAATTATATGAAAATAATATGAAAATGTAAATAATTAATGTAGATAATATTGAAACCAACAAACGATAGCGGTAGACAAATTTAAGCTGATATCACTTTAAACAACAACAAGTACAAAATTTCAATTATCTGGGTTGTGAAATATCTTATCAAAATGGAAAAGATGTGAACAAGAAAATTACCAAATTTACACAAATTCCAGGAATAATAAACAATACATTAAAAGCTAAATTAGTACAAAAATCTAAAAGAATAAAAATATACAATACACTAGCATTACCCTCCCTTTTACACGGAAGCGAGATTTGGATATTAAAGAAAAAAGACATGAACAGAATCAAAGTAACGGAAATGAAATTTTTCAGGAGGACAGCAGGATATACCTACTCTTTTAGACCGAAAAAGGAATGAAGAAATTTTAGAACAATTAGAAGTAGAGTCAGTAGAAGAAAAAATTAGCAGATACAAATTCAATTGGCTAGATCATGTAAGAAAATGGAAAATTCAAGAATTCCAAAAATTATGATGCAGTATAAACTTAGAGGACATCGTCGACCAGAAAGACCTTTTAGAAGACTGCTAGATGGGGCCGAAACATGTCTACAGAGGCCTAATTCGTGAAGGATGATGATGATGATGATGATCTCTTTAATCTGACGAGTGATATCAACAAGACACCACTTATGAGACAACGAGACCAGGAGAGAAATGAGGTAGGGTGGCAAGTTCCTTTCCTCCTCCATTGCATACATCGCCTACTAGCTACATATTACACTAATCAGGCTATAGAACTATGGTAAAGTACTAATTTTTTGTCAACAGATAGCAGCAAAAGTTAGTGTCCTGTAAAGAACAGAATGAATGAGAATTTATGAGTACAAAACCTCAGTTTCACTGATTTTGTCAGTTAGAACCTTGTCAACCAAGCTAGCGATGTTGAGGCATGTACCTGACAACATGGGGAGACGAGCAAGAATATGTCTCCAGGAGAAGGAGGAGGGACACTTGCAGCACATTTTGTAACTATAAGTTATTTTCCCAGAGTTAATCTATGGCCAGATGGTTGAGGAATCCTAAAGAGAATATAAGATTCTAAATAAAAAACCCATAAAGAATAAATTGTAAACGTTGAATAATTGTAACACTTCTCTTAATGATAGGTATTATAAATATCTAGCCTATTAAGATATTACTTTGAGATAAAATGCGATTTATAACAACACATTCTGGCAGCCTTCTAATGCTATGTTTCACCAAGAGCAGTAATTTATTTTCCTGCTGAGGGAAATTGCGTAACATCTGTGTGACAGTGACTCACATTTCAATTAGAAAAACAACGTGAAAATAGCTGCCAGATGACAGGAACATGACAACCTCGTTATGAAGCCCTTGTTTACGACTGAATGGCTTACGTAAGCCATTCCAGACAACCACATCGACGCACCTGGAACACGCATGCGTCTTTTCATACCCATTAAATAAGAAGCTCTTCTAAACCATCCTCAAAGAACTTTAATAAATCTGAAACTATATATCATACATTTTCTTGCTGAGTTTCAACTGTTGGAAAACATCCTCAAGAGACTCACTCTTTCCCTGTGGGAGGGAAGATATATATCTTTTCTCCACAGGGAATCGAACTCAGGTTTGCTGTATTTATAGCCATAATCGTTATTACTTGAGCTGAAGCTAGAGGCTAGGACTCCTACTTATTTTCTAAAGTCAAATTATCTTTGCTATACATACGTGAAATGCAAACATTTTTATTTTATGAACTACAATAAATTATAATAAGTCCTTAGGTATATTATCTTAAAACTGGACAGCGTACGGTTGTCTTGAAATGGTTTCCTTAATTTCTTTATTGTATGGGAAATAATTCGGAACGAAATAATACATTCCTTATATACAAAATAATATTAGATCCACTAGAATGGGTTTTGTCTTTTAAAAATCATCGTTAAAAATTACTCTGACTTCACTCGTGGTACTATGGAAACAGAAGTGTAAGTAGTTTTCTAAACGGTCCTCTCCCTCTGTTCTGTGATTTTTAATGTGCTTTAAATATTGGACATATTCATGGCATGTTACGGGGATACCTTTACCTTACCTTTTATGGGTTATGTACCTTTGAAATGGCCACCCCGAAGTCCCGATCTGACATCCTGTGATAATGCGTTATGGGAAAACATCAAGCAGAAAGTCGCTCAGAATCGTTATTAGACAACTGAGGAACTCAAAGACGCTGTTAGGAATGCATTTGCTTCCGTCACTCCAGCAATGCTGCGCAAAATTTCACACCGCTCCTGGAGACGAATAATACTGTACCAAGAAAATAACAGTGTGCACACAGACCCCCTGGAGTAAATGGTGGCTGTCGTATTTACCTGTCTCATTTTATTTTTATTTTATTGGGTTATTTTACGACGCTTTACCAACATCTAGGTTATTTAGCGTCTGAATGAAATGAAGGTGATAATGTCGGTGAAATGAGTCCGGGGTCCAGCACCGAAAGTTACCTAGCATTTGTTCGTATTGGGTTGAGGGAAAACCCCGGAAAAAAACCTCAACCAAGTAACTTGCCCCGACCGGGATTCGAACCCGGGCCACCTGGTTTCGCGGCCAGACGCTCTGACCGTTACTCCACAGGTGTGGATCTGTCTCATCGTACACATCCTGTTGAAAGAACACTTCGCACAGATTTCTACAATATAAAGGGAGAGGTAACGGGATGACGAGCGATACTCGAAGCGCAGCAAGAATGACGAGCCGAGATTCGAAAGACAAATGCAGCGAACATAGCGAGCGAGAGCGGTAGTTAGTTTTGTTCATCTCTAAGAACTACTTACGTCTTCATAGGACAAAATGTACAGGCATGTTAAAAACGTAATTTCTCTACATTTTCATGAAAGTTTAATACTCCTATCAGATATTGGAGATCAAAATTACAGCAGTATCACTGATGAGTCCACGGGAATTTCTGTTAATAAACTTCTGGGGTTAATGATACAGTATTTTAATGTTAGTTTGAAAAGAATTGTCTATTCAATAATCCTGGATTCTTCACCCACTACGTCAGCTACTGCGGCAGAAGAAGTGTCTGGCAACCATTTCTCAATTTAGTTGGTTATGTCGTACTTTCTGAAACATCTACTGTTTAAATATTCTATTTTCTAGACCTTGTTTACACATTTTCATTTACTCTGCGGCATTTTACTCTGTTTAGTGACTTTAAAGTATAGGCTGTTGGCAACACTGGTTAAAAAGTCACAATTTACACATTTATACCGAACTAGCAAAACTGCAACGGGTAATCAACAAAGAGCGAATAATGAATACTGAATTTTTTAAATGTTAATATCCTCCTCCCCTGGAGAAAATTTTCAATTCACAACCTGGAGATAACATGATTTCGATAGAAAATGATTTATGAACTAGTGAAATAGGAGGAAATGGAAGAATGTAGTCATGACGCCCTGGCTGTTTACGGAAAACAGTAGTTATTCATTAAGTTAAATTTATAGGCCTAATGTGCAGTGACATCCCTTATAAACCCATTAGACGCAACTGCGCTTAGGCCCAAGCGACGGATATAAATGGTGAATATGATAGCTATTTTACCACCGGGAAACGAAAAACACAAGAAATAAAAACTGATCTCTAGATAAATGTTCCAGATGACCAAGCATGCGTCAGAATTATGCAGGGGACAAATTCATCTTTTATGACTTTTCAGAACTTCATTTTCATGCCATGCACGTTTTGTTTGTTTCTGTTAGAGAATTTTAAATGAGAGATGTATGAATATGGAAACATTACTCCAGCTCATAGCTCTGAATTTGCGCAAGGCATTCTTCATTTGTTTTACGATGGTATCCATGATGTAGTTGCTGGGGCGCCAGTTATGACACCGCCTACGGGATTAACGATGTGCATAAAGCAGCGCGAATGTGGGTTAAATGACAAGAAAAAATGCCTAGAAAGTTAGCCAGAACGGAAAACAGACTGGTTCATAGAAAACCCTCACTAGCACTTCAGTAATTACTGTGTCAAGTATACTATTAGAGTTATTTTTGTTAGAAATTTTATCCTTGGCAGGATTTCTTCGTTTATTATTACCACGTTTACGCGTAAAAATGATAATAAAACTATACGATGCGTAAAATACGTGTAAAATTGCGTAAATTGTCATAAATGTAAAAAATGTAATAAATTCAAAACTTGTAATAATATATTAAATAAACAAAGAGTTAAATTGTTACTCCAGTTTCCAGACTACCAGCATACATTACTTGCAGCAATTCATTCGAACACTTCATATTAAGTCTTCATTTCTTCTGTCCTTTGAAACGGTAAGCCGACACCACATATTGTTTCCGTGTGTTGCTTAGCTACTCGCTGAGCTGATACAGATCCCACACTTTACTAGTCATCAGAGGCTGCCGACTGTTTTATAATTTTGTCATTGTGTTTCCCATTGTTTCCACCGGCATTTTTTGTCTTTATTTTTATTTTTTTGCCGAACTCCTTATATCGTTATGGCAATGGATAGTGTCTTTATGCATAATTCTGACTTCATTTCTTTTCCTTTATCCGCTACCGAAGAAGTCCTCTTCACAGAGGTCAATATTAAAAGAGAGAACACAAAATTTGTTTTCCTTTTGTAAACTCTCTGTGGACACTCTTCCACAGGCGGCGCCTGTGCATTTATTATGCATTTCTATATTGTTCGTGATCATATTGTGATCTGATAGTCTAGAAATTTTGAAAGGATGGAATGACATAATCAACTTCAGTTCATAGCATAGTTCCAAAGCGTTCAGTAAGAGTCAATGATCAGTGATTTCGAAGTTACTAAGATCCTGCATTAAAAATAAAAGTTTAAGACCACATTAGATTTAGATAGGTTTTAGAATGATAAATAGTATCAGATTATTAAAGTATGAAATAGATGAAGTGATAAGAAAAAATAATGGACACGGAAGGACACAGCGTTCAATAAAGGAAGATAAGTACTTGAGTCGTCCACTAAATTTAGAAATTATGTAAGTAGTGTTAGAACAGGAGTGTTGGAAAGCAGAACCAAACGATTGAGTGACAATAAATTACATCATATACTTACTTTCAAATGGCTTTTAAGAAACCCGCAGGTTCATTGCCGCTCTCACATAAGCCCGCCATCGGTCCCCATCCTATGCAAGATTAATCTACTCTCTATCATCATATCGCACCTCCCTCAAATCCATTTTAATATTATCCTCCCATCTACGTCTCGGCCTCCCCAAAGGTATTTTTCCCTCCGGTCTCCCAACTAACACTCTATATGCATTTCTGGATTCGCCCATACGTGCTATACATGCCCTGCCCATCTCAAACGTCTGGATTTAATGTTCCTAATTATGTCAGGTGAAGAATACAATGCGTGCAGTTCTGTGCTGTGTAACTTTTTTCATTCACCTGTAACTTCATCCCTCTTAGCTCCAAATATTTTCCTAAGAACTTTATTCTCAAACACCCTTAATCTCTGTTCCTCTCTCAAAGTGAGAGTCCAAGTTTCACAACCATACAGAACAACCGGTAATGTAGGCCTAACTGTTTTATAAATTCTAACTTTCAGATTTTTTGACAGCAGACTAGATGACAAAAGCTTCTCAACCGAATAATAACAGGTATTTCCCATATTTATCCGGAGTTAAATTTTCTCCCTGATGCCATTTATATTTGTTACTGTTGCTCCAAGATATTTGAATTTTTCCATCTCTTCGAAAGAGAAATCTCTAATTTTTATGTTTCCATTTCGTACAATATTCTGGTCACGAGACATAATCATATACTTTGTCTTTTCGGGATTTACTTCCAAACCTATCGCTTTACTTGCTTCAAGTAAAACTTCCGTGTTTTCCCTAATCGTTTGTGGATTTTCTCCTAACATATTCACGCCATCCGCACAGACAAGAAGCTGATGTAACCCGTTCAATTCCAAACCCTGTCTGTTATCCTGAACTTTCCTAATGGCATATTCTAGAGCAAAGTAAAAAAGTAGAGGTGATAGTGCATCTCCTTGCTTTAGCCCGCAGTGAATTGGAAAAGCATCAGATAGAAACTGGTCTTTACAGCTGTACGTTTCACTGAGACACATTTTAATTAATCGAAATAGTTTCTTGGTAATACCAAATTCAATAAGAATATTATATATAACTTCTCTCTTAACCAAGTCATATACCTTTTTTTAAATCTATGAATAACTGATGTATTGTAGTCTTATGCTTCCATTTTTTCTCCAATATCTGTCGAATACAAAACATCTGATCAATAGTTGATCTATTACGCCTAAAACCGCGTTGATGATCCCCAATAATTTCATCTACGTACGGAGTTATTCTTCTCAAAAGAATATTGGACAAAATTTTGTACGACGTCAACAAAAGTGATATTCCTCGAAAGTTACTACAGTTAGTCTTATCTCCTTCTTAAAAATAGGTACAATTACGGACTCCTTCCATTGTTCTGGTACAATTTCCTTTTATATCATATATTACTAGAAATACGATATATCCTAAATGGCTATACTTAGAGTAATGAAACGTAGCACTCATATTCACAATAGGTCTGTGCATGAAATGCTGCACTGATTTAAATATATGATTATTATTAAGAAAGCTGTGATTTTTCTGTGTCAGGCAGTGAAGTTGAAAAGTCGAAAGAAAATCTAATGTTCAATTTTTTTTTACTAATGAAATATATTGACCAGGAAAAAGAAAACAATGCACCGTATCATTATAGGGAGTCTTAGTTTCATTTTAAACTTGTAGGAAATTTATTATCTTTATGTGAGGCCCAGATAAATGTTTACTAAAAATAAACATCATTTTAAATACTTTTTTCCTGGATATATTTTTGAATATAAAAATTAACCAAAAATATTGCACATGTATTTTAACAATATCTATTGATATCCTTCCTTAAGGGGATTCAATAATAACTTAAAACGTTGTTTATAAAGTGTAAATTAAAGTTAAGGTGACATGTATTTATTTAGCCTGACGAGTTACTCCCTTGGTTTGAATTGTAAATTATTTAAAAATAGCTTGTAAGAGGATCTTAAAAGGGTGTAATTGTTTGTTTAAGGTTGTAATTGTTTATCTTATTTGAACTGTTGTATCAGTGAAGCGTGGTGAGTCAGTGAAGTTATGGTTTACAGTGCAGTGAATAGTTCCGATCAGTGATAATTTATAGTGTCAATGAAACGTGTTCTATAGTGTCAGTGAAATGTGTTATATTATAATGTTAGTGATATGTGTTCAAAATTGTCAGTGAAATGTGTCATAGTGCCAGTACAGTGAGTGAAATGAGAGTAAAGTGAAAGATTATTATCAGTACCGATGTGAAACTTATGTAGGGCCTAAATAAATGTAGGTTGTAATGTAAAATTAGGTTCACTTATTAATTAGGTTATTTTATGTATTATTAATAATTGTAACTTTTGTGTATAATTGTATTGTGTATTCTAATTACATTGTGTATATAATTGTATTGTGTATCTAATTGTATTGTGTATTGTATAATTGTATTGTGTATTGTAATTTTATTGTGTATTGTTTGTACCACTGTCACCGGGTGCTTGCCCACTTGCAGTGTAAATAAATAAATACATACATACATGTAAAAATGTAAAAAGAAAAAAAATATATGACGAAAATTGTAGAAATTACAAAACTCTGTAGCGCGTCGCCTTGAGGAGTAAAATATGAGAATGAGAAACAAATAAAAGAATGGTTGAAGAATAAATAAAACAAAGAACGGCTGAACGAATGAATGACTTTACGAGAGAATGAATTAATTTATAAATGACCGAATAGATAACGTAGATAACCAAGTGAGTTATTGAATGAATGAATGAATGAATGAATACATAAACAATAAAACTGAACAAGAACTGTCGAGTGACTAACTGAATGAAGGTAGCCTATGCGTGGATAGAAGAAAATGGAGAGACAAAAGATGGAAGGAAGAAAAAATAAGAGGACTGAAATGATGACAGGAAAGAATAGGTAGGAGACGAGAAGAGAGAACAGTAGCAGTTCCTTGTACCGCGGGGAGTGGGACGTGGTCAAGATCGATACCACTCCCTTTGTTAGGAAGTTGAGAGCTGGTGCGTGTGGCTTACACTAATTATTCCCCATGTCCACGGTAACAGAGGACGCTGGGGTGGAACACAAATCCTCTTAAATAATGTATGTGAATAAAATTCCTTCGGCACTCAGATGCAAGATTAGGTAACACTGTTTACTTAACGTACCTCAGTAGCGAAATACTGCCCGCAACTACCAAACGTAATCTATCACACCATACCGATACATGTACGAACTTCTAATTACGGTACACAGGGTGAGAATTTCATTATCGGCATTATCGTTAGGAACCGTATATTCATACAAATGAAATACAGATGTCGACCGCAATTAAATGAAGCACCTTAAGACGCACAGCTTAATGTTGCAGCGTCTGACGAATATTCTGTCTTCCAGAAATTTTCTCGAGACGGAAAAATTGGTAATTTGAAGGCGCCAAGTCTGAGCTGTAAGAAGATTGGCGAAGTGTACGGAATAACGTTTTGTACAATAAAATCACATTGCCTTTAAGAATGTAGTCGTTTCGCTTTCAAGTTTTTTAATGTTTCCGTGAATTGAATATAATTATTCATTCGATATTATAATGAAATATTCTGATCCCTAGTGGAATATCTTCCAGAAATTTTCTCGAGACGGAAAAGCTGGCAGTTTGAAGGCGCCAAGTCTGAGCTGTGAGAACATTGACGAAGTGTATGGAATAACGTTTCGTACAATAAAATCACATTGCCTTTAAGAATATAGTCGTTTCGCTTTCAATTTGTTTAATGCTTCCGTGAATTGAATATAATTATTCATTCGATATTTCTAGTATGTTATTTTACGACGCTGTATAAATATCTTAGGTTATTCACCGTCTGAATGAGATGAAGGTGATAATGCCGGTGAAATGAGTCCGGAGTCCAGCATCGATAGTTACCCAGCATTTGCTCATATTGGGTTGAGGGAAAACCCCGGAAAAAACCTCAACCAGGTAACTTGCCCTATCCGGAAATCGAACCCGGGCCACTTGGTTTCGCGGCCAGACGCGCTAATCGTTACTCCACAGATGTGGACTTCATTCGATATTATAATGGTATTAAAATGAACAATTGTTGGAAAAAATACGCCAGCTTTGGAGAGTATGTGCAGAAATAATTTATGTTCACTGATTTGAAAATCCTATTATTAAAAATTTTGTAGTAAAATAAAATTCGAAATTCGAATTTTCGAATTGTGCATAAAGAAATCAATGAATATAAATTGCTTCTGTACAAATCTCCGAATCTAACATACTTTTTCTAATAATTATTGGTCAGTTTTTCCTCGTAACCACTTAAGCGTCATTTAATCCATAAATAATTATTTAATGCACGGAAACATTAAACAAAATAAAATCATATGACGATATTCTTGGAAGTAATGCGATTTTGTCATTCGAAACGTTATTCCGTGCATTAAGTCATTCTTCTCACAGCCCAGACTTGGCACTTTCAGACTGCTAACCTTCGTGTACGAGAAACTAGGAGTTTGATATCTGCGATGATTTGATGTTTACCTTAGTTAAATGTTTCTTTATCTTAGCTCGATTGGTTTCTCATTGTATGTGTACACAAAATGTGATGGCTCCTGAATTATTTTTAGTTTTGTCTAACCCTAGTAAAACTTACCTTTTATTGCATACAAGTTGCCTTTAAATAAATATTTTGTTATTGTTATGGTATTTTGTATATGAGTACTATTCCTGTTGTTCACCGACTTATACACACAGGTACTCGAATAAAGTAGAACTAAACACACAGCACCGGAGCGTGCGGAAAGATTGCTGAACTGCAGTTGACTGTTGACTCGCAACATGCTCTCCGTACGAAGGGAAGCTAGTATGATCGATGTACACATAACTTATATTCAAAGTAACCAAACGCAGGACTCTATTAATAATAGTAATTCTTTGTTAAGTGATACTTGTAGTTGTTTAGTGAATTTAGTATTCGTGTAATCTCATGTTTCATGTAACTTGTTTCAATTGTCTTTATGTGATTTTGTGTGACATATGTATAACAGTTTGTAAATAAGCTATCCATTAATGTACTTCGTTTATATTTAATTACAAATTATTTATTATTATTATTATTATTATTATTATTATTATTACAATAATAATAATTAGCATCATCATGAAGCCTTAAGTTTTGACACAATCCAAAAGTAAAAATAAAGTAAAAACCGAAAATGTACAAGAGTTTTAGGGTTACTGTTAGCAGTTTATGGTGATGATCAAGCGCCTTGCATTTTTTGTCGTGAGCGGTATATAAAATTGTTGTTCTCTGTAGTATTTTCAGATATAATGTTCTTAGTATTCTATAAAATATATTCAGTGTGCTTTTTTGTAACACTTTTCAGAATACCAATCCTTTTGGTGCGTTATACGTGACATTTTTATACAGTCAAATATATATCCTCCTCAGTCCTGAGAGTATAGTATACTATACATACTTCATACATGATTATGATATAAGATGTATGTGCAGAGACCCGAAGTATAGTAGGCCCTATAATATACCTGCATTTGTGCTCAAACTGTAATCTGCAGAATTTTTTCAGCACTTTTCCTCGTATTAGTGATTTTTTTTAAGTTTAGAATTAATAAAAATAAATAAAACAACAAATATCTCAACATTCAGGAAGATAAGTCCGTGGGATCTAGATTTCAGCATTTCTTATATAGAATATAAACTTTTCCTTACTAAAATATTGAAGATAGTTTATTTAAAATTTAAAATAATATTGCTATTTATTACGTACCCTGTAGTTTTATATTTCACTTGTCGTATTATCTGTATTTATTTTTTATGTGTTTTTAATTTTTTATTTGTGCTTATATCTCTTTCTTGTATTTATATCTCTATTTATTTTTTTTTCGTGTTTTTTTTTTATTTTTATGGCAAGAGTAACTATAATTTTGTGCTGCCTGCTGTAATTGGGGCTTTGCCCTGTTTTAGAGAAGGACATAAATAAATAAATAAATAAATAAATAAATAAATAAATAAATAAATAAATAAATAAATAAATAAATAAATGTAAATAAATAAATAATTACTTCAGCATTTTTCAGCGTACTTCTCTATCATATTTATATTGGAGTAACTTCATCATTTATTTCCAAATTTTAATCTCATGTCGAATTTTGATGTTTGTTTGACTATTATTATTATTATTATTATTATTATTATTATTATTATTATAGTCATTGTCCGTGCGCAAGATGGCCTATAATTTTCATGGATCTCGAGAAAACGTTATTTTTATGGTTTCTGGGTACCAGTACATGTTTTGAATTCTAGTACTTTTTATAGATAATTTCTGCAATAATAATAATAATAATAATAATAATAATAATAATAATAATAATAATAATAATAGTAATAATAATAACTGTTGAAAGAATGTTAAGCTACCAAGAATAATAGTCTAAAATTAAGTTCATCGAAGAACTTCAGTTACAACTCTTGGATTACTTTGTTCTTTGATTATAAAATAAATAGTATTTAAATATAAGAATTTTATGCACTACTGGAAAACATTTTTGTATAAAAAATGGAAGTTGAGGGAAGAATTTCCGTACATTTTATTAGAAAAATTTGGTAATCTTAAAGAGATTTATGTGCTACTAATGTTGCAGATATTTTTTTTTTTTTAATTTCCACCGAATACCTCATAATAGTAATTATTATGTATTCATAAAGAATTTTGGGATTGTTTCCCCTGAACCTAAAAAAAGACTTGTCACTGAAATATTTTTGAGTTGATAATATTGAGAAAAAAAGAGTGCTGTAGCCTGATATATTTTCTTCTTCTCGACATCAACTTATTGTTGTTCTTCGCTCAATTCAAATCGAATAGACGGATTAATTATCTCAGCTGAAGATTGCACCTGTTGATGTTAATAATGTCTGTCCTTCGCGTTTGAAATATCTAAATTTAACACAAATGATTTCCCAACCGACTATACAGAACATTAGAATTTGTATTTACGAAAGACACTTATTTCTTTTCGTTCTCAGTATAACTAAGTAATCCGAATTTAATGCACTCCTGTGTCCCTGCGTAGATAAAGAAACACACAATAGCTCTTACCTGTTTTAATGGCAGTGGCGGACAAGGTGACTATCACGGAGTACACGAACAACATTACAGGCGGATAACTGCGTTATAAAGTGAACCCAATAGTCGGTAGCGTCGCCCGGCGTCGTATTGTATCGATGCTGCGCCGAATGATCACTCAAGCCGTGGACAGATGAATGGAAAGAGGCTGCAATGGAGCAGCACATCCATCTAGTTAGGCAGGTACAGTAGGTATGACTTCATCTTTGTCCCACAATCTCCTCGACCCTTTCCATATAAAACAGAGATTTAGAGCGAAATCAGCATATGGGGGTGAGAACATAAAGTCTCTCTAAAGGAGATGTTCCACGTCAGTCATTAAAATCGCGGGTTGCAGTATGAATTTTTAAAGCTTGCTGTAGAGTACGTAACACGATTCAAAACTCCGGGGCTGTTACACATATACAAAAAAAAATAGTCCACACCTGTGGAGCAACGGTCAGCACGTCTGGCCGCGAAACCAGGTGGCCTGGGTTCGAATCCCGGTTGGGGCAAGTTACCTGGTTGAGGTTTTTTCCGGGGTTTTCCCTCAACCAAATACGAACAAATGCTGCGTAACTTTCGGTGCTTGACCTCGGACTCATTTCACCGTCATTATCACCTTCATTTCATTCAGACGCTAAATAATCTGAGATGTTGATACAGCGTCGTAAAATAACCTAATAAATAAAAATAAATACAACAAAATACAGTTGAACGTGGGTTATACGTAACACAGTTTTACTTAATTCTGTGGTGTTTGGTCAGAACATAACTCCAAAAAAAGCATTTTTATTTTCACTTTTGCTTTAAAAAACAGAATTCTAGTTTAGGCACAAATGTGAATGACAATAACATAGATTAGGGCATTGTTTATTTATAACTTATGCACATGCTCATGCTTTTCTATAGCTTCTATAAGTAGCCTACCGGTAAAGGCCATTTTGGAGTTATGTTTTGACCAAACACCATGGAATTATGTACAAGTCCTGGCAAAGTTATATTTAATTAGTACATATAAATAAATTAATTCTGAATTGTACGTAATTCGCTTTTGTAAGTAGGGATTTTTTTGAAAGGGAGTTTGAACAGGTCTTGGCAAAATTGTATTTAATCACATATAAATTAATTCTGAATTGTACTTAATACGCTTTTGTAAGTAGTGAATTTTGAGAAATAGAGTTTGAACAGGTCCTGGCAAAATTATATTTAATTACATATAGATAAGCGAAGATATACAAAAATTTTTCTACACATTAGTTAACAATCTGTTTATCTTCATTCTTTCCACTTATTTATATTCATGCAATTATCTTATTAAAACTTTTAGTTGATACATTGAGAAACTCCACAAACGATTAGGGAAAACACGGAAAATTTACTTGAAGCAAAAAAGCGATAGATTTGGAAGTAAATCCCGAAAAGACAAAGTATATGATTATGTCTCGTGACGAGAATATTGTACGAAATGGAAACATAAAAATTGCGGATTTATCCTTCGGTTGAGAAGCTTTTGTCATCTAGTCTGCTGTCAAAAAATCTGAAAGTTAGAATTCATAAAACAGTTATATTACCGGTTGCTCTGTATGGTTGTGAAATTTGGACTCTCACTTTGAGAGAGGAACAGAGATTAAGGTTGTTTGAGAATAAAGTTCTTAGGAAAATATTTGGGGCGAGAGAATGGACAATGGAGAATGGACAAAGTTACACAACACAGAACTGTACGCATTGTATGCTTCACCTGACATAATTAGGAACATTAAATCCAGACGTTTGAGATGGGCAGGGCATGTAGCACGTATGGGCGAATCAAGAAATGCATATAGAGTGTTAGTTGGGAGACCGGAGGGAAAAAGACCTTTGGGGAGGCCGAGACGTAGATGGGAGGATAATATTAAAATGAATTTGAGGGAGTTGGGATATGATGATAGAGAGTGGATTAATCTTGCACAAGATAAGGACTGGTGACGGGCTTATGTGAGGGTGGCAATGAACCTGTTGGTTCCTTAAAAGTCATTTATAAGTAATTAAGTTGATACATTTATTGCCATTAGTAGGAGTGTTATGTGGATGCGACATTTCGAAAAAGAAAAAAATAATTAATTTGGTTAATTAGAAATGTATACGTTGAATGAAAAATACTGCACTGATTCAGGAAGTTGGCGTTTTACAGAGACTGGCCATACAAAGCCCAGGCCTTTTGATCACGAAGACACAGGTGATTTGGTAGTTGTACACTTCTGCCACACTTCCCTGCAGCACTATGACAGGTGTGCAAACAATGCCCCGGCAGCACAATATTCTCACGCTGCAAATGAAAACCCTTTCCTCTGACGCAAAATTGATATAAATTATTTTATAGGTCTGTGAGACTCAGTACCTAACCCTGAGAGGGGAACAATGCCTGACCCTTTCACAATGTTGAGACTGCCGTGACAGACAGGATCCTGGAGTTGTTACAAAAGAAACACTTGTACATTAATCACAAGCTCTCTATGAACTGGGAAACTGAACTTGACGTATCATTTAGAATCCGAGCTTTGGTGTGTTACATGCTCTCATCTACAGACATAGTAAGAATAAATCCTTTCGAATTAGGGTCTTATCTTCAATACATAAAACACCTGTTCCTGATAGAGCATAGGAGGCAAAATCTATCGGTCAGTTCTCAAGTCGTTGAATTTCGACGCTGAATAACCTCTGCATTTAAAAGACGTTAAATAAAACATTACTGCTACTATTATCACTACTACTGCTACTATTACTATTATTATTATTACTACTACTACTACTACTACTACTATCACTACTGCTAGTATTATTGCTACTATTACACAATATTAAGACACATGGATCGTATGCGGAGACTAAAAGAAAGGCGAAAAATATGGAAGATTTAAGAATGCTGACTTTGCAGTGGAAGACCTGAAGAGTAGAAAACTATGAATAAATGATTTGTTGTTTGCAGTGTCTGATAGTTGTGACATCTCTCGTAATATGATTCGTTCTTAATCAATTCACTTATATTCCAATATACAGTATATGTTGCTGCTTAATTATTGTTCTGATCTATACCGAATATATGGAAAGCACGTACTTTCAACTTATTTTTGTAAAAAGTGACGTACTCTATTGTCATTCTGACCTTATTTACGTTGAATTTCGTACACAAAATCCGAAATATATTTAACTTGTATTCACATAAATGTAAAACTAAAAGATCAGACAACCTCCTACAACTTAATTGGAACGGAGTTTCAGTACAAATTTAGACGCATAGAACCTTGTTAATGAATTGATCTGGCGTAACGGTTTCACGCAGGTAGTAAATGGCCCGATGCATGACAATGCCCCCTTAGATGTTTACCTACCAAGATCAGCCTCTCTCTTTGTCAACTCTGGAAGGCTACATAAAATCGGTGATCACAATAGCGTCTTATTAGTAAATCCGAAGTCAAGTCCATTGTCTGTCTGGAACTTCAACAAAACCGGTGTCTATGAATTACAAAACGTTTCTATGACGATTTTCTAAGGACTGAAGGAAATTTGCAGGACGTATGGCATAAATTTAAGAGTATAATTTTCGAGGTATTTGTAAAATGTACCTTGTAAAATTATTAAGAAAAATTCGGATGCAGAATGTTACATTAATTATATTCGCTGCCTTAAATAAAAAAGGCCAGACACACGCACACGCACGCGCATTTACTAAACGCAAGCGAAGTCATGAGCATTGAAAAAAATATATATATGTCGAATTCATTAAGGAACTTGAATGTGAAAAAAGGATAACTAAGGAAAGTGTCCTAAATAAAAAAAAAAGAAGATGAAAGTAACAATTTATTGGAGACAGTTACGCAGGAGAAAGGGAAAAAAAGGAGTAGTGCTTCTACGAAATCACAACGGAGAAAGTATAACTGATGACAAAGAAAAAGTCGATTTATTAAATTCGTATTTTATTTCCGTTTTCAATATTAGGGCCTATTATTTATTTACTTACAAATGGCTTTTAAGGAACTCGGAGGTTCATTGCCGCCCTGACATAATCCCGCCATCGGTCTCTATCCTGAGCAAGATTAATCCAGTCTCTATCATCATATCCCACCTCCCTCAAATCCATTTTAATATTATCTTCCCATCTATGTTTCGGTCTCCCCAAAGGTCTTTTTCCCTCTGGTTTCCCAATTAACACTCTATATGCATTTCTGGATTCGCCCATACGTGCTACATGCCCTGCCCATCTCGAACGTCTGGATTTAATGTTCCTAATTATGTCAGATGATGAATACAATGCGTGCAGTTCTGCATTGTGTAACTTTCTCCATTCTCCTGTAACTTCATCCCTCTTAGCCCCAAATATTTTCCTAAGCACTTTATTCTCAAACACCTTTAACCTATGTTCCTCTCGCAAAGTGAGAGTCCAAGTTTCACAACCATAAAGAACTACCGGAAATATTATTATTACTTATTATTATTATTATTATTATTTTTATTATTGCTATTATTATTATTATTTATTATTATTATTATTATTATTATTATTATTATTATTATTATTATTATTATTCCTAAGCACCTTATTCTCAAACACCTTTAACCTATGTTCCTCTCGCAATGTGAGAGTCCAAGTTTCACAACCATAAAGAACTACCGGTATTATTATTACTTATTATTATTATTATTATTATTATTATTATTATTATTATTATTATTATTAAGTATAAAATTTCAGTTATGCAAAAAATTACATTGTTTCTGGACAAGTGCAGGAAGTTAAAATTACAAAAAAAAAAAAAGTCCTGTGTAGGATTATCTTTAATTTGGAAGAGAGCAACTTTTTTTTTTGACCAGGGGTTAAAGGACACCTAAATACGGCCCTGTGTGCATACATACATACATACATACATACATACATACATACATACATACATGCATGCATACATACACACATACATGCATACACACATACATACATACTAACATACATACATACATACATACATACATACATACATACATACAGGCCACCGGCGTAGCTCGGTCGGTTAAGGCGCTTACCTGCCGATCCGGAGTTGCGCTCGGGCGCGGGTTCGATTCCCGCTTGGGTTGATTACCTGGTTGGGTTTTTTCCGAGGTTTTCCCCAACCGTAAGGCAAATGTCAGGTAATCTATGGCGAATCCTCGGCCTCATCTTGCCAAATATGATCTCGTTATCATCAAATCCATCGACGCTAAATAACGTCGTAGTTGATACAGCGTCGTTAAATAACCAAGTAAAAAAATACATACATACATACATACATACATACATAACCAGCTATAACGGCTGACCCCACGGCACCTCCATGGTTATATAATCAGTCACCTCTGCTGGGTATATGGTAGTGAGGCCAGCAGTGGTCATCCTTGGCCCTTCATGGGATGTCACGCCAAAGACATTCTACAATAATAATAATAATAATAATAATAATAATAATATAATTCTTATGATTGAACACGAAAATATTTATCTAGCAAAACCACGTGCCTCGAGGTCTTATAGTGACGCAGCTCTCTGTCGGCTATATAGGCCTAGTGAAAATGTTTGTATGAGTTTAGTAACGTTATTTAATTAGACGGCGAAGGTTTAATGAAGCTGCCCGGCGAATTCCAATCGCAGATGATCTGATCGATCGCACTAGCTCAGTTGCCATCATTAAATTAATTAGTATCGCTAATAGCGACGAGTTTGCTCTTCAGATAATCCTGTTTAAATGTGGAAATTGCCCGTTGCGGTATCAACATGCAATCACTGGCTAAAGCTTGTTTATGTTGGAATAGCACCGGAGAATATCGCATTAATGGCTCCTATTTCGTGATTCTCGTGTGAACTTGGCTGCTAGAGTGTATGCGAAGGCAATGATGAATAATGTATTCTAGCGAGTCCAGTGGATCCGGTTTCCATTCCTCGTAGAGAAGTGAAAATTTGACGCTTCTTAACTTAATTTAAATTTAATTTTATTATATTCTAGAGATCGTACACCAGCATTGTAGCTTTGAGGTTTGGAACACGTAAAAAATAAAATAAAATAAAAAATGTATACAAAGTGAAAAGTGTTGAATGACAGTCATTTTAAGGGGCGAATCATGAGCATAAATGACACTCAGGAGGAAATTAAACGCAGAATAAATATGGGAAATGCCTGTTATTATTCGGTTGAGAAGCTCTTATCATCTAGTCTGCTGTCAAAAAATCTGAAAGTTAGAATTTATAAAACAGTTATATTACCGGTTGTTCTTTATGGTTGTGAAACTTGGAACAGAGGAACAGAAATTAAGGTTGTTTGAGAATACGTGATTAGGAAAATATTTGGGGCTAAGAGGGATGACGTTACAGGAGAATGGAGAAAATTACAGTACACAACGCAAAACTGCACGCATTGTATTCTTCACCTGACATCGTTTCAGATGGGCAGGGCATGTATCACGTATGGGCGAATCCAGAAATGCATATAGAGTGTTAAGCCCGGCTCAGACGGTGCTTGTTTCCGTGATGGATTCCAAGGTGGCTGCGCTGATGGCTAGCCTGCGTGCTCACTTGCTGGAAGTAATGCGCTCTGGTGGCTGCTTTGGTGGGTAGCTTGCTGGATTTCGAGTGTAGGTTCCTTGCTGTTTTTAGTGTTGGTTTGCAGGCTGGAACCAACGATGATGATATAGTATCACCACAGAAACCATGTCGTCATGTTCGTTTTTTTCTAACAAAACCTGTTTTTTTTTCTATATTCTGTAGTTTTTAAGAAACAGCAATTAAATATCTGACTTTAGCTCTTTTGTACTTATGGCTTAATTACCTTATTACGACATTTACTATTGTCAATGTAGGACTTGAGTTGTTTTCCACTCACGGTTTAGTTTCTTTTTGACCATGAGTGTTGGCAACAGATGAAACAGCAGATTTTTTTTCCAATTTGAACTGTGAAAAGAGCGAGCTCCGTGAGAACAACAACCATCACCGTAGCCAACACGGGAGCCAGCACCGTACCCACCACGCCACCCAGCTTGCTAGCCAGCAAGGAAACACGCAAGAAAACAAGCACCGTCTGAACCGGGCTTTAGTTGGGAGACCGGAGAGAAAAGGACCTTTGGGGAGGCCAAGACGTAGGTGGAAGGATAATATTAAAATGGATTTGAGGGAGGTGGGATATGATGGTAGAGACTCAATTAATTCTGCACAGGATAGGGACCGATGCCAGGCTTATGTGAGGGTGGCAATGAACCTGCGGGTTCCTTAAAAACCATTTGTAAGTGAGTAAGTATGCAATGGAGGAGGAAAGGAACTAGCCATCTTACTCTATTATATCCTGGCTTAGTTACCTCATTGGTGCCACTTATGATGTTCAAACCTGTCTTCGGACAATTGACTAAACAACAACAATACAAAAGCTACACAAATAGGCTGCATTTTGTTATGGTCCTAAAAGCTGCACCAGGGTTTACCGTAATCCTTTAGTTTAATTTACCAAAATCCTCGTGAAACGATAAAAAATTACTGCGATTTCTAATGAACGCTAGTGAATATGCTTATTCATTAACTTTTTCCTTCGAAACTGCTGATATTTGTTTGGTACTCTTGTTTTATCTTTCTTATCTACGTGTATTTATTGTAAAACATAATCCAAAATATCTGGAATACAAGTAGCAAACTCACAATATTATGACAAAATTTTCTCTCTCCTTGTATTTTGCTTATTTATATCTTTGTGTGTCTCTTCCTATATTTCTTTGAATTTGTAACTTTGTTTTTGTTTAATTTCCTCTTTATTCTATCTTGTCTTGTTTGTTTCTTTATTCCTTGAGCCACTTTTTCTCTGATCTGCGACGCTTTCACCGATAATTGCCTCGTACTCTAGAGATGTTTGGAATTACGTGGGATGTTGTTCATCCATTCAGTTTAATCTGAAATCCAAAAAGTTACTTGTTACACTGTTACACTGATCTCCTAGCAGACAATCTCGAGCAACCGTGCAGCAAGTGAGTTGAATAGAGAGGGAGTCTATGTAACAAACCACTCAAAAATCCACCCTTCACTCCTCTGCATCCTGCTGTCAACCCCTGATGATGCTGGTGGAACTTGCGGATCTTCATACAGCTAAGCCCCCGCATTGTCACCGACCTGTACACGTTGGGTTAACGCGTTTGTCTCTATAGACGCGCAGTTAATGATAGACAATTATTATGCTTTCGCTTTATACTGATAATCGGAGAATCCGTATTGTTATGAATAAAATATTATGGTCGACGTATATTTTTTATATTAAAAAACTATAAAGTTTTCAGCATATTTGGTACCTTAAGTTACTTTTGGCATGCTCATACCCTTTGCAAGATGTTGGAGCATTTTGTGGGGACAATGAATCCGCATCATTTAATTGCAATTTTTAAAGAAGGTACAGCATATTCATCAATATGCGGACACCTACGGTGGCTGAGTGGTCAGACCTTCAGTCTGTCATGCAGTCAGTCCGGGTTCGAGTCCCGGTCTGGCCTGGATTTTTATCGAAAATTCCATAGGCATTTGTGGTGAACAAGATCTTTGAGGTTTTCTCGAGGTAGGACCCAAACTTCTGATATAAGATCTCCCAGATCCATTACAGAAAAACAAGAATAGAAGCTGCAGAAATGAGGCTTCTCGGTCCATTGGCAGCTTATAGTTTACTCCACCATAAACGAAATACAGAAATCCGCGACGAACTTAAAGTAACATTTGAGCAGTTGAGAGCAGAAGTGGTGTAAGTCAGAAATGGGTAATGAGGATTAAAGTAAACATTCTGTAAAATACAGCGCAAAGTAGCAATTAATATTCTATTTATTTAAACTATTAGTAGTCGGTGGATAGCACGAAGGACATATTAATTGCTACTTTGAGCTGTATTTTACAGAATTTTTACTTTAAACCTCATTACCCAACTTTGACTTACACCACTTCTGCTCTGAACGGCTCATTTATAACAACTTTAATACATTAATATACGAGACTGAGTCAAAAAGTAACCTTAATATATAAATAATAGTACATTATGCAACGAGCCTATAATGATAGTAATTAAGAATCGAGTATGGATATTTATGAAACGAGCGCAAGCGAGTTTCATAATTTTCATACGAGCTTCTTAATTTCCATTATAGGCGAGTTTCATACGACTTTTTATGCTCGACCATATTTCTAACTTGAAATTACCGGTATTCAGATGTTTACATTTTATTTGTAGGTATCTGACAAGATCGGAAGTGACCTTGTTCTAGGTCGTGAATTGTGAGATGTGTGCAGACGCGAAAGTATTGATTTTTTCCGAGGAACAATAATGTCATTGACCTTGACGTAGTCCCGTTAAACTTGATAATATTATAATATTATAACCTTGATTATTGAATTCGACATTGAAAAACGAGATGACAAATTGAATTTATTTGAATATTATTTACAATTAACGCTAATTATTATAGTAACAGAACATAACCTTCTGCGACAGTATTGGATTTCCAGCCTCCGTGACTTTTCGCTAATTTTCTTTCGATTGCATATCCGAGAATAATCGATACTTGCAGTTTTATAACGGTACAAAGCTGACTTGTCATTGGTTGAACACATGTAAGCTGAGTTATCATTGGCTGAAGACCTGTACTTTAATGAGTAGGTGTACTTTAATGACATGCATTAAAGGACTGCTACCGGGTGTATAATTAGTACATTTCGGCATGGCCGAGCATAAAAAATAAAAAATCAGACTCACATAGTAGTACTACACACACACACACACACACACACACACACACATATATATACACACACACACAAAACATCTGTATAACAGGAATACTTGCATTGAACGTAGTGGAACTATGTTGAAAAGTGATGAAGTGTTTGTAGTCTTATTATACATATACAATTAATAAAACAATTATTAAGGTTACTTTTTGTCTCTCTCTCGTATAAATAGATAGCATTATCATATTCTCAGAATAGAACAAAATCACTTCCTAGAAATAATAAATAATCGATATAAACCAAGAGGTAGAAGAGACATCGGTCGACCTAAGAAGAGATGGAGTGACCAACTTTAATTTTTAATATTATTCTTAAATTACACATGGAGACGGAGGAGGCCTTAAGTCCCAAGCAGCTTTTTTTATAAATTATTATTATTATTATTATTATTATTATTATTATTATTATTATAAACATCATAGAAAAACACATTACATATCATCCACTATGATGAAATAAGACGAAGACTTGGAGTATATAGTCTAAATGAGACTGTTAATCGGTAGAGAGAAAACTGGATTGAACCATGAAATGCGTTTCGAATGCTAGAAAGAAGAACATTCTAAACTTCAGACCAGACGGGAAAAGAAATCTAGGACATCCATAAACAATAGTTTTAACAAATTACATTTAAAAAAGATGGCTCAATGGGTAAAAGTCAATGCTTGTTTAAGATGATGGTGATGACTATTATTATTATTATTATTATTATTACTATTATTATTATTATTATTATTACTACTACTACTACTTCATTTCAGCTATTTCTAAAGCAGCCTTGTTGCACTGTGCTTATGGATTGCAAACTCTGTAAAAAATGATGTCACCCGCGTTTCTCATATTTCTCGTCCTTGTTTCCGTCACCTGATCTTGTTTACACAACACAGGAATGACGGTTTATGTTCTCATGTTACTATCCGGAAATTCCTCTTATGCTTGATAGGACGAAATATGAAGCAATCTTAAATAAGTCGTAAGCATATTCTGATAATTTCGTCTCTGTTAGTTTCTTTGCAGCCTAGTGGTAACGTGATATAATACTGCGTGCTTATCTAGGATGCTGCCAAATAAGAATATTTTACCTTTACATAATCTTCACAGTGTGTACAGTAACCCAAAGAAAAATTGGGCCGTTGGAATAGATGCGAAGTGTCTGCTGCAAGACACTGTGCTTAAATGAGACAGGCTCATATCACTATATTAAGTGGCATGTAAAAGAACTCCTGCGAGACAAAATTCCGGCACAGATACAAGACACTGTTCATGATCCGAGACCCAGAGCACAGATACCACGTAATTTAGTTATTTAAATTCACTCTGGTTTGAATAATTGTGACGGTATCGTGTATAGTTCCTGGGGTAGCTCAGTCGGTAGAGCGTTCGCGCGCTAAGCGAAGTCGTTTCTGGATCGATACCCGGCCCCGGAACACTTTTTCCTTGAAATTATTCAAACCTGCTTTACAGGGAGCTTCTACCTGAAAGCCAAATTTGCATCTCTCTGGTTTGTTATGGAACTCGTTCCGAAACTCACTTGAAAGATTACAAGAAAATGTTAAAGTTGTTGCAAATAATAGGTACATATTATAGAAATGAATTCCTTTTTAACATGAACTAATTTTTTATTAGTCTCGAAACGATAGTTAGCGAAGAGGTAGATAGCTGAAGCAGCATTGCCCACCTTCAAACAAAAAATTATGGAATTATAGTCTAAAAATTATCGGTTTTTCCACAAAATCATTGCAAACATAATCAGTACCTAATAATATCGCTCTATCAAAACTTTACACAATACTAAATAAACTTTCAATCACTTCTCGCATAGAAGCACCAACAACTACGAATAGACTATTGTGATTGATTGATTAATTAATTAAATCATTAATTAACAAACTATGACGCAAGCTTTCTAGTGACTGCAGAAGAATCCGGTCTCTCCCCTGATAATCTTGACGGAAAGTGGTACATATTTGAAACGTTTATTCAGGAAGTACCAAAATAAATAAGATAATGTTTCCCTATGCAAAGCGAAGTAGAAGAATTCTGAGGAACGATAGATTAACGACAATTATCGCATTATCCTGTAAGAGTTATTGTATATCACATCAGGGTTAAAAATATCGCACAACGTGATAATTTAACGTGGTGTTGGCAACGTTGAACAGAGTTGATTATTTATTTTACGCCAATACAGTATATACCGGAACCGCTCATTCTACTGCTACTTTTTTCACCACCAGCAATGGAAAATATCCATTCTGCATCTCGCCTAAATACTGTAGAATGTAGCACATACGAACAGCATCGAACAAGAAATTGGAACGAATTTGCATTGTATATTGCAGTCATTAAAATGAGTTTAGGACGAGTTTATAAGTATGATTAGGCCTACCTACATTTAACAATAATCATGAGTTCATGACATTCTTGAATGTTTTTAATTAGATATTTTACGACTCTTTTCCAACTGCTATGGTTATATAGCGTCTGAATGAGAGGAAGGTGATAATGCCAGTGAAATGAGTCCAGGATCCAGAACCGAAATTATCGAGTTTATAAGTATGATTACTCATCTTTAACAATAATCATGACATTCTTGAATGTTTTAATTGGTTGTTTTACGACTCTTTTCCAACTGCTATAGTTATATAGCGTCTGAATGAGATGAAGGGGAAAATGCCAGTGAAATGAGTCCAGGGTACAGCGCCGAAATTATCCAGTTTATAAATATAATTACCGACCTTTAACAATAATCATGACATTCTTGAATATTTTTAATTGGTTATTTTACAATTCTTTTCCAACTGCCATGGTTATATAGCGTCTGAATGAGATGAAAGTGATAATGCCAGTGAAATGAGTCCCGGGTCCAGCGTCGAAAATTACCTAGCTTTTGCTCATAATGGGTTGAGGGAAAACCCCAAGAAAAACCTCAACCGGATGTGAACCCAGACTCACTCTTTCACGGTCAGGAATGTTAACCGTTAGTCCACAGCGGTGGAAGTTTTGAAATTGGACGACTTTATGTCCACTGACGACAACATTTTATTCTGGAATTCAAACGGTATTTTTTCGAGATAAAGAAGGCATGCAGGCCTATTGAAGTTCGCAGTATATGTTTTTATCTTCTTTCTTGGTGTGTTGTTTTGTTCAAAATTGGCAGAGAGCCGTCATTATCAGATATATATTTTTATTCCAGCGTATTTTGTTTTTATATAACCTCTTATTTTATTCTGTTTGCTACGATTACATTGAAACCTACTGCATATCTCTGTCGTGCAAGCCGCATATATTACAAACTAAATGAATTATCTTTTCAGTTGTTCTAGGAATGTAACTTGGAAAATTGTTACGTATCTATCTCCCTGGCAAGCGTCCACTGTACTGTACTGTACATACTCGCTGACTTTCTCATGGTCTCTAGCGTCTCTGGAACTTTTTGTTAATAGAGAGGAGAATAAAGTACTGTTGTGTTTAGATAGCTTGGCCGGTTATAACATTACGCGCATACTTGAAGTTGGTAGACTCTGATATCACCATACTGTTCCTTAGCCATTGCCATTTCAGTTGCCATGAGGCAGTGGACGGAAAAGCATCGTGAATCCGCAGGAAAAACAATTGTGGTTGTGAAGCTGTATGACGAGAATTTCGGTTGATCAATGCGAAATTGTCACAAATCCTAGTATTTAGTTCATGTAGGGTGCGAGAACACTCCTTTTAAAATCCTTCCAAAATTCACACACTGAAAGATCAGGCGATCGCGCGGGCTGGTCCATGTTGCTGTTATACATGAGACCCTTTACAAAGAGCTGTCGCAATGCAGCGATGAATATTGATTTTCCTCACATTTTGCTAAAATCGGTTTAGCAAAAGTTACCCATCTGTTGGCCGGCAAAGCGCGTCTCGTCCCCGGTCTGTAAATAAACAACCCCGGCTGAAATATGTTTCACTAATCCAGGGACCCTTCTCGTCCCAGGCTTAAATATATTTCCAATTCCAATTCTCATGCATCGACAACTCGTACACACGACTGAGTGAAATGTTCACGGGGTAAACCAATTCTCATGCACCGACTATTGGCAACCCTCCGAAAGATGGCGATGTGTGGTTGATAGTGTTACGACAATTCTGCGTTTCTGTATTGTAGTAAACCGAACGTAGTATTTCTAATAATTATACTTGTTTCCATGATATTATCCCTTACTAGTTAAATTGTGAGTATTCAGTATTTTTGAATATGAAATTTCGATTAAGGGGTTAGGTACAGCTTACAGCAGTAAAATTTTTTTGGAAATATTCAACATTTTTTTTTCTCCATTACTGTATCTTGTACAATAATGAAAATTAGTGTGTGTGAAACACTGTCCTTCTGCTATATGAAAAAAAAATATATATATTTTTACGATTAAAAAAAATATTTACATTTTTTTTTCAAAATTCATAATGGTGGTAGTTCACTGTGCAGTAATGAAGTGTTTCCCTTATAACTAATAAACTTGTTAACTTCTTCATGCCTCTTTCTTTTATTTTATTGCTGAAACTCATGTTTACAGTATCATGCTCTTTCAACTACATTCTTTAATAAATAATATATATTTTTTTATTTTGTGTTAGAAGAAAATACTAATATTTGACCATTTTTAAAATGAATTTATTTTTTTATCAGACAATCTATCAAAGGTAGAGAAGTGATCTTTCATCATATTGCAGATATGACATGCATAAACACACACAAAACATTTCATCACAGAATGTTGGATAGTTTTTGAGTTATGCGGGAAACGCTTCATCACTGCACATTGAGCACAATTTTCAAAAAAGAAAATGTAAATAAATTTTTAATCGTAAAAATATTTTTATCATATAACAAAAGGACAACGTTTTACACATACTAATTTCATTATTGTACAAGATATAATAATGGAGGGAAAAAATGTTGAATATTTCCAAAATTTTACTCTTGTAAGCTGTACCTAACCCCTTTAATTAAGATTAACAGGAACAGAACATGGCCAACCAAAATTAATACATGCGGAATACATGTACAATAAGCATCGCACGGTTAGAAATGGTTTTATTATGGCGGTGAGATAACCGCGGTGAGTGTAATGCAACGATCACGATTACATATGACCACACAAGAATAATCGAAGGCCTTGCATCTCATTCTCCTGATTGGGGACGAATTGAGGCACTGGAATATATAGAACTTGTGAAAGAAAAAAACAGGAACTTTAAGAGAGACTGTGTTTTCCATTATTCAAACTGGTGTGCTGCAGGTAACGGGTGAGCGAGAAAAGAAGAAATAAGACGAAACCTGCGAAAGAAAACTTCGCCATCTGAACCCAAGAATCTTCATGAGTTGGAATTGCTACGTCCGAACACTTGAAAATATTCCTAGGACGATCAACACTTGCGAGACGTGGCACTGAAGGCTTTACACTTTAGTTGGTAGGCTAAGCTACTCCGTTCCTTATATGATCTACTTCAGAGACTGAAGAGTGAAACTGCAGAGATTGAAATAGGCATAGAGAGAGTTGAAGCAGGAGGTTCACCAACCAAAAAGAAAATGAAATTGATTGAACATGGTATTAATATAGAAAGAATTGTAACAATTACAATTCCATAGAAGAAAATAATGCACTTCGATATCTTAGAGCCATTGGCCATAACTTGTCGGGGAATTACTAGTTAGTATTGAAAATAATAAAACTTTTAAGATAATTCAACTTGAACTTCGGGAATAAAATTCAATACAAAATTAGAAAATATTGTAACAAATTAATACTAAAATTAATACCTCCCCCATGACCAATAAAGATTATGACTAATACAATTGTATGACGAACTAACGCTGTGGAAAACTCCTCTTATATGACGAAGTGCAAGTGACTAGAAACACCTATGACGAGAGTAAGTGTAACCAGTTCTCCTACAACCTAGTAAAATATGCGTGATTTACTTTGCATGTTCGTCATCAAGGAAGTTCAAAACATGTATAAAAATATGATGAAGAGTGGGTGGAGTGGAGAAAAATTCTCTCCGGCACCGAGACTCGAAGCCAGGTTTTTAGCTCTATGTGCTGACGCTTGATCCACTAAGCCAAACCGCATTTAAGTTCCGATGCTGCATTGAATCCTCTCAGTTTAAGTTCCACCTCTTAGTTTCCCTTTAGGGCCAACCCTCATGCACTGTGTCACAGATGTATGACAGTGGCACCCTGTCCAACACACTATGTGCAGATGTGCATTCATTACGAGTGACTAAGTGGCCGGGATCCGACGGAATGAGCGCCGTCTTAAATCACTAAGTGATTATTTACGCATTTTATGTTATTGTGATGTACCGAAGTACCTACATATGATATTTCTGTGCAGGAATTCTGTATTATCATATGATGAAGGATGAGTGGAGCGGAGAAAAATTCTCTCCGGCACTGGGCTTAGTGGATAAAGCGTCAGCACATTGAGCTGAAGACCCGGGATCGAGTCCCGGCGTTGGAGAAATTTTTCTTCGCTCCGCCCATCCTTCATTATATGATAATGCAGAATTTCTGCACGGAAATATTATAAATGTACCGGTACTTCGGTACATCATAATAATATGTATAAAATGTTTTTGCATGACTTTCAACTGGCCAGTAAAAATATGCATTTGCGTATGAATCCTGGCCCTAAACATAAGTCTTCAGTAACGTCTTAAGAACAATGGAGCTGCCTTACGTGAGACGGCTTATACTGTGTGAGGTGCCTCTAATTTAATTGTAATTGTAGTGAAGCTGAGTCTCACGTTACAAGCTCCACAAGTGCTTGCGGGGCTAGCTGACCGTGAAACATAACGCCGAGCTCTGCTCGTCACGTGCTGGGCCTTGAACTAGGCTGGGGCACCTTTGACGAGATGGAATTTCGAGAACTTCGCCCGCAGTACAGATTTCTTCTTTATTTCTAATCATGTGTGAATACATCGTGTACAATCTGTAAGAATGTATCACTTCTGTTATTAGTATTGTTGTTGTTGTTTAGTCAACTGTCCGAAAACGGACTGAACCTCACAAGTGATACCAAGAGGAAACTAGGCCAGGAGATAATGGGGTAGAATGGCCAGTTCTTTTCCCCCTCCATTGCATACATCGCCGACTAGCTACATATTACACTAGTCAGACTTCAGACGTATATACAAACACTTGTTCTTCCTCTGACACATATCGTCAAGTGAGATGATAATAAATGTACATATCAGCCAAAACCTCAATCAGAGGCTTTATCAGTATTCGATTAATTTAATTCTACTAATAATTGTGAAATTAATAATAATAATAATAATAATAATAATAATGATAATAATAATAGAAACATTACAGATGATGAGATATCCTCAAGAAGAATGGTTACATATCTATACCGATGATTCCTTGATGTGGGGTTAGGGATCCACAGTAGGCCCTTGTTACACAAACTTTGATGGAGGAAGAAACTATCAGAATGGAATCGGTTTTCTGAGAAACCCCTTAAGTCACGAAATACGAAGTTTTGGGAAAACACAAAACGTGTTTAAAAGAAATGCATGAGTTAAGATCTGGAATATTTGAAATGGGAAATGTTGGTAAAAACATAGCGAATATTTCTGTATGCAAAAGAATATTTTAAAAATAGATTATGACTCAATATGAAAATGTTTGACTTATGGGGTTAATTGGAAAGTTATTTAAAAAAGTAATACGAATTTTATTCTTAAAACCAGTATTTAGAAATATTCATGTTTGAAAATGTTTGACTTACAGGGTTTCTCAAAATATGGTAAAGATTTAACAAAATGACTTCTTTATTTCATGAAATAATTGAAAATTTCGTTAAAAATAATACGAATTTGATTATCAAAACCAGTATTTAGGATGATTATTATGATTATTAGAGGAGAAAAATTCGCTCCGGCGCCGGAGATCGAACCCGGGTCCTTCGTTCCACGTACGAAGTGCTCTAACCACTGAGCTACGCCGAAGTTCAATCCACAGCACCGGATCAAATCCCTCTCCTCTAGTATTTTTCCTTTTTTTGGCCGGACTCCAAGTTCGACATATATGTTGACATTAGTCAATGCCATTATACAAGGAGTCTATTTCTGCAGAGCGAACATGGGGGAATATCGAACATCGCCATACTCGACAAACTTGAACCGAACTTAGCGCCTGTAATGTACGATACTAACGTCCATATTGCCTTTTAAAGCGACGCTGAACAGTAGTATCAGACATTATTACTACTAAGGCATTCGATAAATAATGGCAACAATGCTGTAAAACAGTGCTCCTAGTGATGACCATTGAAATCTTGTACTACGTAATAAAGCAGCGATTGTTTCATAACTTTGTAATATTGAAAGTCTCGAAGTAGCTTATTTTGTAATTACAGTGGCTGTTTCTGATTTGTAATAAACAATACAGCCCTAAAGGTACGAACAAAGGTGTTTCATAAAAGTCCAAGTTGCAAGAGAAAAACATGCAACTCAATGCTTTAGGGCATTACAAAAAGCCTGTGGGAGAGAAGTCCTACGATACTGAACTATTGCAAGTTGGGTGGAAGCGAGGCATTCGCTTTCAATCAACAATTGACATCCGAAGAGCTTTAGTTTGATCAATGAGAGAGATATCCAGAAATGGTGCTGCAGATGGAGTCCGCCTTCTTCCTAGAATTTTTTTTACTTGGTTATTTAACGACGCTATATCAACTACGAGATCATTTAGCGTCGATGGGATTGGTGATAGCGAGATAATATTTGGCGAAATGAGGCCGAGGATTCGCCATAGATTACCTGACATTTGCCTTATGATTGGGGAGAACCTCGGGAAAAATTCAACCAGGTAATCAGCCCAAGCGGGAATCGAACCCGCACCCGAACGCAACTTCCGATGGGCAGGCAAGCACTTTAGCCCACTGAGCTACGCCGGTGGCTCTCTTCCTAGGATTTGGCGACTATTGTTGACATGGCAGGAAACTATATTTGAAGTATGTAATGTCAAAAGTAACCTAAATAAATTGTGTGTGAAACAGTAACTATGTTATTACTTTTCGAATGCCCTTTTATTATTATTATTATTATTATTATTATTATTATTATTATTATTATTATTATTATTATTATTATTCTTAACTCCGTACGTAGATGAAATTATTGGGGATCATCAGTGCGGTTTTCGGCATAATAGATCGACTATTGATAAGATTTTTTGTATTCGACAGATAATGGAGAAAAAATGGGAGTATAAGGGTACAGTACATCAGTTATTCATAGATTTCAAAAAGGCATATGACTCGGTTAAGAGGGAAGTATTATATAATATTCTTATTGAATTTGGTATTCCCAAGAAACTAGTTCGATTAATTAAAATGTGTCTCAGTGAAACATGCAGCAGAGTCCGTATAGGTCAATTTCTATCTGATGCTTTTCCAATTCACTGCAGGCTAAAGCAGGGAGATGCACTATCACCTTTACTTTTTAACTTCGCTTTAGAATATGCCCTTAGGAAAGTTCAGGATAACAGGCAGGGTTTGGAATTGAACGGGTTACATCAGCTTCTTGTTTATGCGGATGACGTGAATATGTTAGGAGAAAATACACAAACGATTAGGTAAAACACGGAAATTTTACTTGAAGCAAGTAAAGCGATCGGTTTGGAAGTAAATCCCGAAAAGACAAAATATATGATTATGTCTCGTGACCAGAATATTGTACGAAATGGAAATATAAAAACTGGAGATTTATCCTTCGAAGAGGTGGAAAAATTCAAATATCTTGGAGCAACAGTAACAAATATAAATGACACTCGGGAGGAAATTAAACGCAGAATAAATATGGGAAATGCGTGTTATTATTCGGTTGAGAAGCTCTTATCATCCAGTCTGCTGTCCAAAAATCTGAAAGTTAGAATTTATAAAACAGTTATATTACCGGTTGTTCTGTATGGTTGTGAAACTTGGACTCTCACTCAGAGAGAGGAACATAGGTTATGGGTGTTTGAGAATAAGGTGCTTAGGAAAATATTTGGGGCTAAGCGGGATGAAGTTACAGGAGAATGGAGAAAGTTACACAACGCAGAACTGCACGCATTGTATTCTTCACCTGACATAATTAGGAACATTAAATCCAGACGTTTGAGATGGGCAGAGCATGTATCACGTATGGGCGAATCCAGAAATGCATATAGAGTGTTAGTTGGGAGACCGGAGGGAAAACGACCTTTAGGAAGGCCGAGACGTAGATGGGAGGATAATATTAAAATGGATTTGAGGGAGGTGGGATATGATGATAGAGACTGGATTAATCTTGCACAGGATAGGGACCGATGGCGGGCTTATGTGAGGGCGGCAATGAACTTTCAGGTTCCTTAAAAGCCATTTGTAAGTAAGTATTATTATTATTATCATTTACCGTACTATTACTATTATTGTGGTATTTCTTAATTCTGCCATATATATTTTGAAATCAATGTAACATGTGACGTAACATAAATTCTATACTCCGACAAAGCATGGGAAAAGCTTAACGTTTCACACTTCATAAGCCCGGTTGCTCTTCTCTATTCTCACACTCTCTCCTGGAATGCGCGAAGTCTCCTGACTCACTCGTGTCTGGCCCTTGTCCAACGTTATGCAACAGTATGGTCCCCTTCCCAAGTCATGGCATCCATTTCTGCTTCCAGTGATTTCCTTTCACTGAGCAGCAAAATTCAGAACTCATTTTGAAACTTTGTTAAAAAATTTACGGTATAACTAGTTAATAAAAGTTCGCAAAATTGGACGCCTTTTAAAAGCAAATAATCTTCTTCGATAATAATAAAACTAATATTAGAATCATAAACCTATATTCCGGACGTAAAAGTTATGGAAATATTAATTTTAATTTTTAACATAAATATTTTAGAGTTCTTTCTAGCATTTCTTTTTTAGCTGGTCTCTACTCATTCTGCAAAACATATGTTGTTTATAACAAGTTGATACCCAGCACTGACGACTGTTGCAGTGAATGTTTCCTGAATGCGAACTCTTCTGCCGTGTCTGTGGCTTAGCTTTAACGCGTTTGTCTTTCATCTATGCGGACCGGGTTCGGCCCCCAGCCTGGTCATGATGGAATTTTTGTTGGACAAAGCAGAAATTGTAGAGGGTTTTCTCGGAGTACCCTCATTCCATTAACACTCTTTATCTTCCCCTCATTTCATTTATCATCTTCAATAGGGAGTGCATGTTGTTTCTCAATGGCCACATGCACTCCCTAGAGACATGTGCATGATTGGAAACGAAAACAGAGGCAATAACATCCCGGCCCCAATGCAGCAAACTGACGAACTTCCATGTTGATATATAGGGACATCATTTTATTTTTACTTCATTTTTATTGTATCTGAATTTTTTAATGTACTTCACTCCCACCCCCTCTACTAGTAAACTTCCAACCGTTCTCCACACAGAACCAAGTCCGCGTATGCGGTCATAGTAAACAGTACTGAGTTAGTGAGTATAGTAAGTTCCATAAATATGTTCGTGTTTTCCAGTGATGAAAGAGCTTTCAATATGAATCATATTTTCGCACAGGTACTGTCGTCCGTTTTCCTACGTCGCATCCCGGTTTCCACCACTCTCTTCTGCTCGCCCCTCTGTAAAGGCTAGTGGCTGGGCTGTCTTAGCTCTTTTCTGAAAACATTCATTTCTGTTAGGAATTGGACGTCTACGTACTATTATACAACTGTTTAAAATAACTTAAATAAATAGGCCTCGTTAAGTAATAAACTGTCACGTGATTTCCCCCCTTTCTACGACCCTGCGACATAACCACTTGGACGGACAGTAGATAGCATGTGTCAGTAATTTTATATTTTTTAATCGGGCAGAAGTGAAAATTGAATTTATAGTAAGGTACTCTTTTTCTAGAGTAGGTACAGAATTATTTCAATATGAGTTACTAGTACGAAGGCCGAAACTGGTAATTGGAATTAGGTATAATAGTCTATAGTCCACACCTATGGAGTAACGGCTAGCGCGTCTGGCCGCGAAACCAGATGGCCCGGATTCGATTCCCAGTCGGGGCGAGTTACCTGGTTGAGGTTTTTTCCGGGGTTTCCCCTCAACCCAATATGACCAAATGCTGGGTAACTTTCGGTGCTGGACCCCGGACTCGTTTCACCGTCATTATCGCCTTCATATCATTCAGACACTAAGTAACCTGAGATGTTGATACAGCGTCGTAAAATAACCTACTAAAATAGGCTATAGTGCGGTAATATGCACAAAAAGAACTGAAGCCTGTATCGAAATGAATGGTCACCATTTTCAAAAATGTGTTTAAATATCCATATTATGATTATTTTTCAATTTAAGTTCATTATCTATATTGTACGCTAATGTGCTGTAGACAGTATAATATACACTGCATAATGAATACGTCCGAATGGATAGCTCAATTCGTGAGTAAAAACACTTATTGTCAATACAGTACTGTATTTTGATTAAACAAAAACCTATAATGAAAATTATCAAACTGAAAATCGCGATATTTCCTAGTTTACGTGAATGGATGAACTACGTTTCTTCCCTCCTATACCTAGTAAAGTGATTTGTTTGTATTTTACGCCATTATCATTGAACTCCAGCCGTGGAAGGGGGTAGCAAACGGTGCTTCCGGTTCTCAACCGTTAATCCAAAGATATAGCCAGGTTAATATTAGAAATGTTAGTAAAAATAAAATGATGTCCTTGTACTTTGCATCATAAAAGTTAAACCCACCTCTGGTTCAAAGAGCTCGAGTCGATAATGATATGGCGTTATACGTTTGAAGAATATGGATTTGTTATATTGTACTCTAATTAGGGCCTATAATGAAACGGTGATCATGTATTATGTACTGGCCTATGTATTTCTATATAATCAGTAACTCAGTAAAACTAAAGTAACCTTTGGAAGCCCACATGAAGGAAAACTGCCTCAGCGCATAGATAACGTAAAATATTGGTTACCTCAATATCTCTTCCAACTGTGCTAATTCATTCGGTTTGAGAAGTCATGGTCTACGAAGAGAATGATATGCAGAGACCTTGCTAGAGCGGATGTAACGTTGTTATCTGATCTGACAACTTTCGCTTGTCGGGAATTCTTGCGTATTGCAAATTATTTAATTATTATGGCACAAAATGTCTCAGCGCAGGGATCTGTACAGTGTGTCTAACGTAAGAAAATGTTGGCTAGTAGACTAGCATAACTACTAGATTACTTTCCCCTGAAATAAGTATATTTCTTTATTAACTCTTCTTCTAAATTACAAAGTTTATTCAGAAACAGTGAGATGAAAGCATGATGGTGTAAAGGAATTCTGTAACTTTATAGATCAGATAGGTCTAAGTATTTGACGAACATATTTTTTAATTCGTCTACGAAAAAGGTGGACTGAATTCCATCTCCACTGCAGTGAATCAATTTTTTATGTACAATTTTTACAAAGAATGGATGACGTGTGGCATTAAGCCTTGGTATTTCTGAACCGACGCATGCGACGTGCGAGGTGCGAGGCCCGCTCGCATCTCGCAGTTATAGAAACCACTCACTATCTCTCATGTAGTCCGGATTTGTGCGAGGCGGGCCTCGCACCTCGCACGTCGCATGCGTCGGTTCAGAAAAACCAAGGCTTTACTGTCCGGAAATACCATAGAGATTGGAAACCCTTATATTTATCGAATTTAACTGACTCTGATGTGGAAACGATTCTCGCAAAGTTAATTTAAGTCGGGTCTTGCAAAATTCTTCCTCGTGTCATTGAGACCGGTCCATAGTGACGTCATAAAAAAGCTGAAATCCGGATATTCACTTTGATTGGAAATGTATCTGTGTAGTGCCTTTTGTGTTTATGTTTTGTGGTCCAAGTAATGCATAGTAGATACAAAGTAATCAATTATTTAATTGTTTACTCTGTTTAGGGAAGCGAAATTCTGATGATCGAAGAAGTGTATAATTGACTTGTGCCCACGTGGAATATACCCCTCTGAAGCTCACAATGAACCCAAATGGCCAAACAGCAGGAACAGATGCTCCATTGTTTTAATGACATAAGAATTGCGAGTTTGTGTTAATTCAGAACTGGACTGTCAGGATTGTTATAATAATGTGAAAAATGTTTTAATTTAGGACATAAGCTGTACCACTAACCAAATTTATTATTATGGAAAAACATAATTTGTCGCTTCCTAGGTATAATAAACGTTTCTGTTCTTCATTATCAATAATAGATTGCTTTATTTAGATGTGTTTAATTAAGAAACAGTTACTCTTCGAATTTATTCAATGGAGTGTTCTATAAAATATACAGAAAACAGCTATAGATTTTTATGTTTTATGATAATTTATATTTTATTCCACACTTTAAGTACCACCCAGCAGTGGCTCACGTGCTGGTTAAAATATTATGGCCACATTTGTGGATACCCCGTTTTTCTCTGACTAAATCTTAACAGTAACACATCATTTTTTTAAATTTAATACTTGTATACTAAAATGCATTTTCCTGTTTGTGATTATGTATTCAGTCTCTTTTTTTATTATATATATTTATTATTATTATTATTATTATTTTTTTTTAAGTTAATACTGATTGTGTATATGTATTCAATCTCTCTTCTTACTTTATTATTATTATTATTATTATTATTATTATTATTATTATTATTTTTCACAACATTATAACAATCCTGGGGCGCGCTTCCGAACAGGGGCAGCAGTATTTCCTCTAAGGTTAGAGCCCAGTTTAGGTGTGTGTGTATTAATCGAAAATTAGGAGCTAGAAAATATTGAGAATAGGACGCATGTTTATATGACATTTTTTCGATTCATACACACACACCTAAACTGGGCTCTAACCTTAGGGGAAATACCGCTGCCCCTGTTCGGAAGCGCGCCCCAGTCCAAGACAGTCCAGTTTTTAATTAACACAAACTTGCAATTCTGATTAATATTATTCTCAACACGATGAAGATACACATTATTTTGTTATGAAACATGTGGAACGTACTGTAGGTCTATAATGAAAAAGTGTCATCTTAGTTGTTGTACATTTTCTTTCCAAAATATACGTTTCAAAATTCACATACGAATAATCCGCAAACACGAAAATTGGGAGTTTGCTGCTGTAAATATCAGTGTGTACAACATAATTAATTATGCACGCAAAATTGCATTTTAGCCGGAAGTTCTTCAGTGAACGTGAGCAACATTTAGAATGATCACATTTCAAAACAATTAAAAATTATGTCAGAAGTGGGATTCCAACCCACGCCCTCAGAGAGAACCAGAATTCCATTATACTTACAACGAAAGAAAGGACGTTCCTTGAGTCTGGCGCCTTAGACCGCTCGGCCATTCTGACACAGGTGAGAAATACGTCGACAAATTATGCTTTTCTACACGGATGTAATATGATTTGGGGAAAACATCTGAATACAGTGACCGAATCCCTGTAATTGCGTTATATGTTCATGCTGTATGTGATTGTTATTGTAGGCATGGTTGGGATTATAATGATGTTTGGGACTTGAAATAAAAGTTTAATATTACTTTTCATTTCAGTCTTCACACTCCCCTCATTTAAATTTATTAATTAAAAATAGTAGTACATCAGTGAAAAATGTTGAGAACAGCTGATTTTAATAATGAAACTGCGTAACTAAATAAATGTATCTGCAGATAAACTTGGGCACTCATTGTTAAAATATTATAGCCAGGTGAAATAAACTCGGTATTCTATCCATTTGAAATTTATCGCACGTTTAATAAAGTTATTCATAAAATTAATGTCCTACAAACTGAAAGAAAAACTAAAGTTTCATTAAACTTAATGCTAAGTTTCATCAGGAAAGAACATTTTCAAATCTACATCATATAGAGCAGGGCTGGGCACATTACGTGATTCTGAGAAATGAGCGCTGTGTGCTTTAAAGAGCTGGTCTTGCGAGCGCTGTGTGCTTTAAAGAGTTGGTATTGCGAGCGCTGTGATGTAAGCATACTGTACGTCATTCAGTGTCGGTGCAGTGGTGACTCTGGCGAACTTTGAAGACGGAGCTTCCGCTCATACACTAAAGCGTCCCGCTACTCCCAATGCTTTTAATGTATCATGGGAGGAGGAGTTCTTTTTGGTAGAGAGCAGTGGATTAGCAAAGTGTTTAATTTTGCATAAAACACTCCAACTGATTAAGAAGTTCAATATTCAACGACATTATTCTTTACAACATGCTACTGAATATGACAAATATGTTGGTAATGAACGCCATAAATTAATACAACTTAAAAAAAATGTTTCTCAGGTACATTATATTAGAGTATCTATTTGATATTTATAATACATTATAAGTTATTATACATTTAATAATATATAATTTTAAATTATACGAATATTATATCATAGTATAGTATATTATAGTTTATGATATATTATATGATATATATATATATATATATATATATATATATATATATATATATTACTAAATGTACTATAATGACTTATAATGCAATATAAATATCGAATAGATACTCTAATATAATGTACCTGAGAAACATTTTCTTTAAGTTGTATTAATTTATGGTCATATATTATATTGTATTATATTATATTATATCATATCATATCATATCATATCATATCATATATCATACCATACCATATTATATTATATTATATTATATTATATTATATTATATTATATTATATTATATTATATTATATTATATTATATTATATTATATTATATTATATTATATATTATGTATTAACAGGATGACAATAATGCACTTAGTGAATCGGTTATGAGAATTAGCTACAAAATTTGCCACGAAATTGCAAAGGAATTGAAAACATTCAACGAAAGTGAATTCATCAAGCGAAGTTTAATTATATTGGCAGATGAACTCTGTCCACAGCAAGTAGGGGAAGTGGAAGCCATACGCCTTCTCGTAGAACCGTGGTGAGGATATTGCAGTATGTGCGTATGGGTTATGTAAATAAGCCTAATGATGTGTGTGTGCATAGAGCGAAGTTTATTCCATTAAATTAATAAGAGTGTTATAAATTCTGTAATGTACAATGGATTGATGTAATATCCATATAAACTATTATATACTGACAGACTGAATGACTAGAACAACGGTGGCTCTTGTTATATTAATGCAGGGAAGGTAGCTGTAATGAGAGTCCGCCACTGCGTGAACGTTCTGCTCTGGCTTGGAATTGAAGTGCGTTGCGGAGCGAGAGCAGCTCTGGCCGACTAAATAGAGCCGCTCTCATGCCCGGCCCTGATATAGAGTGTCCACAAATGCATACTTTACTTTCACAAATTTAACAAGGCGAATTTCCCTAATTTTTACAAAACCCATCTGGCAGCTGTGTGTATGAGATATATGCATTTATGTTCGAGTATGCCGTTGGTTATTAAGGGGACACATAGGCTATGATGTTTTAAACTGTAATCATTTTGATCCAAAATTTATTAAATTTTAACTACATAAACAGGTCTACAATACTATCTTTTGGATAAAATTTGGTGTCATTAAGGCTATTAGTTTTGTAATTATATTTATTAAATATATTTTATATTTACGCCACTAAAAAGACTCCATGCGCTAAAATTATCAAAATTATTAGTTCATATTTGCTGAAAAGCTTGAAAATAGTCATTGGATTAACAATTAATTAGCTTTTTGAGCTCAATCTAAATAGTCTTTCACAATTGATTTCTTTTTAATTTCAAGAATTCATTATTACAGCATATTTTAATCTAAGTGCAATGTGAATATGTCCCGAAAAAACTTAATATTAATACTTCATACAAATCCTAATTAAATTTTATTTATCAACATCTAATTGATCCCTGTGAGAAGTTTCAGACCAATCTGACAACTGCTGTGCAAGAAGCTTTTTTTTTTTAATAAACTGCTTAAAATTTTGAAGTCGAGAGAACAGCATAAAAAACATTTCTCTCAACTCATTCACGCACCGTATGTTTGGCTGCATTTGTTTATATGGTTAGATAATTTAAAACAGTCTCAAATGTAATTACGATCATAAAAACAAAAAAAAAAGTGGATTTCCTTAATTTTTAACATTATTTCACCGTAGTAGCTCCTTAAGCAAAGCAGAAATTAATCGATATCACATAATATTTTACGCTATAGACGAAGTGTCGTATGAGACGATATCATTATAACTAGTTCAACTCTGTAATCAGTTTTAAAAAATTGTACACGAAGTTTCTCTCTGACGTCGGGTGAGTGAAATGAAAGCGGGCTAACCTATTGATTGCGTGGCTTTCTTCAAAAGAGAGTGAAATTCTTCCACGCGGAAGAATCATCCCATCCAGTCGGACGTCATAGGTCTCGGCGGCATCACAATGATTTTGCTATGGAAACACATCTTCTGCCGAAAGACATTATGACAAGTCTCCAGAGATAAGCTGTGTTTGGCGTCACTTTTGCAACATTTGCACAGAGAATTAGTCATGCTTCCCTTCCTTTTGGGTCTTACACTGAAATATATCGGAGATATACAACGACGGAGCAAGTTCAGCATATTTACGTTTTTCTTTCGCTACTACGATTCTTGTTTATGTAAGTTAAATTGAAAAGTGGAGATCCTATGTATGGTGAGACGATGGCGACAAATTCATAAATTTAGTCTCCATGCTTTTTACTCACTCATTAGAGGAAATATTTTGATGCTACACGAATTACACTTCGATATTTTCGCCTAAATACACTTTGTCAGTACCAATGTTACCGAATTATAGTATTAGTTTTTGAAACATACAACCTTTTAACGTGAAATGTTTCTGAGCCTGACATTCAAGAAATCTGGTCACATTTTTTGTTAATACGATGACGTCATAGAAGAGCGCTACGTCACATAGGCAATAAAAGCAGCGCTGTAATAATAATAATAATAATAATAATAATAATAATAATAATAATAATAATTCACTTATTAATTTGTTCATTCATGTATTTATTTTATTTATTTAAATATTTTTTTGTTCATTTATTCTGGCGGAGTTAAGGCCAACAACTTCTCTTCCAGCCAGCAAGAAATATAAGAAGCTTATACATTATTGCAACTTAATAATACAGACTAATATTTAAAGAACATTCAAAGTTGAGTAAAATAGTATAATCATATTATTGTTCGTGTTTGGAACCTGTAGATCTGGGTAAAGAAAGGGCTCCGTCTTGTTAAATTTAAATGAGGGGAGTATGAAGACTGAAATGAAAAGTAGTATCAAACTTTTATTTCAAGTCCCAAACATCCTTATAATTCCAACCATGCTTACAATAACAATCACATACAGCGTGAACATATAACGCAATTACAGGGATTCGATCACTTTCTTGAGATGTTTTCACCAAATCATATATCTGTGTAGAAAAGCGTAATTTGTCGACGTATATCTCATCTGTGTCAGGATGGCCGAGCGGTCTAAGGCGCCAGACTCAAGGAACATCCTTGCTTGCATTGCAAGTATAATGGAATTCTGGTCCTCTCTGAGGGCGTGGGTTCGAATCCCACTTCTGACATAATTTTTAATTGTTTTGAAATGCGATCTTTCGAAATGTTGCTTACGTTCACTGAAAATTTTCCGGCTAAAAGACAATTCTGCATGCATAATTAATTGTGTTGAACACACTGATATTTACTGCAGCAAAATCCCAATTATCGTGTTTTTCCTGATTATTCGTATGTGAATTTTGAAACTTCTATTTTGGAAAGAAAATATAGAACAATTAAGATGACACTTTTTCATTAGATCTACAGTACGTTCTACGTGTTTCGTAACAAAATAAGGAGGTTTTTCATCGTGTTGAGGATAATATTAAAATTGTTAGATTTTTTGTTTGAACTATTATTCAGAAGAAGAGCGTAAATTAAACCATTGACTATGCATTTCAATAAAAAAAGATATTGTTTCTCAGAAATACACATAAAAGTCATTCTATATAATGTCAGAATCAACACAAACTACTTTGATTACTCCCTAGATTCAAACAATAAACGTATACAAATCGACGCTGAATAATCTAGTAGTTGATAAACGTCGTTAAATAACCAAGTAAAAAAAGTGTATAATATTATCGAATGCTACTGCCCAGTGTCTAATAATGCAGTTAGTATTGTTAAGACTTAATAATAACATTTTATAATATAAGACAGTAAAATTAAACCTTATCCGGGAGTGGAAAGTTTAGCGCCCGAATCGAAACCAAAGGTGATAATTTCCATTAGCGCATAAAACCTGTTTACTGTAGTGTGTTAAGTAATATTTTATACATTATAACTTTTAAAAATGTGCAATTAAATCCAATTTCATATTAAAATTTCAACTAATATTCCAATAATAAATATAAATGTTGTTCTCATTACTGATATCTAAATTTCATTTTAATTTGTGGGAAATTTCTTTGTAATACAAATCAGTTATTTAAGGCGAAAATACAAAACTAAAAACGTCAAATGTGGGCTACTTATTTTCAAAGGGCTGTAGTAAGAGATATGGGGAAATACTCTTTCCTCTCTCATGTTAACAATGGGCGCAAGCTAAATGAAACAAAATCTCTTATTACTAATAGAAAAAATTGCGTTTGCGAAAAGCACTTGCCGAAATTATCATATAAACCAACAAAAAATTACTGGTGGAATAGGATCTTAGATTTATTAAGAAAAAGGGTCCTGGCCATGTACAGAAGATTTAATAGGTGTAAATGTGAAGCTCTTCTTCCGAGCTATGAATACAAAACCAAAATGAAGGATGCTAAATTCAACTGCTGGAAGGAATTATGCTCTATGCAAACAAGTAAAAACCCATGGGACGTAGTGTGTAAAATTTGCCGTAAACCTCAAAATTACAATGAAATACAATAATCAAAACCGAGCACGGATACACTAAACCGGCATTAGAAACAGCTACCATATTCGCACAAAATTTCTTCCCAGATGACACTCAGAACAACGACACTCAAAAAACCATTCGGTGTGACTCAATTTTCCCACCTTATACCGAAGATGATGTTCTGTTTTCATATCAAGAAATAGAAAACATAATCATGAGCAAAAACGACAGCAAGGCCACAGAGTGGGACGGAATTTCGGCAAACATTATTAAAAACGCTTTCAAAAGTACTCCAAAACTACTTTCCAGTCTATACAATAAATGTTTGGAATTATGAACTTTTCCTGATATCTGGAAAAGGTCTGTGGTGAAACTCATACCTAAACCTCACACTCAAGACAGATTTAGCACCAAATCATTCCGACCCAAGTTCCGCTTAGCCAAAAGACATGCAAACTGCAGTAAATGTAAAATTTTAATGAAATATTCAACTTAATTTTAATTTAATAGAAAATTATTATTCGTTCGCAAATGGGGGTGATTAATAAATTCTGGAAGTGTAAAGACAGAAATAGTTCATTTAATATCCTAATTTAAGCTACTGGCGTAGCTCAGTCGGTAGCGCATTTGTCTTCTGATCCGAGGCTGCTCTTGGGCGTTGGTTCGATTTCCGCTTGGACTGATTACCTGGTTGCGTAATTTCCGAGTTTTTTTCCAAAATGTAAGGCAAATGTCAGATAATGACTTGCAAATCCTGAGGCTAATCTCGTCATATACCATTTCCGTATCAACGATTCCATCGATGCTAGTAATTGTCACAGCTTCCTTAATTAACCCTTCTAAAGTATAAAAAATGAATACTAATAATTATGAAGTAGCCTATTTCACTATGGTATTAATTTACAAATGAATTCAATCATCTGAAATGGGTAATAATGTGTTATTATTCATTATAATTTTACATACGAGTATCTCATTGGCGTCATATTGATATGTGAATCGTTTCGACTCAGTTGGATTGTTGTTTCCACACTAGGCCTCACGGAATAAGGAAGGGGTTGTGAAGAAGGTAACGAAAGGACTCCGTTTTGTTAAATTTAAATGAGGGAGTGTGAAGACTGAAATGAAAAGTAGTATCAAACTTTTATTTCAAGTTCCAAACACCCTTATAATCCCAACCACGCTTATTATACAATAACAATCACATACAGCAGGAACATAATATTGCAATTACAGGAATTCGATCACTTTCTTGAGATTTCTCGAAATCATATATTTGTGTAGAAAAGCATAATTTGTCGGCAAAGTTACCATCTGTCAGAATGGCCGAGCGGTCTAAGGCGCCAGACTCAAGGAATGTCCTTGCTTGCATTGCGAGTGTAAAGGAATTCTGGTCCTCTCTGAGGGCGTGGGTTCGAATCCCACTTCTGACATAATTTTTAATAGTTTTGAAATGTGATCTTTCGAAATGTTGCGCACGTTCACTGAAGAACTTCCGGCTAAAAGACAATTCTGCTTGCATAATTAATTATGTTCAACACACTGATATTTACAGCAGCAAACTCCCAATTTTCGTGTTTGCGGATTATTCGTATGTGAATTTTTAAACGTCTATTTTGGAAAGAAAATTTATAACAACTAAGATGACACTTTTCATTATAGACCTACAGTGCATTCTACATGTTTCATAACAAAATAATGATCATCTTCATCGTGTTGAGAATAATATTTAAATTGTTGAAGTATTTTGTTCGAATTATTATTCAGAAGACGAGCATAAATGAAACAACTGACTATGCATTCCAATAAAAGAGATATTTTTCTCAGAAATACACACAAAATTCATTCTATATAATGTCAAAATCAACACAAACTACTTTGATTGCTCCCTAGATTCAAACAATAAACGTATACAAATCGACGCTGAATAATCTAGTTGTTGATACAGCTACCGGCCCAGTGACTAATAATGCAGTTAGTATTGTTAAGACTTAATAATAATATTTTATAGTGTAAGACAATAAAATTAAATCTTATCCGCGAGTGGAAAGTTTACTGAATGAGGTATAAACAAATAGTAAGAATAAAAACATTCAAGATTTATATAAGGGTATAAAGTAATTTAAGAACGGATATCAGCCAAGGGTAAACGTGATCAAGGATGAGAATGGCGACTTGCTTGCAGACTCTCTATCAATCCTAAACAGATGGAAAAACTATTTTGCGCAACTACTAAATGTACATAGGCCAAATAGAAATGATCGGGAAGAAATTGAAATACAAACTGCTGAGCCATTTATACCCGAACCCACGCTTTCAGAAGTCGAAATTGCGATAGAAAATCTGAAAAAGTACAAGTCGCCAGGTATCGATCAAATTCCAGCAGAATTAATACAAGAGGGTGGAAGTGCATTATATAGCGAAATTTATAAACTTGTACTTGCTATTTGGGAAAAGGAAATTGTACCAGAACAATGGAAGGAGTCCATAATTGTACCTATTTTTAAAAAGGGGGACAAAACCAACTGTGGTAACTTTCGAGGAATATCACTTTTGTTGACGTCGTACAAAATTTTGTCCAATATTCTTTTGAGAAGATTAACTCCGTCCGTAGATGAAATTATTGGGGATCATCAGTGCGGTTTTCGGCGTAATAGATCGACTATTGATAAGATTTTTTGTATTCGACAGATAATGGAGAAAAAATGGGAGTATAAGGGTACAGTGCATCAGTTATTCATAGATTTCAAAAAGGCATATGACTCGGTTAAGAGGGAAGAATTATATGATATTCTTATTGAATTTGGTATTCCCAAGAAACTAGTTCGATTAATTAAAATGTGTCTCATTGAAACATACAGCAGAGTCCGTATAGGTCAGTTTCTATCTGATGCTTTTCCAATTCACTGCGGTCTAAAGCAGGGAGATGCACTATCACCTTTACTTTTTAACTTCGCTTTAGAATATGCCATTAGGAAAGTTCAGGATAACAGGCAGGGTTTGGAATTGAACGGGTTACATCAGCTTCTTGTCTATGCGGATGACTTGAATATGTTAGGAGAAAATACACAAACGATTAGGTAAAACACGGAAATTTTACTTGAAGCAAGTAAAGCGATCGGTTTGGAAGTAAATCCCGAAAAGACAAAGTATATGATTATGTCTCGTGACCAGAATATTGTACGAAATGGAAATATAAAAATTGGAGATTTATCCTTCGAAGAGGTGGAAAAATTCAAATATCTTGGAGCAACAGTAACAAATATAAATGACACTCGGGAGGAAATTAAACGCAGAATAAATATGGGAAATGCGTGTTATTATTCGGTTGAGAAGTTCTTATCATCCAGTCTGCTGTCCAAAAATTTCAAAGTTAGAATTTATAAAACAGTTATATTACCGGTTGTTCTGTATGGTTGTGAAACTTGGACTCTCACTCTGAGAGAGGAACATAGGTTATGGGTGTTTGGGAATAAGGTGCTTAGGAAAATATTTGGTGCTAAGCGGGATGAAGTTACAGGAGAATGGAGAAAGTTACACAATACAGAACTGCACGCATTATATTCTTCACCTGCCATAATTAGGAACATTAAATCCAGACGTTTGAGATGGGCAGGGCATGTAGCACGTATGGGCGAATCCAGAAATGCATATAGAGTGTTAGTTGGGAGACCGGAGGGAAAAAGATCTTTAGAGAGGCCGAGACGTAGATGGGAGGATAATATTAAAATGGATTTGAGGGAGGTGGGGTATGATGATAGAGACTGGATTAATCTTGCACAGGATAGGGACCGATGGCGGGCTTATGTGAGGGCGGCAATGAACCTTCGGGTTCCTTAAAAGCCATTTGTAAGTAAGTAAGAAAGTAAGTAAGAGTGGAAAGTTTACCGCCTGAGGCGAAACCAAGGGTGATAATTTCCGCGAGCGCATAAAATCTGTTTACTGTGGTGTGCTGAGCAATATTTTATCCATTACTGATATCTAAATTTATATACAACTTTAAAAAATGTGCAATTAAGTGCAATTTCATATTACAATTTCAACTATTAATGTAATAATCCAATAATAAATGTAAATGTTGCCCTCATTACTGATATCTAAATTTAATTTTAAATTGTAGGAAATTTCCTTGTAATGTGTTGTATGTGAAGAAGTTATAAATGAATGTATGGATGTTATTGCAGCTAGTGTGTTGGTTGACAAGGAGAGGGTCAATAATAGTACATTATGCAACGAGCCTATAATGTTAGTAATTAAGACGCAAGTATGTTCGTTTATGAAACGAGCGCAAGCGAGTTTCATAATTTTTATACGAGCATCTTAATTACCATCATAGGCAAGTTTCATGCGACTTTTTATGCTCGACCATATTTCTAACTTGAAATTATTCATAAGTTTTCATGTTATGGTTATGTTAAGTGACGAACAGAACTGACCTGAATTGTGAGATGTGCGCAGACGCGAAAGTATTGATTTTTTCCGAGGCATGAATATCATTGACCTTGATATAACCTAGAGAACATTAGTCTTGATATAACCTGGAAATTGATTTAGAATTGAAAAACGAGATGAAAAATTGAATTTATTTGAACATTATTTACAATTAACTCTAATTATTATAGTAACAGAACATAACCTTCTGCGACAGTATTGGATTTCCAGCCTCCGTGACATTTCCCTAGTTGTCTTTCGATTGCATATCCGAGAATAATAGGAAACCTAAACTTTAATGAATAGGTGTACTTTAATGACATGCATTAAAGGACTGCTATCAGGTGTATAATTACTACATTTCGTCATGGTCGAGCATAAAAATTTTTAATTCACATGTGAATAAAGCCATTGTTTAGGTTGCAAAGGACTGTGAAATAGAGTCCAGTTCAGATACCAGCTATGTATAAAATTAATGTATTTCATTTAATAGCCTATTATAAAAAGTATTGCATCGGAAGTATTAGCCTAAAAGAGGAAAACGAAATACTATATCTTTATGTATCTTATTAATGTGTTTAATAATGTATTATGCACTCGAGAGTCCATTTGTTTTTAAAAATATTGTTTTTGAATACTGCCTTCTATTGCTGTGTATGCGGAATTATCATTGGGAGGGGAAAGGTTAGACAACTGCCGAATTAATCGCACATGTGTTTCAAGGTTGCAGGTATATCATATTCCTGTCGTGATAGCCTCCACAGTTCACAAACAACATTGTAGTAATAAATACATTACGATCACTTCGAGCTATTTTTCGTTTATTTTTTAATTATATGTTATTGTAATATTAAAAAGGTACAGAATTTCGTGTTAAATTAATATTCTTACTTTATGTAACAAAAATGTAACTTTTTAACTTAAAATACTTAACAACTAGGTCTACGAGCTGAGACAAATTTTATTTAACAAGCGGTTCGGGCGAAGCGGTGCGAACCGTCTGAATGACATCCACTGATATTCACTCCTCAATTTATACTCGCTACTTACCAGCTAAAAATCGAAATATTTTTTTCAAATAAGGGACATTTGAATCAAAGTGAAATGTTAATGGCAAGCAGAGTAATTATCTCATGCCTCCATGTTAATTACTGTACCAGTGCACTTCATTTAAACCAGGTATCCAGCTTTGTAGCCGTTAGCCCAATATATTTAATTCCCCTGTTAAAAGTTTTAGTTTTTACTAAAATATTGACAATAATTTATTAATGGAGGGAAGAAAGTGCCTGGAGTAATAAAAATCGAAAGAGAGTTAGTTGGAGTTTTGACTGAAAACGCTACTCCTCACGACACAACAGGAGAGAAAGTAATTTATAGTAGAATGAGAATGAATACCCTAAGAGTGCTGGAAACAAACGGAAATAAGAAAACCATGAATTAACTCGGTGAAGATTACCGAGCAATATACGACACGCATTGTTATTCTCTCCCCAGTTTTGTCTTACTTTATTTATATTTTGAGTTACGTTATTGTACTCATAATTAGAATAGTTGGTGTTATTTCGTATTTAACGACTTAATCCGTCTAGGGAATAAATAGATGAAAATTTAGTATGATTACTCCGAAATCAGTTCATATATTTGTTACCGGTACTTTACCACTAATGTAATTTTAAGTAGAATGTAATGTATGACCTCGTGGCGCAACGGTAGCGCGTCTGACTCCAGATCAGAAGGTTGCGTGTTCAAGTCACGTCGGGGTCATTTCTTTGTGATCATAAACTACTGAAGTAATAGTTATTGTAGAGAAACTACAAGCTAAACAAGCTTCTTACTGTGAATTTACAACTCTTTTTTTAATTAAACATTAAATCCTTGAATTCTTCACTTTTAAAATTCTAAAGTCACACTGTCATAGAATCGTTATAATTGTGTTCTTCCTATTGGTATTTCTTTAGTTCCTATTTTAATCAATCTGTCAGGAATAGATATCATGCTATTTCCAATTCATTTCATATGTCTGATTTTAATTTTAATTTTATTAATATGTCTGGCTCTTTAAATAAATAGTAACTTGTTATGTTACTCAAATGTATTAAAAAACAGAACAATTTATTTTTTTCTGTGACTGCAACTGTCATATACATTTTAAATACTACTCAAAATATTGACAAGACTCTTCGTGACAAGTGCGGGATTTACGTTAATATGATTGATTGATTGACTTGACTTGACTTGACTTAAAAGAGAAGGATTAATATCTGCCTCGCCGGCGGATGGGTGGATAGATAGGTAGGTGGATCAGCAGACAGTTTATATTTTGATTTTTATGTTGTTACATAAATGCATTTCTGATGGTGTGGAAGAGATGACCTGAGGACCTTAACCATATCAGAACGAATGAATGAATGAATGAATGAATGAATGAATGAAGGAAGGAATGAATGAATGGATAAATAAAAAAAATAAATAAGTAAATAAATAAATAATTAAATAAATAAGCAAATAAATAAGTAAATAAGCAAATAAATAAGTAATTAAATAAATAAATAAATAAGCAAATACATAAGTAAATAAATAAATAAATAAGTAAATAAATAAGCAAAAAAATAAGTAAGTATATAAATAAATAAATAAGCAAATAAGTAAGTGAATAACTAAGCAAATAAATAAATAAACAAATAAATAAATAAATAAATAAGAGATAAACACACAGAAAGATATACTCTCAGGCAAGTCAAGGAAAGGATAGCCATACAGACAGATCACCTAAGAAATGGGAAACAGTATGTTCCTTGTAAGTAGTTCATTCTCAGATAATAATGATAATGTAGTCTGCTTGGGATTTAATATCTGCGTAATGAAGTAGCGAGAGTCGTGATCAAACGCCTTCTGTTTCTCTACTCATCGTACTGACGAGTTGAACAAGTTGCCTAACGACAAGGGTTGGAGTTGAATTGTGCTGTTGGAGAAAAATATCTGTCAAAGATAAATTGAACGCATTTACCATGCTCCTTTCTTGGTCCTTTTCGCGTTTTTTGCAGTTTTGTCGCTCTGATGTAGGGATCACTTCACTAGCCTCAAATCGTCACTTTGGCAGAGTTCGAATTGAACTTTTTAGAAGAAGAATCTTTTAAAGAGAAGTGATTACGTACGTCATTATTCCCTTGCAGTTTTAATTATGAGTGTGAGTCGAGGTAAACTTCTGTGAAGAGTAGGAAAGTCCATTATTCTCCCGGTATGTCATCCTCTCAATACATTAACTGATTATTCATCCCCTCAAATATTAGAACACGACGAACATTTGAGTCGTCCAGTTGCAAAACTCGTTTTGTCAATGAAAACAGAATTTTCAGAAATCAGGAAAACTGTCATTTGCTTATGCCTAGTGTTAGAAGGATGAATCTTTTACCAATTAAGAGCAGAATGTGGTCCCCGTCTGTCACAAAATGCCAACAAATCTCTGACTCGTACATTCCGAGATTTTAAATAAAATAATTTGGATGAATCTTTTACCAATTAAGAGCAGAATGTAGTATTTAGTAGTATTAGTAGTATTTATTTATTTAACCTGGTAGAGATAAGGCCATCAGGCCTTCTCTGCCCCTCTACCAAGGCATTACAACTATAATATGAAGAATAAAATTACAAGTAATATTAAATTTACAATTACAATTACAATAGACATTAAAGTACGACAAGATTACCTGATTAATGAAAGCTAGGCAATTTATCATAGAAGTTAAGAAAAAAGAATATTTTTGTATTTACTGAATTACAAATTAAACCTAGAATAACAAAAGTTTATAGTGATGAAATTACCATATATTGAGATATTTTGTGATAGATTAAGAGAACTATTTACAAGAAACCATGTCTGAACGAGTCTCAATTACTGGCCAAGTGCCTAGTAAGTTTGCGTTTGAATTCAATTTTATTTCGACAGTCCCTGATGCTAGCAGGTAACGAATTCCAGAGTCTTGGCAGGGCTATTGTGAAAGAGGATGAGTATGAGGAAGTGCGATGGGATGGTATTGTTAGTATTGTTTCATGGCGAGAGCGTGTGTTCAGATTGTGGTCCCCGTCTGTCACCAAATGCCAACAAATCTCTGACTCGTACATTCTGAGATTTTAAATAAAATAAGTTTGGACATAACATGATTTGCAACAGTATCTTGGAGATAACGAGTTTTGCAACAGTTCAGATTAGCGAGATATGATTTCAAGTGCTAGGAAATGGAAAACCACACACTTTTTAATCAAAATGTAATTATATTAATACTTTTACAGTAGTCAACTCAAATAAAGTATACTTTAGAACATAAAATTAATTTTCACTTGCTTCTTGCATTACCAAAAAGATTCTGTCTTTTTAGCTGTATTGCTGGAAAAACTAACATAATGTTGTAGGACAAAGTCAGGTTTCTTCAAATAGCCTAAGTTTTACACTTGTGTTACAATGAGTCCCACAAAACCAGTCCCACATCTCACAATACCAGTCTCTCATGTTCTTCAACAAATTCTCCCACATCAGATTCCATGCCATCTGCCTTATGTAAAGTTTGTTGTTGTTCAAACAGTTCCTTTAAAAAGTCCAGTTTTTCATGTTGCTTCCAATTTTCTTCAAAATGTTTTGACAATAATATGTTTAGATCGGCAAGTTTTTTGTATGGGTATACCTTTCTCCAAAATATTAATAACAACATAACTATTTTAAAAAGTGTCTTACTTACCAACTTTATTTATGGAGATGCTGAAACTGGCCACCTTCGTTGTCCACACATTTTTGGCACCTCTTTATGAAATACCGTCTAAGAAAATATTAAATGTGGGTCTATTGGTACGTTATGAATATTATTCAGCATCCACTCACAAAATGCGCGCCTAAGTGCAGTATCCTGCGGTCGAAGAGTCTTCTAAAACCCTCACATTCCTTTGCCGCACCTTGTAATTTGAGTATGTTATCAGTTGCTTGTGTACAATACGTTTCAGTATTTTTGATAATGTCGTTAGGATGCTAATAGGTCTAAAGTCGTCCGGAGAAGACGGAGTTTTATTTCTCAGAAAAAAATAAAAGTATCTTCTTTTGAAGAGAAAAGGAAAATTATATGTTTTGGTTCCAAATACCCTCAAATCCCTGAGCTGCAGTTCCAGAACCCTCATTATTCAGTGTACGGTTCCAATCAATATCTTAATTCAAAATATTAGGTATGCCTTATTTTGTTATTATCCTTGAAGTTTGAAGGATAAAACTTAGTTGACTGATTTTCTTCTTTATTTTTTTTTTACTGAACTTTAACACATAAGTTTAAGTAGATTATCAAAAAGTACTTTACAGAAATGTTTTTTGTGGTTAACGGAAAACCATAGAAACTGGACAAAAAGGATTTTAGAACCTGGCGTCTCAATTATAAGATGCATGACAAAGCAATTTAAGACGCCACCGCTTTAAGAACTTATTTAATTTTTTTAGATAATGGCTGGGTGTTTACTTCTAAAACAAACGCAGCTGTGCTTTGGTGTAGTCTTTTGAAAAACACTAGAGATGCCACATTTTCATGTCACGCCTTCCTTCTGTAAGTAATTTTCGTTTGCTCATTTTGCATTACTAGTCTCAAATCGTATTCGTTCCTTTAAAGTAAATGAGGAACTGAAAGTAAACAAAAATGCATGTTGACCCCGACGTGATTTGAACACGCAACCTTCTGATCTGGAGTCAGACGCGCTACCGTTGCGCCACGAGGTCCGTGGGATTATCTGCCGTTCCCTTCGTACTGAGCTCGATTACTGTTGCCACGAACTGGCATTACTGTTCTTTTCTTTCAGTTGTTATGAGTCACATTCGAACTAACAAAAAGGGATCTTTGAACCTTACGCTTTGCGTGTTATAAGTATGGTGCGTAGTTGCCAGCAAATAAGGAAATCTTTGACGAAGGATTAAGATTAAAGTATGTAAATTAAATAGTATTTTGAAATCTCTTAAAATGCAAATGTAACATTTGGACGTACCACATATGTAGATTAAATGTACATATAGCCTATGTGTATATGTGTGTAGTTACTACAGAAATACAGAATGTTCATAATGTTGTTTTTTTAGTTTGTTATTTAACGACGTTGTATCAACTACGAGATTATTTAGCGCCGATGAGATTGATGATAGCGAGATGGTATTTGGCGAGATGAGGCCGAGGATTCGCCATAGATTACTTGGAATTCACCTTAGGGTTGGGGAAAACCTCGGAAAAAACCCAACCAAGTAAACATCCCAAGCGGGATGTAATAGTCCGAGCGCAACTTCAGATCGGCAGGTAAGCTCCTTAACCGACTGAGCCACGCCGGTTTTACTGGAGTATAAAAAAATGAAGTAAACCAGAAAGCAATATGTGGACGTTGGGAATAAATCCGGTCATTTCAACCGAAAACAAAAAAATTAGTTTTTTACGGTTTCCGTATGTTTAGAGAGGCATCTTTCTAAATATGTTACTGTTTTTATTCTAACTAGGTCATTTGCGTGAGAAACAAAATGGTGAAATCAGTATTCTCAATAAAAACAGGATAATTTCTTATCTTACTAACGCAAATATTTTCATTGTCTTTTTTTTTTTTGTATAAAAACGGACATTTTGGACATTCTGTATGTGTTGCAATTACCAATCCATTCAAAATCGGCCATTTCCACTTATATGTGCAAGAGTCATAATATCTGATTGTTAATTAAAATAATTGTAAAAGTGTTATAATATATTCATTTTTCCATGATACAATAGAATGAAAGTGAAGGATATCTAAGAAGATAAGCTATTCAATTCATCATGCCATGTGCATTCACATATTTGAGTTAAATGTTTCTTAATTGAAATTATTGTAAATTATGTAGTAAGCATCGGCCAAGCCTCCACCTTCCTACAATAGAGGTCTTGGGCACATATTTTCTCGTTGGAATGTAAAGGGACTCTCAATATACTAAACATAAGATAATTTTCAAAATTTAATTAAAAAATATATATATGTATATACGTGTATTTGGTAATGTATGCCTGTGTGCTCTGCACCGCTATTGCTGGAAGATTGCTTGGCCGATGCTTGTTACATAATTACCATATAATGTTATAATTGTTACTCCATGATACAGTTCGTGTTGTCCTTTAAATGAGCAGAAATTTCATCCGAACAAATATAAAGTTGAAAAATTCTTTTGCAGAACAAAAAGTTACATTTCTTCGGGTCATATTTCTCCACATTTAAAGGACAGAACTAAAATTCTTTCAATAATTTGTTACCATAATACACTTCTCTCTTAAATTGACTGAGTATATTGGGAATAAATCAATGGCTCCCCTAAAACACGCTAAGAGATGCTTCATATAAAACAATTTTTATCTCGAAAAGGAAGCAAAACTTTGTTTGAATTACTGTACCACAAAGAATAACACGCTAAAATGAATAACTTTACTTACGATTTACCCTGTATATTTATATCATTGATATTCAAAATATTTCCATTTCGAATTCATCACATTAGTGAGAGACACAATCTCCATTTTTATATGTTGCTCTTATTTAAAACATTTCCGTTTTGAACCCATCACATTAATAAGGAAAATAATGTTATTTTTATGCTAGCCTATTGATGTTTAAAGAATTTTCGTTCAGAACTATTTGTGTTTCGAACCCATGTTATTTGTAATACAATTTTACGAAGTGGTGTAATTATTTAAAAAGTCCATTGCTGTGGAGTAACGGTTAGCATGTCTGACCGTGAAACGAGCGGCCCCGGGTTCAAATCCTGTTTGGGACAAGTTATCTGATCGAAGTTTTTTCCGGGGTTTTCCCTCAACCCGCTAAGAACAAATGGCAGGTAACTTTCGACGCTGAACCCTGGATCATTTCGCTGGCTTTATCGCTTTCATTTCTTTCAGACGCTAGCTAACGATAGTACATAATAATAATAATAATAATAATAATAATAATAATAATAATAATAATAATAATAATAATAATAATAATAATAATACTTGCTTACTTAGTTACTGGCTTTCAAGGAACCCGGAGGTTCATTGCCTCCCTCACATAAGCTCTCTATTGGTCCCTATCCTGAGCAAGATTAATCCATTCTCTATCATCATATCCCACCTCCCTCAAATCCATTTTAATATTATCTTCCCATCTACGTCTCAGCCTCCCTAAAGGTCTTTTTTCCTCCGGCCTCCCATCTAACATTCTATATGCATTTCTGGATTCACCCATACGTGCTACATGCCCTGCCCATCTCAAACATCTGGATTCAATGTTCCTAATTATGTCAGGTGAAGAATACAATGCGTGCAGTTCTGTGTTGTGTAACTTTCTCCATTCTCCTGTAACTTCATCCCTCTTAGCCCCAAATATTTTCCTAAGCACCTTATTCTCAAACACCATTATCAATAATAATAATAATAATAATAATAATAATAATAATAATAATAATAATAATAATAATAATAATCCGTGGCGCTACAGCCCGTGAAGTGCGTAGACTAATCCAGCCGGCTGCTGCCCTCACACCCACATGCAGAAGCAGAGGTGGACGATCATTCAACTAGAATGAAGGTATCGTGTGGTTAGCACGATGATCCCCCCAGCCGTTATAGCTGGCATTCGCAACCGGATTTCGCTACCCATCGTAGCTCCCCAAGTGCATCACGATGCTGGGTGGACACCGGTCCCATACACTGGCCGAAATTTCATGAGAAAATTTCTTCCCCCATGACTCGAACCAGCACGCATTCCGTAACGCGAGTCCTAGGCAGGATGCCTTAGACCACGATGCCACGGCGCGGGACAGTACTTGATAAAGCATCGTGAAATAAACCAATTAAAAGAAACTATGTAAAATTCTCATATAGTACATCTGGTTCTATACTTACCACTTTCCATTTATCTTCATGAAGAATTGATGTTTTTACCTCGTGTTTGCTGTGTCTTGTGTTAGGGAATTGTTTCACATTAAGTTTATACCATGAAAGGACTATTACACTATTTGAGGATGTCAAATGCTGGTATTGAATTGTGTAATGTGGGAGAAGAGGAATGAGCCCGACCGTATTGTGTAATCGGAGATACATTACATAATCTCTATCGTTGACGGATTTCCAACTGTCAGAATGGCCGAGCGGTCTAAGGCGCCAGACTCAAGGTTGTTCCTTGCTTCTTCTATAAGCTATGTAGAATTCTGGTCCTCTCTGAGGGCGTGGGTTCGAATCCCACTTCTGGCATAAATTTTACTGCTGTTCTAACAGTACGACATATATGCTGTTTCTGATTTAGGTGCGAAATATTAAACAGCTTGACAACCTCTTGTAGGGGAATGTTAGGAATCCTACATTCACTCTAATGCCAAGCCGTAAATCTTATTTTGGTAAATTGCAAAGAATTTTCATCGACATTTTACTACTAATCAAAATAGAAATCAGTCACAGAATTAACTGAGGCAGTCCGCGAGTTTACTACTGATCCGGACCTGCACTCGGGCGTGGGTTGGAGACCTGCTTGGGCTGATTACCTTGTTGGGATTTGTTCTAGGTTTTTACCAACTCTAAGACGAAAGTTAATAATAATAGTTAATAATAATAATAATAATAATAATAATAATGATGATGATGATGTTTTATTTTCGCTGGCAGAGTTAAGGCCATAAGGCCTTCTTTTCCACTCAACCAGCCTTAATCAATACAATACATATTTAAATTACGAATATTTACACTACACTTAAAAGGTTCTCCAGCAATAATCTTCAGTTAAGTTTTAACGACTAGTAGACTACATATTTATTTAAATTTAGATAAACCTATAAGGTAAAGTAGTAACTTAATTTATGAGCTAATTTAATTCAATCAATTATAATTAATTTGAGATTTGAGATAGCTAGTAAAATGATGAAAATTAATTTAATATAAGCTTACTAGAACTATGTTACAGGGAGAAAAAAATATACATATAAATCTAAAATATATTTCTATGATGAGAATATTAATGTAATTGCCATTAGAGGTTTTTAAACCTATTTAGAGAAATTAATGATAATAATAAGTATGAACAGATGTTAGTTTCATTATATGCAATAAATATTAATCAGCAATTAATTTGTAGGTAGTCACATGATGAAATCTCGGCCTCATCCCTCCAAGTACCATCTCGCTACTGCTGATTATATCAACGTTAAATAACGTAGTACTATAGTTTGATACAGCGTCGTTAAATAACTTAACCTAATTAAAAAGCAATAATAATCGAAATAAATATCACCACATCTGATTTCATGTCTAGGGAATCCATAACGTATAAAAAAAATGTTGAAGTGAATGGAAATTTTACACACATTAATAATAGCACCTTAACTCTGATCTTGAAATCCATACGGCATAAACAAATATGTTAGAACAGAACATAAATTATTATACACACATTAATCATGCAGTAGATATACGAGCTGGCGGGTCGGAAACAAGATCAATACTAGAAACAGCTGAGATGAACATATGAAAAAGTACCTTGAAGGTGGCATGCACTTAGTTTGAAATTGAGATCGTATGAAAAAAACTTTCTTGCGATGTAGACCTCGTGGCGCAACGGTAGCGCGTCTGTCTCCAGATCAGAAGGTTGCGTGTTCAAATCACGTCGGGGTCAAAGCGAAGCTTTTGTTGAACTAAGTTTTGGTAATTATGTTAACTCGTCATGACAACGCCGATAAAATAAAAAATCTTATTTTGGAAGTTAATGTAGATATGCTTAAAGTTGGCGGTCAAGCAATAAAGTGTTTGTTATAAATGTTAATTTGATGTTTGTGATTTTACCCGTTTTTGGTAGAATATGACTCTCTGGTGACCAAGGATTCATATATTTATCATCATCATATCCTTCACGTATTAGACCCTACATTATCTGTTACGGTCTCATGCCAGCGCTTGCGTGGTCTTCCCATTTCCTCTTTCCTTTTGGTACATAAGTAAGAATCTGTTTAGGCCATCTAGTGCGATCCATCCTTTCGACATTCATATACTTATAAAATTGTGAAGTTACTGTGGCAATAGTTTTTCGTAATATGTGATAGTTGGCGTCGTAGAGATGGTAGATTTGATTGTATTCCGTGAAGTTAGATCATACCATTGAGTGTTCAGGTCAACGATCATGGAGGAGGCAGGGCCCAAAGTGCATGGTTTGTGCGACGGTTGTCAATGGGCAATTTTTGGATGTTCAAAGGGGGCATTGTTGAATATTGAAGAACTGTGATCTTTTCTGTTAGGACATAGGGTTTTATCCGCTAAACGTGTTTGTTCAAATTGTGGAACTGTGCAATAAATTAATTTTCGTAAGGTCGAGGACTAGTTAGTGATAGGTTAACTTTGGTTTGTTTAGGCTTTTGTTATGCTCTGCATTTACGTTTTTTGGCAAATAGGTAGATACAGTTGACTGAAAGCAAGATTTAGTAAGGTCAAGGATCAGTGATAGGTTAGGTTTGGCTTGTTTAGGTTTTTTTATGCCTTGCGTATACGATTTTTGGTATATAGGCATACAAATAGAAATATAACTGTGCTCATTTAACGGAAGAAAATTTGCCAAGTCTCATTTAAAGCGAAACCATTCTCTTTGTTAATAATTGTAGAGTATATTCCATTCTCAATAACGTCCTTCCAAATAACCAGATTTCTTTGCCAAGAAATGCTGTAGTCAGTCACAGCCGGTTTATGTGTTCCATATAGACTGATATGTCTTGAGTGTTTCTTGTTATGGGTTCCGATATTACGCCCGGTTTGAGCAGTACAGGGTAAGGTTGCCTAATTCCGTGACATATTTAATAAAGTCTATACTTATGCCAAATTTGTACTAACATTTTCAAATAACAACTAAATGACGTTATTTGGATCTTTAGCTACACTTTTTACAATATTCAGTGTCAACAGTTTCACAAGTTTGGTATATAATATATGATTATTCATTGTTATACAGTGACTCCTAAATCCGTGACAGGAATCCATATTCCGTGATAGTGGTTTCCTAATTCCGTGAGTGATATCCTAATTCCGTGATACTAAAATAATACTCATTAACTGCTCAGAAAACAAACGTGTATTTGGAAAAACACTTTAAAGTAATGGTATATTCTTTAATATGGATTAAGCAAGAAATTACAACATAGAAGAAGGACCTAAGTGAAAAAAATCATAGAAAATACTTGTGTAACTACAAGAATATATATATATATATATATATATATATATATATATATATATATATATATTACAGATTAATATATTATAAACAAAATAAACTGAAAGTTAAATTTAATAAAAAATTAAATTTGAATAAATTGAATTATAACACAATTATTTCTCACTATTTATATTCCTAACAACAGCAGTAATTAAGTTAAATACATACCCTATTATTTTATTATAATTATAATTGATGTTTTCTATAATATATTTCTATTATTATTTCCACGAACTATTTTCTTTCATAGACATTAATTTTCACAATTTAGCCTTGGCATCACTGGTCGAGTGAGCCAGGAAGGAGAAATATGAAAATAAATCCGAAAATGGGAAAGCTCCTGTAGCATTGTTATTGTCTCACAATGTTTAAATAATCATACACATTGGTTCAGCTGACTATAATCACAGTAATATATCATTTTTATAATGTTATATTAATTCTTACCTCAAATATAAAATGTTTCTTCAGGAGCGGTCACAAGAGAAAGAAAAACTTACTGGTCAACCACCTTTCACTGAACAAAACTTCTGCAGTCGACTGCTTCTATTCAAAAGGCGGGTAGTTAATAGAATTGAAAAGAAGACATCTCCTAGCATCTGTTAGGTATTTCAAAAACTTAAAAGTCAGAGAACATAACTCCATGGCAGTCAATTGAAATTTTATCACGGGATTAGGGGTATCACGGAATTAGGCACCTTTACCCTACAAGTCGAAATAATTTTATAAATTCCCGGAGTCCTGAGAGGAAGGTCATCCTTCACAGGATTTTACGTAACTCTGATTTTATGTTGTGCTCCACCAAAAGCCCACTGAATCAGAATTGTAGCAGTGGCAACATATGGAAGAAAGACCACAGATGTAGGTTTCTCTATATTGATGCTGTTTCGAGGACGAGGATTGAAAGCTTTCTTATGCCTCGTTTTGAATAGCCATTCTGTATGAAGATGTTCCTCAGAAATCGCATTTCTGAAGAAATGAAATTTATTATAGTCGTATTCTTTAGTAGCTGATTCGACATCTTTTCCTCTAAAACTGTGTTGAAGAGGCTGGATGCTATATGCCTGCTTAAGATTTAATACTGTGGATAGGAGACGTGAAGTTTACAGTTGGTGAAAAATAACGAATAAATTTTATCTGTAGGTCTATGATGTAAGGTCAATTTTTTTTTACGTGTAGCAAGTTCATGACAGATCGTTTGGCTTTTATTGTCCTCTGAAGGATGCTGTGTTAAGGATTTTTATCACTCTTCAAATTTAAAGCCTACCGTTCTCAGTACAGTTTGTAGTCATATAGGGTAGTATTCATAGACATTCTTAGCGCGGGCTTCCGGTGGATGATCAGCGAAGTAACGTTTTTCGTATTCATAAACCAGTGTTAGCGATATGATATGATATGAATCCTGTGCAAGTAACAGTCGATAGCCGGGGCTAGTTTAGCACGCTCGTAGCGCTGGCTAGCGAAATGTCTATGAATAGCACTCTTATAGTCTGTTTTATTAAGGAAAAGCTGTCGCTATGTTTTTAAACGGCCGAGTTCCTCTTTATTAATGTCAGGCATGCACAAAGATGTTGTAAAAAATAACTGCTACTTTGTAAAAACTTGGCGTCTTAATATTTTACGTTCGTAAATGTGAAAATAATTAAATAAAAATGTGCGTTTGAAATGAATTTAAAAAAAATGAATACTTCCATTAAGAAATCCTAGTGTAGCGGTTTCAGGATCGTGTTCAGTGATGTGGCCACCTTCGTTTTCACAATCTCCATCATTATCATCACCGCTTTCTACTGGGTGTTCAGTTCAAAATGTGTCTTGGCTCGCTGTATGCCGTCATGTGGCTAGCTGATGAGCCTAGAGAATTCAATCTTCCTACACTTCCGCAGCTCAGGTGTATAATCTAAGAGGCAGAGAAGTTGGCTAGCAAGTACGGCGTCCATTCTGAAGAGTACGTGCCGAAACGTACGGTAACGCCGGTAGTGGCAGGAATGTGAACTGTTTGGAAATACGTACTGTCGGGATATGGAGAGAGGGTTAAGACGATTACTTACGTATTTGTTGACATTAACTTCGACGGTCAAAATGGACACTGAGCATTTGATTTGTGTTGTGGAATGTTACCGTACACAACCGATGATAACAAATATCCTGCGTACGACTTGCCGGCGCAAAACACAGTTCGAAAGAGGTTATGGTAGCACACAGACCGTACAGACCGCCATCTGTTGCTACGACGTTCAAGTTATACCGTACACGTTCTCAAGTTCAGATTGAAGAACGCCTTAAATAACAGGCAACTTCTCTAACATATAAGCTGAAACTCGCTTCAAATCGGTGACCCAACAACAGTGACGTCATGACACACTTTGAAATGAACACTCAGTAGTTGTATGATAAATTAATCTGAAAATATGTTATCGAGTAAATTTCTAAATTGTCAATTACCTATTAAATCATCGCTGCAAATCGCGTTACTACCTCGTTACATTAATAATTTCCCTCTGTATAGAAACTGACTCCAATAGTATTATTTTCTTCACAGTGAGAACAACACTTATTTATTTATTTATTTACTTACTTACTTATTCATTCATTCATTCATTCATTCATTCATTCATTCATTCATTCATTCATTTAATTCATTTATTTATTTTATTTATTTATTTATTTACTCATTTATTTATTTACCTATTTATGTATTTACTTACTTTTTTCTTCATTTGTTCGTTTGTTTATTTGTTCGTTTATTTATTTCTTTCTATATTGATCTATTTATATTCTTTTTTAGAGGAGTCTATACCTGGTACTGCATCTGTAACTATCCAGAACTTTTGAGTTCCTGTATTGAAGTAAATTCTATCAGTGTCAGCGTTATTTCTGTTACTCCGTTCTTTGATCTCAATATTAAGATTGTCTTCGCCGTACCGTTAAAAATAATAGGGCCTACATAGACATAACTTAAAACATCAATATTGTAAGTCATTGTTATTGAGAACATGGTTGGGATTGTAAGGATGTTTGCGATTTGAAATAAAAGTTTGATATTCCTTTTCATTTTTGTCTTCATACTCCCCGTATTTCAATTTAACAAGTCGGAACCTTCTCAATAATTATTTCATAATTGCTTTCTCATTCTGAGGTCTAGTCTGGAAATAATAGTGCAATTTGATAATCGAAACGATTCACACATCAAAGTGACGCCAATGAGTTGTCTGAATACGTCATTTCAGAGAATTGGATTCATTTGGAAATTAATGCCACAATTAAATATTTTAGAATTAGACTATGTTAAATGAACTATTTGTCTCTATACTCCCTACATTTATTAATCTCCCCAATTTGTGTACGAATAATAATGAATTCATTATGATGGCACATTAATTTTTTTTGGTTTCATGTTTTATCACGGCTGGCTGGATTCCAAACGACATCCGTTGTTTCAGACACATAATTTCAGCCATCCAAGGCCTACTGTGGTTAGTTCCCGGAGTAGCCAGACGTAAGGGGCTCAATAAAGTAGGCTATCCTTATCTGTTGTGATGATGGGACTTGTATGTAGTCCGAAACGTTAGAAATTTCAAGTTCCAACGGTGAAATGCCTGAAAGCCTAATCCTGATTACTTTCAACGTAAAAACCTAAAAACGCATCCGAAATTTCATGAGAAAACTCCTTCCTCACGAGCTCTTGAACCAGCGCTATTCCGTAACGAGAGCCCAGGTATGATGTCTTAGACCACGATACCACGGCACGGCGTTTTTACAGTGCAGAGGGCGGAACTTATGCCCTGATGCTGCACTTGAGCATGGGTTTGATTCCCACTTGGCTGATTACAGGTATTTTTTTTTTAATTTGTCTAAATAGTAGGAAAAATGTCATGTAATCCCATGGCTAATTCTCGGACTAATGCCATGAAATGTCATCTCGCTATCACAAATTCCATCGACGCTAGATAACGGAGCACTTGATACAACGTCCTTAAATAACCAATTAAAGAATGTCTATATAATGATTTTCTTTCGAAATTAATTTCTACATACTGGGAACAAAAAGGACTTCAAATAATTGCTTCTAGGAATTCGCAAGTTTTTCCAAGAACTGCTACTGCAAGTGTTTTACTCGTATTATGGCGTTGCTGCCAAGAGCATTCGAGTCTCTCTCACAGAATATCCATTTGGAAGATCCCTCTTATTTGACTGCCTAACGATAAATCATCTCGGCGATTGATGATATCGTTCAGTGGGTATGAGGAATTTTTTGTAGTTGATAATTCCGGGAAGGAAAGGTTTTTGCTGAATACGTTACTCATCGGAAAATGATAGCTGACTGGTTGTTTGTTTAGTACAGTAAGCTTTTCATCTCCCATCGCATTAAAATCTCTTCAATTTTTGTATTCCTAGGGAAATAATAGGAAGTGAAAAAGCAAGAAATAGGTCTACATAGCGCTTTTATGTATAACGTTATGGGTATCAGAACCGATAGTAATTCTCTTACACTCTATGGCAAAAAAATTAACATTTTTTAAATTTAATATTTTCACTTCTAGGCCTCTGAAACTTTTACCATCTATTGAACACATCCTTTGAATGAAAATGTGGGAATGAATCCTCTGGGACTGTTTGTTTATGATTACCAAATTTTTAAATTATTATGAAATCCACAGAATATATATACAGGGTGTTTCCGGGCTAGTCTTACAAACTTTCAAGGATGATGGGGAAGGGCACATTTATCAATTTGAGATAGGGAACCCTGGTCCGGAAATGACCGACTCGAAAGTTCCAAGTAAAAATAGTTCTGTGGAAATGAAATAATTTTATTCCTCTGTACACCTTATTAATGTATATTTATCTGTAGATCTTACACATACTGTATTCATCTGACGTTGTTTACGTTGTCTACTTATAGTATTCCATTCAGTACACTGTCTCAGAGATGGGGACAGGAAACTAAACTAAAGCAATGCAAATGGCGTAATGTGTAACGGACATGGTCGGTCCTGATATGCACGTCTGTAGACAGCAGTGTATGTGTACAAGTTGCAGTGTCCAGTCGATCAGTCCTAGAGAAATGGAGGAGTACATGAGAGCGGAATATGCAAACATGATTTTGGAATACGGATGAGCTAATGGGAACAGTAGACAAGCTCATAGATTGTATCGGGCAGAGTACCCACGTAGGTGACATCCGACCCATACCATCTTTCCACGACTGTTCCAAAGGTTAAGGGAAGGAGGGCACGTGGTGCCAAATTACAATTCCATTTCCACACAACTATTTTTGCTTATAACTTTCGACTCAGTCATTTCCGGACCAGAGTTCCTTATCTTAAATTGATACATGTGTCCTTCCCCATCATCCCTGAAAGCTTGTAACACTAGCCCGAAAACACCCAGTATATATATATATATATATATATATATATATATATATATATAGTCCACATCTGTGGAGTAACGATCAGCGCGTCTGGCCGCGAAACCAGGTGGCCCGGGTTCGATTCCCGGTCGGGGCAAGTTACCTGGTTGAGTTTTTTTCCGGGGTTTTCCCTCAACCCAATATGATATAACTTTCGGTGCTGGACCCCGGATTCATTTCACCGGCATTATCACCTTCATCTCATTTAGACGCTAAATAACCGAAGATGTTGATAAATCGTCGTAAAATAACCTACTAAATATATATATATATATATATATATATATATACATACATAAATACAGACATATATAGTCGACCTGGTTGGCGAGTTGGTATAGCGCTGGCCTTCTATGCCCAAGGTTGCGGGTTCGATCTCGGGCCAGGCCGATGGCATTTAAGTGTGCTTAAATGCGACAGGCTCATGTCAGTAGATTTACTGGCATGTAAAAGAACTCCTGCGGGACAAAGTTCCGGCACATCCGGCGACGCTGATATAACCTCTGCAGTTGCGAGCGTCGTTAAATAAAACATAAAAACATAACATTAACAGACATATATACTGTATGTTTCAACATAAATATGTATCATTATCTCAGAAATCATTAAACACAGAGTGAAGAATTTTTACATGCATACTCGTATAAATTTTATGGAACTCTATACAGACGGTGAAGACTTATTACATTATATTGTAAAATTATTTAATTGAAAAATATTGAATGAAAAAATTAGCATAAATTTATATGTAAATTAGACAGAGTTACGCAGAGACTAACCGACAAAAACCTGTTTTCGAGATATTGACCGTTGAAGTAAACCTGGTTATTTATTAAACATTTTGCACAAGAAGTATTGTAACACTCATACTATTACAAGAAATACCACAAATAAAAATACAAAATTCTAACCGATTTTAATAACAAACCAGCAGTTGATTTAGTATTGCAAAGCAAAATAAATAAATAAATTTTATGCAATGAAATAATTTTGCTTATAAGTGACAGCAGAGCGCAGATATCGCATTCTTGATTTTTTCTGAGTTAAATAATTAAGTCAACAACAGATTTCTGCAAATATCTCCATTTTTTTTTTTTCAAATTGTCGGTTGGTCTATTATTGCATAACTCCATCCAATTATAATAGGCTATCTTTTATATTTAATCTGAATAAAAAGGTAACAACAAGCTTTACCGGCTATGTTAAATGTGTGGACAATAATATATAAAATTTAGATCCTAATTTGAATAGTGCTTTCTGTGGTAATGGTATCTAATATAAGGTGCAACATTTTTTTTTCTGTGCACTTCATAATTAAAAAGTCTGGTAATCATAAACAAACGCCCCAAGAGGATTCATTCCCACATTTATTTATTAAAAATTGTGTGTTTAATAGATGATAAAAGTTTCAGGGACCTGCCTATATTTAATAGCAGTAAAAATATTACATTTTTAAAGTGGTACATTTTTAGCCACAGAGTGCAATATGATTACTACATGGTACTTCTAATATCCTAAAGTACTACAACACTTAATTTACATAATTTGAACGTAATTGTACCACAAAACATAGCCACTAATACGAAACTGTGAGAAATAAACCATGGAAGATATCCAATTCGTTTCAGAGCTTACAATATAAACAAATCATACGCGCTTATCCAGTGGTATCATTTTCTCAGTCACTAGCTTAGCTTGAGAAGTAACGAGCTTGACTCATCATTCCGGAATACACTTGGGATTGATTTCGAATCCAGCTTGGGGTAATTATATGGTTGGATTTTCACCGAGATTTTCCCAACTGTGAAGGAAATATTAGGCAATATCATGGCGAATCCTGTCTCGTCTCGTCTAAATACCATCTCATTATTACTAATGCCGACCTCTACATTGGCCTCGTAATATAGGGTATCAGTCTGTCATGTAGACAGAATGGGTTCGAGTCCCGGTCAGGCTATCATATTCTTTATTCAGGCAATTGGACCAATTACATATACCCTATCGACCTATCGCTAGCGAAGTTCTCGTTGTCAGAGTGGCCGAGCGGTCTAAGGCGCCAGATTCAAGGTTGATCCTTGCTTCGTATGTAAGCTGTGTAGAACTCTGGTCCTTTCTGAGGGCGTGGGTTCGAATCCCACTTCTGACATTTTATAACTGCTTTTGAAGTCCGACGAAGCTTGTTGGTTTATTGTGAAGCAAGAAATGTTAAATAGCTGAGAGCCTTTCGTATGCAAGTGATATATTCGTTCTAATGTTATTATCCGGATTTCATGTTAGAAAATTGTATAGGCCTGTAATTTATTCTGACAACTTTTCTGTCTTGTTTTACAAATTAGAACTGAAACTTACTGTAGAGTATTCATTCATAGTTTTCTTACCAAGAGCAGGTCTTTTAGTGCAAACCCAGAATTCTCCAATCTTTCCTATTTTCTATCTTTCTTTTTAGTCTCCGCATACGATCCATATATCATAATGTCGTCTTAATCTGATATCTTTTTCTGCCCGAAATTTTCTTCCGTTCATCATTCCTTCCAATGCACCCTTCAGTAATAAGTTTCTTCTCAGCCAGTGACCCAGCAAATTTATTTTTCTCTTCCTGTTCAGTTTCAGCATTATTCATTCTTCACCATCTCTTTCTAGCACAGTTAGTGGAGTATAGAGTTGTATATTTCTGTTCCACAAAATGATGTATGACACTGAACATTAATTATTAGTAAATGTGTATAAGTGATATCATAAAAATAATGATGTATATACAGTCTGCTTAAATTAGTATCTTATGCCTATAATGAGGTTATGCTCATCTCTCTTATATCTATTAAAATATTTAAGGAACTGTGGCAAAAATTGTTACTAAAATATATTATGGAATCTGTTATCATATTACCTTGCAATTCTAATAATTTATAATATATTTTGATAGTATTACATCAGACAAATTTTTCTGAAGACAATTCTAGTTTCTGCCTCCATATGAATTGCAGTAGTACTAATTTTAGTCAACAGACGACACTGGCAACAATCTTCTGTTCTTCCATGCACTCAAATTCTGTATTATAGACACTATGATTTTCATTATCACCCCCATCACTTTCATTGCTACTAGACCACATTTAATAATTTATAATATGTGGATATAATACTAACTGGTACTCTTGCATTAACAACATTAGTTTTCTTTCACTAGTAGAGAAAACTGTATCATTACTCATATTGTAATTTAAATTACTTTATGCTCGACCATGCCGAAATGTAGTAATTATACACCTGGTAGCAGTACTTTAATGCATGTCATTAAAGTACACCTATCCATTAAAGTTCATGTTTTCGATTATTCTCGGATATGCAATCGAAAGATAACGAGGGAAACGTCACGGAGGTTGGAAATCCAATACTGTCGCAGAAGGTTATGTTCTGTTACTATAATAATTAGCGTTAATTGTAAATAATATTCAAATAAATTCAATTTGTCATCTCGTTTTTCAATTCTAAATCAATTTCCAGGTTATACCAAAATTAGTTCATGTTATTCTCTACATCAAGGTCAATGATATTATTGTTCCTCGGAAAAAATCAATACTTTCGCGTCTGCGCATATCTCACACCAGCTATGCACAAGGTCACTTCCGATCTTGAGTCAGATACAAATAAAATGATGCTTCTGAATAATTTCAAGTTAGAAATATGGTCGAGCATTAAAAGTCGTATGAAACTTGCTTATAATGGTAATTAAGACGCTCATATGGAAATTATGAAACTCGCTTGCGCTCTTTTCATAAACAAACATACTTGCGCCTTAATTACTATCATTATAGGCTCGTTGCATAATGTACTATTATTTCATTTAATAGAATTATACTCAATTTCACCTGAAAACAAAATAATAACTTCAAAATAAAATGGTATAATTTTATGTACTTTAATAATTAATAGACTATTTGAAAGAATTAAAATCTAACTAATAAAGGTCAGAGTTTTTAAATAAGAAGACAAAAAAATATTAAAAGGGTATGAAGAATAATTAAACTAAGAAATGGCCAAATAAATTGACTTATAAACATATCTATAATAATATATGAACTAATACTAATATATTTATGGTACAAATAAGTGATAATTTCACTTTTAATTTTTAAGTATGGAGTAATAAAGTACAATTGTGTACCATTTTTTTTGGTGAAACACAATCCTCATAATTTCTACAAATTCAGGTGAATTTTCTTGTAATACCGTACTTCTGTAGAATAAGGTTCTGAAATTACCATCAATACAATTTATATTATCACTACAGAAATCGGAAGTATAAAAACCATGAACAGTATAATGGAAATTTACGCTAATAGTTGATGCTATAACTTTAATATTTACAAGTATATAGCTTGAAATAAACCATTATAATGTTCATCATCATTATCATCGTCATTATCACCATCATCATTATCATCATCGTCATCATCATCATCCTGAGAGGTTATGTAAAAGATCTGTTACGGTCTACAAAAGTTTTCCTGCCATCTCTTCAGAGGGCATCCTAATCTTCTTTCTCTCGGTTTGTAATTCAAGATTGTCCTAAAGATTCTTGCTCTGGAAAGTCGATTAACAAGTTGAAGACAGTTATTTTGATATATTCATGTACTCGAGTATTATTTCAATTTCAAATTTGTGTAAAATATTTTCATTTCTTTTGTCATACCACTAATGTAATTGTAAAAGCCATAATGAAAGGAAACCCAACAACTACCGGCCTAGCAAGGCACTCGAGGTGTATTTTATTTAAACTCAAAAATACTAGAGAAAGATGAAAATATTTTTTATGTCTGGGTGCAACAAGCTTAGAGCCTATTAAGACGGGGAGGAGGAGGAAGAGGAGAAGAAGAAGAAGAAGAAGAAGAAGAAGAAGAAGGAGAAGAAGAAAAAGAAATAATGAAACACAAAGAATAACGCTTAAATTTTATTGTTAAACACCTGTATTTTTTATAAAAAAAAGTAAAAAAGAATGAGATACACTTGTAACACTGACATTAATGCTCATCAAAGTTTCACTAACATTATGAAAATCGACTATCGTAGGATTCAATCTGCTGTAATTCCTTACAGGTTAATAAGGACCCATGTTCATATGGCATTTTATGCTCAAAATGGCCTATAGAACTGATTTCCAAAGCGCGGATAATTAGTCGTGAATCACCCTGTATGTCAGGGCTGGGCACCAAGAGCGATTTCTAATCTCTCACGGGGACCCATATGACTTCTCTTTAGTCCCTTTCTTCTACGCCGAACAACGCGCAGCGTTGATGCTGTGACAGATGAATATTAAGCGTCCCCGTTTAGAGTTTGGATTCGCTCTCGGTGCCCTGCCTTGCAGTATATAACACACAGGCATCGTACTCTGAGCCAAATTGACTTTAATATTCTGATATTCATTGAATGATGGAGATATATCCTGTTATCGATAGAAATTAAGGTCTAGAAAGTGAAGTAACCATAATAATTAAACGTTCTTCACATGGAACTCTATTTTGAGACCTGTGTAGAAGGTTTAAGTGTTGTCTGACCTCGTGGCGCAACGGTAGCGCGTCTGACTCCAGATCAGAAGGTTGCGTGTTCAAATCACGTCGAGGTCAAGACGTAATTTTACGTATTTTGTGAGGAGAACGCTCGAGATTGATATGAGTCATTAATCCTTAAGGGATGAAATAAAATCATTAAATCGAAAGAATTTTTTATTTCCTTATGACAAGGCCATTAATAATAGTTATGCAAACAGATCAACAGATAAGTAAAGAAGTATATAAAAGAAGAGTTCATAAAATATTAGACATTTGTAATGGTGTAGTCTATCTAGTTACCAACTTATTTAGTTTTACATCTTTCAGTTACTTCCAAGCAATTATACGATATCTCAATTACCCATACGATTAAGTCTATAGTACGTGTGAAATAAAATAATCGTACTCTAAAATAAATGTAAGTTTATTTGAAACTGTTATACCGAAATTACATTAAATGGCGATTTAAGTCAGTTCTAGAGATTTTTTCTCTCTGTCTATATTGTTTTGCATCAGTAATTACTGTATGACTGGCCGGAAATGTCATGAAATGTTTATCACAAAATTGTTTCACAGTACAGTATAACTGTTATATAGTATAGGCCTAGTATATATTACCTGATAGTAAAATAAGGCCGTTCTCTTCTCTAACATTTTCACACAGCTAGTGAGGAATGTAAGGGTTTTTGTTTCGTATTACTGTAGATTGACTTTTTATTGTTATTATGTTGTACATGTCTTGAATAGAGGTAAGAGTGGATAAATAATTGATTACTACAATATAAAATATTCAAGATGTATAATGAAGACAAGACGAGAAAATAATACTTATACTTTGCAAAAGAAAGGAAAGTTTTTTTGTGATAAGCGATATTCTGGAAAACATGTAGATCTATTACAGTGGTTAGTTTCATTGTTGCGTAGTGTGTATAGTGAGTTTGCGTCACCAGAGATTTATATCTTGTAAAGTCTCTTTTTATGATGTTCAGTATAGTATATGGCCTTAACTTCCATGAAGTAGCTGAAATGAGGAAACAACTGTAATAAAATTTAGAAGTCCCTTGTTGCTCGGATGGTCGTAATTATTGGAGTTGGACAGAATATTACGAGGAGCTAGTTAAGGATTATAACTACAATCAGCTTTGTGTTTTTCCAGTGAAATTAGGGTGTTAAATAAATATAAAAAAATGGGATTTTATACGAAGAAGTGTCAATGTATTTACACATTTATATTTAAGTAGCTTATATAAAACACAAGTCCCGCGCCGTGGCGTCGCGGTCTAAGGCATACCGCCTAGGACTCGCGTTACGGCATGCGCGCTGATTCGAGTCCTCATGGGGGAAGAAATTTTCTCATGAAATTTCGACCACTGTATGGGACCGGTACCCACCCAGCATCGTGATGCACTTGGGGAGCTACGATAGGTAGCGAAATCCGGTTGCGAATACCAGCCATAACGGCTGGGGGGATCATCGTGCTAACCACACGATACCTCCATTCTGGTTGGATGATCGTCCACGTCTGCTTCGGCATGTGGGCGTGAGGCCAGCAGCCGGCTGGTCGGTCTAGGTCCTTCATGGGCTGTAGCGCCACGGATTATTATTATTATTATTATTATTATTATTATTATTATTATTATTATCATTATTATTACATAAAACACAAAGAAAATGATACAAATGAATACAGATGACGATACAATATTAAATGTAAAATACTTACTTACAAATGGCTTTTAAAGAACCCGAAGGTTCATTGCCGCCCTCACTTAAGCCCGCCTATCCTCAGCAAGATTAATCCAGTCTCTACCATCATATCCCACCTCTCCCAAATCCATTGTTATATTTTCTTCCCATCTACGTCTCGGCCTCCCCAAAGGTCTAGCCTCCCAACTAACACTCTATATGCATTTCTGGATTCCCCCATACGCGCTACATCTCCTGCCTATCTCAAACGTCTGGATTTAATATTCCTAATAAATTATGAAGAGTACAATGCGTGCAGTTCTACGTTGTGTAACTTTCTCCATTCTCCTGTAACTTCATCCCTCTTAACCCCAAATATTTTCCAAGCACCTTATTCTCGAACCCCCTTAACCTCTGTTCTTCTCTCAAAGTGAGAGTCCAAGTCTCACAACCATACAGAAGAACTGGTAATACAACTGTTTCATAAATTCTAACTTTCAGCTGTTTTGTGAGCAGACTGAATGACAATAGCTTCTCAACCGAATAATAACAGGCATTTTCCATATTTATTCTGCGTTTGATTTCCTCCCGAGTGTCATACTGAATTAATATTGAAACATAATTGGTTTGGACATTTATTAAGACTGGGGAAAAAGAGATGGTAAGAACCTGTATTCAAATCAATTCAATTCACTTTTATTCATCTTTTAATCATTAAGCAATTGACGTTGTTATAAAAATAAAACAAGATAATCAAATTCATACCATTATTGTCTTATTTATAGAGTTCTTCGCACTTATAGTAGATTGCATAGATTAGGAGAAATAGATATATTTTATATGACTGTGTCTTAAAACAATTCAAATACACCTGTAAAAAATTTCTGAAAATGATATAGCTTATATTACATTCTGTTGTTTTGTGTTAAGATTATTATTTCATTCATATTAACTTTGTTTTAAGATTTATATTTACTTGATTTTCACTCTGTTGTTCCTATACATCTTCATATTTTTTATGTTCCTTGCATTCATATCATGAGATTGTCTTTGTCACCTTAACTTTGTAAAAATATACATACGTGTGTGTGTACAGGGTGTACCATAAGTTTGAAAACATAGGGAAAATATATATTTTTTTCTTTTTGTTGTAGGTTGACATTTCAACGATGGGCTTGAGCAAAGAAGAAAGTATCGAAGTCATTTTGCTGTATGGCGAAAGAAGTCTGAGGGAAGTCGCTGATGAATTCAACAGTGAACAGACTGCATCCCGAACGTGCACCCATTTCATTCTCATGTGTTTGCAAATTAGTGGAAAAATTTAAGCAAACAGGTTCCGTCGAAGATAAGCCGCGTAGTGTCCCCACAGAGGTCCACCGACGAAGAAACAACAATCAACATCAATCGCTGTTCTTGGTCGGTTTGCAGTAAGTCCCAATAAATCTCCCCATTACAGCTTGGCAGTCAGGACCTGGCTTGATGAGAAATTTCCTGGCTGTTGACTAGGACGTCGGGGATTAGTGGAGTGGCCAGCACGAAGCCCAGACCTGACAACTTTAGATTTTTATCTCTGGGGTCACTTGAAGCCATTGGTGTACGCTGAGATTCGATCCCGTGCTCATCAGCAGTCGCGCATCGTTGAAGCATGTTCACAAATCACACCAGGCATCATTCAACGTGTTCTCCAGGACTGGCTGACCCGGTTGTGTAAGCGCACATTGCAGAATGGGGAACATATCGATCACATTCTGTAAAAGCTCATTTTCCTATGTTTCCAGACTTATGGGACACCCTGTACATGTATGCCATTTTTGTATTTAATAATTAATATCTTAGTCATAAGTGAACATTATAATTGGTTGGCCTGTTATGCTCACATCTTAAAATAAAATAAAATTATAACATTACATTAGCCTACATAAAATCTACAAAATTTGTACCTAAAAGTAAAACAAATATAATCAAATAATTTGTCCATCACTACCTACCGGGTACATTGCTGTGGAGTAACAGCAAATCTGACATTAAAATGGGCGGGCCCGGGTTCAAATCTTGGTTGTGACATGTTATCTGGTTGAAGTTTTCCCTCAACCAATTTTTATTTATTTATTTAATGCAGGGCTGTAGAGTTTATCTTTAGCCGTGATAATGGCAACATGCAATAGTGTGAAATAAGTAAATGAAAGGTAGAGTAACAAATGGGATGTAATGGTAAACTCACCTCCTCGTGGTGCACCCTGGAAACGCAAAAAGAACGGCTAAGTAGTTTATCACGCCTGCAGGAAATTCCCTCAACCAAATGAAGCAGAATTATTGGGCAAGTTTCGGAATTGGACCTCGGATTCATTTGGCCATCATAATTACACTTCCCCTCTTTCATCATAATCTTCATTTCTTTAATATATTTCGGGCTTACACCGATGCAGAGTCGGATGCGGGCCGTCACTGAACTTGGACCCCATGGATATGTGGTCATTCGTTGCTGGTGGTAGTGCTATGCACCACGGACTAGTGGTAACTCGTGGTACCGGAGTTGAGGAATCACTGTGAGGCCTACGCGGAAAAGTAAAGTGATCGTGTAAGCTGTAGGGGAATTCTGAGGTGGTCCGCGGGAGGTTTTAGGGCAAGCACACCATTCCATTCCGAGTAATGCAATGGGCCCACCCGAGTGGTCTACGTACGACGACAGTCCCAATACGTGCCTTCCCCTGAAGGAGGACTAATAGATAGATATACAGGGACATCATTTTATTTTTACTAACATTTTTAATATTAACTTACCTATACCTCTGAATCAACGCCGTTTGCTACTCCCTTCCACGACTGGAGTTCGATGATACTAGCGTAATATACAAACAAATCACTTTACTAGGTATAGGAGGGAAGAAAAGTAGTTCATCCATTTACGTAAACTAGGAAATATCGCGCTTTTGAGTTTGATCATTTCCATTAGGTTTTTGTTTAATCAAAATACAGTACATTATTAACAATGAGTGTTTTTACTCACGAACTGAGCTGTCCATGCGGACGTATTCATTATGCAGTGTATATTATACTATCTACAGCACATTAGCGTGCAATATAGAGAATGAAGTTAAATTGAAAAATAATCATAATATGGATATTTAAACACATTTTTGAAAATGGTGGCCGTTCATTTCGATACAGGCTTCAGTTCTAATGTGCATATTATCGCACTATAGATTATTGTAACTAATCCCAATTACCAGTTTCGTCTTTCGTACTAGTAACTCATGTTGAAATAATTCTGTATCTACTTTATAAAAGAGTACCTTACGTACTGTAAATTCAATCTTCACTTCTACCCGATCCGCAAAGATAAAATTACTCAGACATACTATCTGCTGTCCGTCCAAGTGATTATGTCGTAGGGTCGTAGAAAGGGAGGAAATCACGTGACAGTTAATTACTTAACGAGGCCCTTTTATTTAAGTTATTTTAAACAGTTGTATAATATTACGTAGACGTCCAATTCCTAACAGAAATTAATGTTCTCAGGAAAGACCTAAGTCAGCCAAGCCACTAGCTGGCGAATAAAAGCTGGTGGGGGAAACCGGGATACGACGTAGGCAAATGGACGACAGTACCTGTGCGAAAATGATTCAATATTGAAAGCTCTTTCGTCACTGGAAAACGCGAACATATTTCTGGAACGTACTGTTTACTATGACCATAAGGCTACTATGACTGTATATGCGGTCTTGGATCTGTGTGGAGGACGGTTGAACTTCATTAGTAGAAGAGGTGGGAGTGAAGTACATTCAAAAACTCAGGTACAATAAAAATTGAAGTAAAAATAAAATGATGTCCCTGTACTGCCTGACCTGAAATGGAACCCGGGGCGCGTGGATGGGAGACCAACAATTTAGTCACAAACGCGGCTATTCCGATGGCCTGAACAAATGCACGCACGCACACACATGCACACAAGGATGTGCTGTCTAACTCTCAGAATACAGAACAATGTCATCCCACTTTCATTCAAATTAAATCCCTTCCATTCCATATACGTCGGATGTCTCCGGAAATGAGCACACAGCTTACTTTAATATTTAACTAATCTTAAATTCCTTTCGCACCAGACAGACCGCTTTCTCTCTGCTATCAACTTTTTAATTGACATTCCGATATGTCTCTTTTCTTCTACCCAATTTCAGCCTCTGCTCGCTCGTGACGCATGCAACCCTAGAAACTATGACGTACATAAAGACACCCCGGAGCGGGTTTGATATTTGGGGCGTCATTCGAGGCGATTAAAGAAATGGGGAATCATGGCTCCAGCCTGACTCACTCTGAATTTTTCATGCCCTTCTTTATCTTTCACCATCTCTCCCCCACTTTCACTTTATTGCGTTATTCTTATCTACTTCCCTTGCCCTATTCAGCCCGACGAAAATATATCAAGTCGGCTTGTCAAATAAACTTACAGTAGATGGAGGAGAAGAGGACGACTTCTCCTTTATTGCACATAAAACCCAACTTGCTAACACAAGTTATAAGTCCAAAAAAGTCAGTTCCGTGCCCGCCCGTCGGAAGCTTCTGCAGGTCTTGTTGGTTCTTCTCCACATCGAGTTCCCGCTTCTTCTCGATAACGCATACATTACTTTTCTTTCGTGTACTTTAAGGTAACTTTCACAGCAGGAAGTTACTGCTTTTGTAGTTCATTTGATTTCTCTGTAGACTTGATGTAACTTAATAACACGCCAGACCTGTATTAGCGAACTAAGGCCAACTGTGTAGCTTGGACGGTAGAAAGTTGGACTCGAGATGACAGGCTACGATCGGTCGCGCGTTCGAATCTCATTAGAGATGTATATGGTTGGATTTTGCTCGAGATTTTCCCGATTACGTTCTATTTATAAATGTTTTGGAAGATATCGTCTACTGGATTATCACTCAATTAGTACACTGCGAAATGTCCAGTGCACAAATTTCCCTCATCATTAATGTACAGCATCAAAAAATATCCCCAGTAAAAAAACGTCCAGTATGAAATGTGTCCACAGTCAATAAGTGGCCGTTATCTTAAATGTCCACAGACATTAAACGTTCAGTATCAAGAATATCCACAATATGAACTGTTTATTATAAAAATATCCGGAGTTACTAATAGAGTTCGAAATTGAGGCACATTTACTCTGAAATTAAGTATACACCGAATAATACAGTGTTTACAAAGCAGCAGGCGAGATAGTCCCTCTACTCATACACACATCATGTTAGTTGGATGGAGCAATACAGAGTGAGCAAGGAAAAAATAATTGAATGTGCGCCTGAAGGACAAACATAAATATTGCGTTGATTGGAATACATCGCATTGGTTGTAGAAACGTAATATTATTCTTAGGCCTATAAACAGTTATACAGGGCAATAATATTTACAAAGGTACTTTGTAACAATTTTAATAATAACAGAGAAAAATCTATATGAAGCAACTATGGAATTCACAACACATTTTTGGCTTCAGAATACTAGCTAATTAAAGATATGATACTCCTGAATAGTTCATTCTCTATCTACAATATTCTTTTACCCTTAAAACTAAAGCAGCGGTGGCGAAAATGTGATTCGCAAGCACATTGTGGCTCGCAATGATAGCTATGCATTTCTCTTGCTTCCTACCTCCCCAACTCCCACCCTCTCACTCACTGGAGTCAAACTCCGTTCCATTTGTATTTGTCTCTGACCTGCGAGTGGCGTATCGTCGCAATGTCTCTCTCGAAACCATGCGCCTTTACAAAAACGAAAGTTTCAAGTAGGATGGGAGGACGCATTTTTTTGCTGCCAATATGATGAGAATATTAAATGTATGATTTGTTCACAAGTATTACGAGGAAAACGGTTGTATAACATAAAACGACATTATACTACATGTCACTCATGTAACATTAAAAGTTTAAGTATTACTATTACTATTATTATTATTATTATTATTATTATTATTATTATTATTATTATTATTATCATCATCATCATCATCATCATCATCATCATCATCATCTCTGTATGTCGATCCTTTTTCAGCACATGTACGAAAAATGCGGTTAGCTATTCAATTTAAACTCACAGATTTACAATGTGATGTTAAATGAAAGCTAGATGTAAGAACTTGACAAATGTTGAACGTTTCAAATCTTTGACAAAAAATAAATATCCGAAGCTTTGTTCTTTCGCTTGCTCTGTTGAAGCCATTTCCACATTGAAAATAGTAAAAAAACAAATTTAGATGGCGACTGACAGAAAATATCTTCATGATCAACTACGACTGGCAGTAAATGACATAATTCCTGATTTTGAAACTCTGTCGCAGAGACATTCTGAAGACAGTTAATTTTAGGTTGTGGTTGTGTCCTATGTTTTCTTATTAATTTCTTTCTCGTTACATGTACTAAACATTAGTTTGTAACCTTATACTGTATAAAATTATATTTAAGTGTTTGACGTAAAGAAAATGAAAATCCGTTAATAAGTCAGACAGTTGCTTCACTTCCTCTTCTGGTGTCCGCCTCCCTCCACAGGTACTATGCACGTTGCAGGTTACACAGTTGATCGGCGCACGATCACATTTTCGCCACGGCTGAACTAAAGAATAATAGTATTTCATAAACAACTTTAAACTAATGTAACTCTGAGAATATTGAGAACAGGGCTCATGCTTCTTTGACATTTCTTGCTCGAAATGTCTTTGGAAATGTGCTCCGTAAGTGCCGGTAACTCCTCGTGAATCACCCTGTATTTCAACACAACTACGGCAGAGTGTATCGTAGCAAGAGATTTCCCGCATTTTATTCTCGAACCTCTGGCGCAAGTATCTGACGAGAAATATTGCCGCCTTCATTACTTCCTTCCAAACACATATTTCATTATGTGGAAATATTCGTATGTTATTCGGATATAGAACAGATGTTCAACTCCCTGCTTGCTTTAACAATCAACTCGTAGCAAAACAAGAGAGTGATTAGTGTGTGCTCATCTATCTTTACTGAAACTGAAACACGTCTTAATTAGATTAAAAGTCCGTCCCATCTATTTTGTCTCTTTTCTGAAGTAATGAGTGATTAATAAGAGGAGAGCTACTGTACATATGAAGTGCGTGTACAGATGCTCTTAAAATGCATTTAATCTGCTCTTGATCAGTAGATAACGTCATTTTTTCCGGTAAGGGATAACATTAAAATGTGGTAAGTATGTATGGATGTTAGTTAAGACGGTAACATGAAAAGGTTTAAAAATTAGAAGCTCTTAATAATGTGATATTTTTACACTACGATATATTTTTACAATAAGGTACAGTAGAGGAGGCAAGATCTGTCCTGTGACCTTATATTGTGAAATGGCTATATAACCAATAGAGGTCGGCAAACTGTCGATCAGGCTTGCCCATAACTGTTTACGTCCGTGAGCGGACTTACGCTTCGTATCGTTCGCCGGCCTGCAACCTTCCCTCTCAAGCAGGCAGGCAGTGTGGTTGCACGTGACTCCCTAACAGTCCTAAGAGTGACCCGAAAGGCCTGTTGGGTTCCGCCGACCCTGCAGCAGACTGCTGCTTTCAGATGCATGATAAATATGAACCAAGTCATTCAAACCTGACAAGAAGCCTATAGATATAGATAAACTACTGAAAACTTAATTTGTTGTCTTCTGAAACGTACCGTTAATAAAGACAAAGAAAACTATTTCTCGTCAACATAATATCCATTAAATGTCAACAGTTATTATAAATTACTTGCACTTTCCTTTTATCGTAGTAATATAAATTTAATGCAAACCATTCAAACTTTCTGCTTCATAAATAAAAAGAAATCTGTCCCTCAGGATTTAAATAGCAAATCAATATTCTGAAGAACGAAAAACTTTCATACAGTTTACAGGTATTCATGAGGCTTTTAATTGTTTGTAAGGAAAAAGTTAAAATGAAATATTTTTTTATAATAGTTGTTGATATTCATAATAATTGTTACCAATATATTTTCAACATATCTCTTCTCTTCTCTTCTCTTCTCTTCTCTTCTCTTCTCTTCTCTTCTCTTCCTCTCCTCTCCTCTCCTCTCCTCTCCTCTCCTCCCCTCTCCTCCCCTCTTCTCTTCTCTTCTCTTCTCTTCTCTTCTCTTCTCTTCTCTTCTCTTCTCTTCTCTTCTCTTCTCTTCTCTTCTCTTCTCTTCTCTTCTCTTCTCTTCTCTTCTCTTTCTGGTCAACATATAATATCCATTAAATACCAACAGTTATTATAAATTACTTGTACTTTCCTTTTCATTGTAGTAATATACATTTAATGCAAACCATTCAAACTTTCAGCTTCATAAATAAAAATAAATCTGTCCCTCAGAAGTTAAATAGCAAATCAATATTCTGAAGAACGAAAAACTTTTATACATTTTACAGGTATTCATGAGGTTTTTAATTGTTGATAAGGAAAAAGTTAAAATGCACTTTGCAGGAATATGAAATGTGTAATATTGTCTTATTACTTTATGAATTCTGTAGCGCAATAAATCGTAAAACTGTGTTTCTTTAATCAAGAAATATCTGCCGTGTTGGACCATAAGATAAAGATTTTTTGAAGTGACTAAATAGCCAACGAACTTAGGTTTCAAACTAGTACTGTTTCATCTTAACCAGCGCAGACTGGCTTCCGTGAATGCAAGTCACTCTACCTTATAATACGAGCAAACAGGCAGGCTTTCTTGGGTCCCGCCTGGACTGAACCTATAAAACCCGGGTTCAGACTAAAAGTTAACTTGCTTTGTAGCGTCACCGGAACCCAAGCCTGACGGCAACCGGGTACGGGCGTGAGTCTTGTGTGATTTGCCGGTCTCTAATAACCAATAGGTATGGAGGAGGAAGGTAGGTTTTAGTCTGAGATGAGCTTGTGTCGGTATATTAGTATAATAGGTATAAACTATCATGAAACAAACTCTTTTTCTGATACAGTAGAGCAGCGGTCATCAGAACACTGCATTCTCGGGCTAGCGTCTCTTATCCGCGGACAAGACACTGCCCTAGCGTGCATTCGTGGCTGCTGGTGGGTATGCTGTCTCTCTATCTCTTGTGCACGACGGAGCATATTTCCTTACCCTCCATACATTCTACCCATTTCAGCGAATGCTAACGACCACTGCAGTAGAGCGTCTCGTTTAGGCACAGTGAAAACACAGTCTAGTATATACAGTCACGAAGCTTAATACGTACTAAATAGGCATCCATAGATAGTTGCTAACCACTAGGATCGCTAATATTGCCTCATTACAGACAATGCGAAATAATACCGACATAGTCTACTGTTCCTAGCAGCCTCACAACTCAAGCTTCGTGAGTGTATATCCTAGACTGTGGTGAAAACGTAAACAAAGTGCAGGTAAGCTTCGGGGGAGAAAGAGTCGTACGATAAACGCGAGGGATGCACAAGGTTTTAGTTACAACATTTATGGCGGAGCATTAATTGAAATTATATTTTCCAAAACAGACAAAACAAAACAACACAAATTGCATAACGCTATCATATAGCCTACACATTTTTAACAAACAAGCAATTGTAACGTTGAAATAATTTAATATAAAAAACCAAATTTTGCTACCTATATGATGTTGCTTTCAAGCAGCATTTTTTATGGTCACGAATTTCATTCTTTGTATGACTAACATAATATCATCGTTTTCTGTGGCCAAATTAACAAAACCACAGTAGACTATATTGGTCTGGAGTGACAACACTATTTCCTAAACATAATGATCCCTTCTCAAAGTTCAATTTATTCAGGTATAGTAGCAAAATTTGATTTGTTATATTGAATTATTTCAGCGTTACAATTGCTTATAATATATTCGTATATGAGGTCTCGCCGTCTGGTTGAATAACCAAGATTATTTGCAGTCAACTTGTAGATATCTATTATTATACTTACAATTGCTTGTTTGTTAAAATGTGTATATGATAACGTTACGCAATTTGTGTTCTTTTGTTTTGTGTTTTTGGAAAATACAGGGACATCATTTTATTTTTACTTCAATTTTTATTGTACCTAAGTTTTTGAATGTACTTCACTCCCACCTCTTCTACTAATGAAGTTCAACCGTCCTCCACACTGATCCAAGACCGCATATACAGTCATAGTAGCCTTACGGTCATAGTAAAGAGTACGTTCCAAAAATATGTTCGCGTTTTCCAGTGACGAAAGAGCTTTCAGTATTGCATCATTTTCCATTTGCCTACGTCGCATCCCGGTTTTCTCCACCTGCTTCTATTCACCTCTCTGTAAATGCTAGCGGCTGGGCTGTCTTAGCTCTTTTCTGAGAAAAATTTCTGTTAGGAATTGGACGTCTACGTAATATTATACCCATACAATTGTTTAAAATAACTTAAATAAAAGGGCCTCGTTAAGTAATTAACTGTCGCGTGATTTCCTCCCTTTCTACGACGCGACGCTGCGACGTAACCACTTGGACGGACAGTAGATAGCATGTCTGAGTAATTTTATCTTTTCGGATCGGGTAGAAGTGAAGATTGAATTTACAGTACGTAAGGTACTCTTTTATAAAGTAGATACAGAATTATTTCAACATGAGTTACTGATACGAAGTACGAACTTAGTAATTGTAATTACGTACAGTAGTCTATAGTGCAATAATATGCACATTAGAACTGAAGCCTGTATCGAAATGAACGGCCACCATTTTCAAAAATGTGTTTAAATATCCATATTATGATTGTTTTTCAATTTAACTTCATTCTCTATATTGTACGCTAATGTGTTGTAGACAATATAACATACATTGCATAATGAATACGTCCGCATGGAAAGCTCAGTTCGTGAGTAAAAACACTCATTGTTAATACTGGACTGTATTTTGAAACAAAAACCTAATGATAATTATCGAACTCAAAATCTTGATATTTCCTAGTTTACGTAAATGCATGAGCTACTTTTCTTCCTTCCTATACTTAGCAAAGTGATTTCTTTATATATTACGCCAGTATAATCGAACTCCAGTCGTGGAAAGGGGTAGCAAACGGTTTTTCCGGTTCTTAATCGTTGATCCAAAGGTATAGCCAGGTTAATATTAGAAATGTTAGTAAAAATAAAATGATGTCCTTGTATAATTTCAATTAATGCTCCGCCATAAATGTTGTAACTAAAACCTTGTGCATCCCTCGTGTTTATCGTTCGGCTGGTCCTCCCCCCACATGTTACCCGCACTTTGTTTACGTTTTCACTGTGTCTAAACGAGACGCTCTGCTGTAGCTCTTTCTTGTCCTAATCACATAGCTCTCATGCCAGGTCTCGCCTCCTCATCTGTATTTTAAAATGAAATGAGAAATGTTTTTATGAAGCTTACCTATATTCATTTACTTCTTAATCAAATTTTCCCATATTTTAATTCAATATCTCGAGAAGGAATCTTCACCTTGCATCATTTCCGGATAATTTCACTTGTAGATAGGTCTACTAAATATTAATAACATCCAACCAATAGTAATTCGGTGTTAGTCATGATTTTAATTTTCTATGCTTTCACTTTCAGACCTACTTCACTACAAAATTACATGTACTAAATTTTAACTTATTTTGAGAGTCACTGAATTAAAAACTGCGGGTTGACAAATAAAATTGTGTCTGAGAAGTTATGGTTTCCTCAAATTCTGTGAAATATATTTCAAACAAGCTGGTTAGGCCTATATCTTCACTTTTCTCCGGTACTACATAAGTATCCGTGTCAGGATTTCTCCTTCAGTTGCTTTTAATCGAGAGTAAACTGAGAAAGAGGAGTACAAGATTAAAGACATATTGGAAGAGATAGAAGAAACATTGATTTCCAATAGGTCAGTACCACATTCCGCTCGAGAGGTTGGGAACTCATCTTCTCAGCTGATCGAATTCTCACGGGAAATCCATTTCTAAAGACATATTGCTTTATTTCGCCATCTCGAAGGAGACAGATATCCACACCGTAAACTAATAGTTCTTTCTTGCTTTTCATGTACCATGCTATGTGGCGAATGTATTGTGATGGTGAAAAATGTTCTGCTTTCATGTTTTGTCAGAAACTGTGATGGTGGTGGTAGTGGTGGTGGTGGTGATGGTGGTGGTGGTGGAGGTATAAGAGCTACTATGAAATAATATTTCCTTTTTTCTTGGATACTCCTGGATCTACAAAAATTCTGCTATGTTCTTCAGATTTTCTTCAGCGCTCAAAAAATTCTCTGTATCTCTGTCTGTAAATAAGTGAAAGGGGATTTGAGAAATCCCTGTGATTGCGTGAAACATCTATATAGGAATTAGGGTAAAGGAATTAGGATAAATAAATACAATTGCTGTAAGATTTTAAGTATCTAATAAACGGTATGAAATAATTCTTAAGTAACAGTCAATTCTCCAGTAACAATAATTGTAATAACAATAATAATAATAACAATAATTCATTTAACAGAATGAAGAGAAGAGGTAGGTTATTTTACGACGCTTTATCAACAGCTTAGGTTATTTAGCGTCTGAATGAAATGAAGGTGATAATGCCGGTAAAATGAGTCCGGAGTCCAAAACCGATAGTTATTCAGCATATGCTCATATAGGGTTGAGCGAAAACCCGGGAAAAAAACTCAAGGACGTAACTCGTCCCGAACGGGAATCGAACCCGGGCCACCTGGTTTCGCGGCCAGACGCGCTAGCCGTTACTCCACAGGTATGGACTATTTAATAGAATGTTATAAATTGTACGAATACAGAATAAAGTCCTATTAAAATTAAGTTAAATGTGTTGTACGAACTTGGAATGTGCACTACAGTATTCGGAGATTAACTTCCGAATAAGCTATTCCTTGCTTTCAATCGCTGTTAAATTGTTATCTAGAGAATAAATTATAGTATTAGACATGAATTACTATATACTACTAATATAATTTTGAGAACGCGGAAACAAAAGAAAATAAGACGTAATAGACCTGATGTATGAAATGAATATGACGATGAAGAATTTCTGGTAAGATTTAGACTAAAAATGGACACTGTTTTAAGCGTATTAGAATTAATCAATGATGGTTTGGAACACATGACAAACAGGTAAAAATAGTTCACATCATAATTGTAAAGAAATGCTATTTTTAAATAATTAAATTTAAATTTTAAACAAATTCATAAGCAATATTGTAATATTATACCAGCATTACGTTCTGCATTCCTGTAGATAGTAGTCTGAGCATTAAATAACATAGCTATAGACTCCCATGCTCTTGCCTTTTGATACACGTTATGACACATCACTTTTTTTCTTCTTTTTTTCCCTAGCACTTTATTATAGTCATTCACTATCTCAACTAGCTTAAATGTATTTTCTTTCTTACAGCTTTAATTTCTAATTCTTTTTATTAATTCATTTATTTATAATAAATTCCGTAGGCAGAATAGTAATAATGTGTTCAGATATATTTAAAAATATAAACAAAACACCATCTAAAGTATTGCCAACCTCTCTTCCAATTCTGCTAACTATGGAATAGATAACCTTGAAGTAAACGAACGTCATACAACTCGGAGCTCCATTTATCCTATAGTTAGGCTATTCCACAAATAGCTATTTCAATATTTATCCCGCGATCGTTCAACTGGACCTAAGAGGACAATAATTAAAGGAGTGTTTTTGAGCCACAGACAATTAACTAACATACTATATACAGAGTGGAAGTAAAATAACCAGGAAAATTATCATGTTGCATGTAACAAAAAAGTGTGGAATCATATTGCAATGTTTATAGTTTTCGCAGGAAAAAATAATTTTCCCAAAATCTTTAACACTCTCTGTTTCGATAACTATTGCTAGTGGGAACGTGATTTATGTCTACGCTGATATAGGATATAATAAAGAATTATTTTTCCCTTTGGCATATTTCAATAGAGTGGACGATTTCTGAGAAAATTATTTTAATGTAAATGTGAGGATAATTTAAATATTTTAAAATTCAAGGAGATTGCAACATTGTAACCTGAAGGGGTGGTTAGTGGGGGTCGTTCACTCGGCAGACAAACCTGAGTTCGTTTCCTTGTTGTATCAGTTCTTACGTTGGAGATCCGGTGAATGGTTGTTTAGTGCTGACCTGAGGGGGTGGTTGTGGTGGGAGTCGTTCACTCAGCAGAAAAACAAACCTGAGTTTGTTTCCTCGTATCAGTTCCTACTTTGGAGAGCCGGTGAGTTGTTGTTTAGTGCTTGTGTGTACCAGATAATACCACCATTTTCAAACACCGAATATCTTGATATTAATTTACGGTGAAACACGATGTAGTTCCCGTGCAGCTCAAGTGCTTTATGGAGAGCGATATCCTGAGAGGAATATTCCAAATCCAAAGACATTTATCTCATTCTGTCAGCGGATCTGCGATACTGGCAATGTTGTTCCAGGTAATCGTAACCGTGGACGGAAACGTCCTAACAAAATTATCGACAAAGAAGAGGATATCTTAAATTTAGTGGAAGAAAACCCTAGGCACAGCAGTCGCGATATTGCTCGAGAGGTTGGGACATCGCATTGGACTGTGCTTAGGACACTTAAAGAACAGTTGCGTATTTTCCAAGCAGCTAGAGATGTCAGAAATGACCAGGAATCCTCGCAATGACGCGTCAAAATTGAGAAGATATCAAGCATGTGTAGAAGAAATGGAGGCCATTTTGAAAATTACTTCTGAAATGTTCGTGTAATGCTTCAGGTGAGTTTACCAATGTTCTTATTGTGGTTTCATTGCTAATGAATCTAGCTTTAAAGATTGTTTTTAAGTATCATTAAATTATAAACTGATGGAAATGAACAAGTACGCAATGTTTTCTTTACATTGAAGTTCAAAGACAGGTTATGGGCGATGGGTAGCCTACGTAATGTTTTGTTTACATTCAAGTTCAAAGATAGATGGGTCATTGTAAGCCCAAGAGGTTATGCCCAGTTGATAGCCTATTTAATGATTTGTTGTAAATCTCTGCTAGTAGGAACCTTTTCCGTGCCGTACACTCGATTTGATTACGCCTTTTCTCGCCAAAAGTCGATCTAGTCATAATGTATTCACCACAACGCACCATTTCTATTCCATGCGTGTTTCCATTCGTATAACAAATCAGTGGCATGCACGGGATGTTCGAACCTTGCTTAACGAAGTATTTTCTGACACGTGGATCGGTCGTGCAGGTCGAATTGCTTGGCCGCCACTATCTCCAGATTTAACTCCTGGATTTTTTACGGGAATTTGTTAAGGATAGTGTGTTTGCAGAGAAACTCGCACAGTTCCAGAATTGATGAAAAGGATTGTGCACACGATACTGATGATTACTCCTGAAATGCTCTCGAGAGCGCATGATATGGTACGTCGCTTGCGTTTGTGCATTATTCGGGGCGGAAGACATGTTGAGAACTGTGAGTCATAGTTACTGTAAGTGTAAGTTTATTGCAGTTTATCGTAATTTGTGTTTTTTGACACTAATCCTAAGTTTTAAATTTCTTAACGGTAGTTTCATTCATCTCTTTACAGAAAAGTAGAGACTTCTGGCGGGCAAACGCGTAACCAAATCGAGTATACGGCATCGGGAAGCAAAGATGAACAACACAGCCAAATCACTTTTTCGAGTGATCAGTTACTCATGAAAGACGTTGTATTGCAAACCCCATTGATTATAATAATAAACTTTTCCAATCAGGTTATAGCCAATATACTGTAACTGCGGACTCTCCTCTCGTTTTTAGGAGTGGACTATTCACATTGTTTATCGCATATGATGTAAGCATTTACATGACGACCTAATTCGAATGACGTCAGTGTAATTTAATTTCCACCAAATATTTTCATTTTTTTTTCTTTTAATACAGGTCAGATATAGACGTTACACGTCAAATTGTAATCGGCTTCCATCCAGATTTTTCTCTGCGACAGAAAATTAAAAATTAATAGTCCTTAAGTATTTCATTTTTAAGTTCATAAGCAATTTATATTCAAGTAGGTTACTTAATAACCTAATTGAATTCGTTCTAGCTAAGAAAATTTCGTTCGGTTGTTTTTTTTAATTGGGTTATTTTACGACCCTGTATCAACATCTCAGGTTATTTAGCGTCTGAATGAAATGAAGTTGGTAATGCCGGTGAAATGGGTCCAGGGTCCAGCACCGAAAGTTACCCAGCATTTACTCGTATTGGGTTGAGGGAAAACCCCGGAAAAAACATCAACCAGGTAACTTGCCCCGACCGGGATTCGAACCCGGGCCACCTGGTTTCGCAGCCAGACGCGCTGACCGTTACTCCACAGGTGTGGACTTGTAATTGTAAATAACCAAGAATAGCGACCATTGCGAGCTGGGGAATGCTGGTAACTTACCAAGTTCTCGCTCAATGAATATTAGCAATCACATGACGATTATAGTTCGAGTGTTCATGTCATATGAACGGGTGTCAAAGAGATAAGATAAGAGTTTGTTTACTGATTAGGTCTCCTCAGATCATAAGAAACGATAACATAAAATGCCTATCAAAGATGCGTTAGAAATTGTACTTGACGTTCTCATATCTGCTGCACGTGGAGTAAAAACCAGTGTTGTCGTATCTGGAGTTGATTGATGACGACAAAAAAGTTAGTAATTTCAATTTCACTTTTAGCTATTAAAAATCATCTTAGAGCTTAAAATTTATTAATTGTGGCTTATGGTCGTAGAAATCAATGTACTGATGTCGGCATAAAAATAATTGTAACCATAAATAATCTTTGCAACGAAAATGTGACAACACCGCTTGACATTACAACTATTGATACGTGCAAAAAAGATATATCCAACACAGAGCCCTCCGTCTGGGTATTAATTGGACGCTCAGACTATATATGTGTAAAGTACAGTTTATGCACCCACTTTACACAAATCTCTCATTTACAGTAGAAGCTGCGTTTTAATTTTGTGTTCTGACGAGTAGCCACACGGACATTGCGTGCGGTTGCGTTTCTGCAGCCGACAACGTCAAGGAACGATTATATAGCTAGGTGGTGAATTGTGTGAAGTGGAAAAGATATCCTGCTTTTATGACATTAGTAGTGGTGGCTGTGGGGGCAGAAATATTAAAAAAGGAGGAAAAAGGAACGAGACATGGCAGAAAGTTTGCTGTATTATAATTCTGGGATGGAAGGTTTGTAAATGTAGGCTACAGAAAGAAATAAGACAAGCAAGCGAATTAGCATTTTGTTCTTGAAATATTCTATAATCGTGAAGTTCTATTTTTACTAAAGTGAGTATAATAATACAAAGAAAAAAATGTCACGAGAAAGGAACAAACTTTAAGTCTTTTGCGTTTCGTAAAAGTTGTGTTCTTCTTTTGCTAAGTTGAATGTTGTAGTTTTATATCAGTCTCACCTTGTTGATATTCCATTTTTACCTTTAGCTGTTTTAAAGCAGATCTAGACAGTATTTCTTTATTAAAACCTTCACTGTGTTTATTTGTAACAAAAAATATCATACGTAAGAGAATGTAATAGAACATAATATAAGCTTTACCTTCCTTCTTAATTAAGCCTTGATTTTTCTGAACCGACGCATGCGACGTGCAAGAGATAGTGAGTGGTTTCTATAACTGCGAGGTGCGCAGACCTCGCACGTCGCAGTTATAGAAACTACTCACTATCTTTCGTGTAGTATCGCACGTCGCATGCGTCGGTTCAGAAAAACCAAGACTTAAAAAAAAATCTTTCTCTTTCGACTCATCACTAAAGGGAAATGATGTGGGGATTATATTGTATTTCACTTAAAACGAGCCGCCACTTACTGCAGACGCGTCTTGCAAAAACAGCATATAGACACTACAGCTAGTACAGAGTCCGTTCTACCTGCATTGAGTTTGTGTTGACACTTTGAGAGCACGAATTGCCCACCCATGGTCTTGGCTGTAGTGTCATGGACTTATTATTAGAGACAGGATTTTCATGCACTATCAAATCGTAAAATATCCATGCACTATCAAATGGCCAAATATGCACAATGAAGGAAAAAAACACTGAAAATATGCACTATTAAAATTGAAACTTAAATTTTATTTTCGAATGGCACAGTGTACTACTAACAGTCTTTCCAAATTTCTAAGATATTCTTTTCTCTTGATCCACTGTGCCACAAGATCTCTTCTTGAACATTTAATCGGGGGCATTACAACACTTCACAGATCACCACAGAACACAATTACATTAGCTAATTCACAAAACACCTGTACATGTAGCCTACTACAGACCTTCTACCTATCTACCTTTCCAATTAAAGACATGTTAGGGGAAGCATGTTAGTGCTATTGTCGCCGAACTACAAAGTATGGGAGGGAGCAGAAGAGGCATCCTTCTAATAATAATTTTAGCCCCAGGGTAAGAATTGTATAGAACAGGAGTGTAGAATTCCAGTGTGACAATACAATGAGAGGATTAGCTGGTAAGGTTCAAAGTCTTCAGGCAGAAACCCTGCAAACCGTTAGCATTTCACTTATATTTTTCAGTACAGATACTCAAGGATTGTAAGCTCAGAAATACCAAACTCTAAGAGGCAATATTTATAAAATGCAGTAACATGCGATTTAATATAAAATATGCAATGAAACAATAAAAATGGACGTAATATGCAACACAAACCTCAAAATACGCATTATTAAACTTAAAATCTAAAACAAACATGTATTATGCATGAATTTGCCACTAAAAAGACCAAAACATGCAAATATGCACGGAAAAAGTATACATATTTCGAATCACTAAGCCATGAAACGGATATTTACAAAGTTTGAGAACTGTAGCAAGCTTATATAAAAACATGCATTTGCATGGAAATCCTGTATCTACTTATTAATTTTTAGTATTTAGTAACGTTATTTTTCCGTCGCGTCGGTTCAATCTTGTAATCCCTATCAACGAAATCGTAGGTACATTCTATAATGGCCTTAGGCAAGAGAAAATCTATTGTTTGCTTGGTAAGTATTAAAGTAAGATAAATTAATCACATGACCATAAGAGAAACTATAGGATGTAATGTAGTTCTTTAGCCCTTTGAATTAATTGAATAAAGAAACGCATTAGAAGCTGCACGCTATGGTCAGTGTAGATTTAGAAACGATCTATTGTGGTATATGGGACAGTGGTGAAACAAAAAGCAGACAGAGTTCCTGTTCCTTGCAACTGGGTTCTGCGTTAAAAATGAAAGCCTTTTCTGCTTGCCGTTTCTGACGTCATAGGGAGGTATACATATTTAGTGGGGTGGAATATCTCAACACTAAAGACAGAGTCGGTGATATTTTCTCCAAATACGTTATTGCCTGTACGGAGTTCGCACATCGTGCGGAAATAAAAGGTTGCCTGTGGGGGGTATCACATTGTTACAGAACCGAGTTCAAGGACCTGCTTTCATAGCAATCGTAGTTTGTTTCTCCTTCTTTCTTCAAGGATTGAGCAAAATGTCTATTTCGACCTCGTTATCTTTCTGCTAGCCATATTGTTCGAATGCCCAATATATCTCCGTTTTTTATGTTCATTGTTATTTCTCAACGAGCTATGAATAAACTATGACGGTTAAAATTTAAAATAAAACTTTTGGTAATTTAATCTTCTTCATAATTTTTGTAAGTTTAATTTATCATACCGTTCTTAAAATAATGACTCTTCTTTCTATTCTTCAGGTTACAGACCCTTGGTCTGTTCCGGTAAAGTCATAGCCCCATTTTCATCTAGATTGTCCGGGTTTCTTCTTTCTTTTGGCATCGTGACGATCCTTGGAATTGTTTGTATATTACAATGTAAAGTTATTTTCTTTATTTGTGTAAACTTAAAATGACACCAAAATAACGAGAAGATTTTAAGTGCCGGAACCACGTCCTAAAACTATCTGCAAACAAAGAATTGTGGCATCGTGTATAATTTCTTATCAATCTATTTATTCCATATCCTAGATAAAGTCATTTGGGGTGCCATTCATAGACATTTCGCTAGCCCGCGCTACGAGCGTGCTAAACTAGCTCTGGCTGTCGACTGGGTTACTTGTACGGGATTCATATCATATCGCTACCACTGGTTTATGAATACGAAAAATGTTAGTTCGCTGATCATCCACCGGAAGCCCGCGCTAAGATGTCTATGAATACTGCCCTTGAGGTCTTCCTTTCCATGTGGTAAGGCTTATTTAACTGTAATTTTAAGACATATCCTAAAAGTTGTCGTAGGGACAAGTTTTGTGACCTTTGTAAAATACAGCACGAATTTGAACCCTCACCAAACCTGGTCATGTGAATTATTCATCACCCAGTCATATTAATGTGAAATGATCTTCTCTGCCTCCATGTTTCTGAATAACCTTTAGCAACGTTACAAAACAGTTGAATGACAGAATTAGGACACGGATTTCAAGCACAGAAAACCTAATTCATTTTTAAACCTCTATATTGAATGGTTTCCTTACAACAAGAAATATAAGAAGGGGAAACGTCTGTTTCTTATCTTCATCGTTGTATGTGTATGTGTATGTGTATCTAATGCCTACCCACTTCACTTGCGTCATTCGGGTTCCGCCTACTGCGGATAGATGGCAGGACTGTGACCTATTTTCAAGTTGCACACCACTTCGGCGGGCCATGTTATGCATGATATCCTAGATCATATATGTAACACATATGTCGGGCTTATAGGCTTTGAGGTTAACAACTTTTGTCAGGTTTACTACGCTACCATCTAGTTGTTACATAATTCCCATTTGAATTGCATTAGCGTCTGTGCTGCCATCTCGTGTTCGTTTACGACGGACGGGTGGCGATCCTGTCGGTTGTTCTCTTCAAAGTGCTGCCAATTTTAACGTAGCGAGGAGTTACATATATGATCTAGGATGATATGTATCTGTGAAAAGTTATGTCGTATACTAGGGTGAGTGTACGAGTATGTGTAAGTGTACTGTAGAGAATGGGTGTAGATGATGATGATAACGAAGGGAGAAAAGGAAACCTGGTAGCCTACTCCTGTTGACTAGCACCAAGGGGACCGCCAGGTTTAACGTTCCCATCCGACGGACAAATCGCTATCAACAGTGACATACTATGCCTTCTCTTCATATGCACTGCGGAGAGATTTGGGATGTTGGTGCACAATTTAGTGATTAGAAGTTGTGCACCGCCATCTCTCCTAGTCCCGTGTTAGAAATTTTACAGGAAAATTTCTGACCCCTCCGGGAATCGAACCCGGGCTGGCTAGTCTGGAGGCAAACGCGCTACCACAGAGCTAACTCGGCAGACTCTTCATCATCGTTATCTCTATCATCAGTTCATCATCATAATCAACACCATCACTACCACTAAAAAATTGAGGAATATTTCAAGTCATTAGTGTTTGATACGTTCTTTCTCCCAAGTGTGCTTACTTTTTCTAGTTTTTCCTTCTAGTTTATAATGCAGCATTGGGTTCGGAATATGACCATCTTTAATTTTATTTAAATATTGTTATCAACGACAGTCCCTTTCATATCATTCGAAGAGTTAATCACAGTACGTACAGTACGTTGTTGACTCGTGTTTGTAAATTATACGAACATAATTTAGAAATGTAAATAAATGTAAATAATAATTGTAAATGTAAATAATTGTAGGTAAACGTAAATTATACATGAAGATAATATAGTAAACTGCAATCGATATGAATATGCAATATAGATATGTTTAAGCTCATACCGAAGAAATGAAGGAATCAATTTTAAGATATGTGGAATCGGAACAAACCCTAAAACCTAAACCGAAAAGTTTATGATGATTACTGTATTACAAGTGTATCTCTATACATATTGGCTACATACAATATTTATGATGATTACTGGTATTGATTTGATCATTTGTTTGTTATCTTGTTTGAAACTCTCTGTTCAGTTTTTCTGCAATGTTACTCTGGTTTTGTAGCAAATAATATTATTTTCTCGGCTGTCATATAATAATTCTGACTGGCGAGCTGTGTTTTGCTCATCCATCACGACGTCCTAACGTACAAAGACGGTAATGTGTCTTCATCCAAAAGAAACAAACTCTTCTTATCGAAACAAGAATAGGAAGGAACTATTTTCAAGAGAAGACAGTTGTCTGTCGTTATCGGAAAACGACTTCCCTTCGCGCCCCCATATCTCAGAGCGCTTGTTTGCTTGTTTGTTTGTTCAACTACTTTCCATAATTTATTTTCTTTAAGTCTTATGAGATATTCGTGAGGAAAGTAAACCTAGAGTAGCCTACTATCGTTTCAACGCCTTTATAAGTTTCAAGTATTAGTAACTTACCAATGATGATGATGATGATGATGATAATAATAATAATACTGTAAAATTATTGCTATATTATTGTTACTATTATTGTAATTGTCATTATTGAGAATACAAAACCAACATCCAAGCAGGTTCTTTAACGAACGGAACGAAGTGACTTCAATAATATATACTGCAGTGCTCCAAATATTGTCGAATTAAATCAATAGAGTTAGGAACTGCTATTAAAGTAATGCAAAAAGTTATCAATAACGTCCATCTACTTTGATTCCAGCTATTGGCATAATACCAAAAACATTCATCAGACAGTCGAGCTTTATAGGATAGAATTGTCAATTATCGCAGATTAAAATTTTGCCATATAACACGTTTGTCGCATTTCCTAAATGTACAATGAATGTACAGTGGATCTATATTTAACAGATTATTGAATTTGTACTGATGTGTTGGAATTATATGATTAATGTTTTAAGTTATACATGATAAATGACTTAATAATGAGCATTATGTCATTAACAAATGACCTACATTAACAAATTAACAAATACATATGAAAGAAATTAAATTTTCTGAAAAAATGAAAGAAGAAGAAGAAGAAGAAGAAGCCTTCATCATATAAATCAGTGATGGCCAACTCAGTTGCTTTTACGAAGTAGGGTGTGCGCTCGCGAGCAAGCAAGTCGTGTGGAGAAATTCAAAGAAATTATAGGGAAAGAAGGAGACACTTGCATGTGATAATTTGTAGCAGGTTTGGAGGAGGAGCGTAACAATATATTAGATTTATAATGCACATATTGCCAAGCAGGTTTCAGAAATAGGAATATTTGAGAATCTGAATGGTCATTTGCTTGATTTTGATCGATTTTCAGTTCACATTAAAAGCCTTATAATTGCAGTACCTTTCGTGTACAATACAATAGGGAAAAGCACGAAGGGACTGAATGTAACCACTATGAAAATAGTACAGGGACATCATTTTATTCTCACTAACATTTTTAATATTAACTTGCCTATATCTCTGCATCAACGCCGTTTGCTACCCCGTTCCACGACTGGAGTTCGATGATACTGACGTAATATATAAACAAATCACTTTACTAGGTATAGGAGGGAAGAAACGTAGTTCATCAATTTACGTAAACTAGGAAATATTGCGCTTTTGAGTTTGATCATTTTCATTAGGTTTTTGTTTAATCAAAATACAGTACAGTATTAACAATGAGTGTTTTTACTCACGAACTGAGCTGCCCATGTGGACGTATTCATTATGCAATGTATATTATACTGTCTACAGCACATTAGCATACAATACAGAGAATGAAGTTAAATTGAAAAATAATCATAATATGGATATTTAAAAACATTTTTGAAAATGGTGGCAGTTCATTTCGATACAAGCTTCAGTTCTAATGTGCATATTATCGCACTATAGACTATTGTACGTAATTCCAATTACCAGTTTCGTTCTTCGTACTAGTAACTCATGTTGAAATAATTCTGTACCTCTCTGTAAAAGGGTACCTTAAGTACTGTAAATTCAATCTTCATTTCTGCCCAATCCGAAAAGATAAAATTACTCAGACATACTATCTACTGTCCGTCCAAGTGGTTATGTCGTAGGGTCGTAGAAAGGGAGGAAATCACGTGACAGTTAATTACTTAACAAGGCCCTTTTATTTAAGTTATTTTAAACAGTTGTATAATATTACGTAGACGTCCAATTCCTAACAGAAATTAATGTTCTGAGAAAGGAGCTAAGACAGCCCAGCCACTAGCAGGCGAATAAAAGCTGGTGGGGGAAACCGGGATACGACGTAGGCAAATAGACGACAGTACCTGTGCGAAAATGATTCAATATTGAAAGCTCTTTCGTCACTGGAAAACGCGAACATATTTTTGGAACGTACTGTTTACTATGACTGTAAGGCTACTATGACTGTATGTGCAGTCTTGGATCTGTGTGGAGGACGGTTGAACTTTATTAGTAGAAGGGGTGGGAGTGAAGTACATTCAAAAACTCAGGTACAATAAAAATTCGAAATAAAAATAAAATGATGTCTCTGTATAAGAGACTGAGCTCTGTAAAATTGTTATTTATTTATTCTGCCTATTATCTTCGTAGCTTGTTAATGGCTACTGTTTGCTCAGTTGTGCCCCCAAACACGCGTTTTACTCATATGAGGGTTAGATTTATTTATTTAGTGGGTTATTTTACGACTTTGTATCAACATCTCAGGTTATTTAGCGTCTGAATGGAATGAAGGTGATAATGCCAGTGAAATGAGCCCGGGGTCCAGCACCGATAGTTACCCAGCATTTGCTCGTATTGGGTTGAGGGAAAACTCCGGGAAAAAAAACTTCAACCAGGTAACTTGTCTCTACCGGGATTCGAACCCGGGTCACTTGTTTTCCCGTTACTCCACAGGCGTGGACTAGATTTATATTAAATGAAATATATTGTTCTCTAAATGTTTTAGATCTATCTAAATGTTATTTATTTTATAGAGTCTTATTATTTTCAGACAAGTCTATTTCTGTGATCTATATTTTATAAAATTACTGTATTTATGTCGCTTGTTCCTTATATTGTAATTTATGTATAATTATGACAAATGGTACGTTCTGATATTCCAATAATAAAATATTATTATTTCCATTATTATTATTATTATTATTATTATTATTATTATTATTATTATTATTATTATTATTATAGCCTAACAATTATTACAAAGTACCTGTCTTAAATAGTATCGTCATATTATAACTGTTTATAGGCTTAAGAAAAATATTATGTTTCTACACACTTGAGACGATAATTCAGGGTTCGTCAGGGAAACGAGCGATTTTAAAGTACTCGCAACAGAAATATTGTAGCCGATAGAAGGTGCTGTTATCTGTTGTTATATTGCCGAAACTATGCCATTTACTCAGCGCCAGTATTGCCAACTGGACGGAAATTTCGTCAAAACTGACGAAATTTCAACGTAGCGGACGGGAAAAGAATGGCTTTGACGGATGACGGATTTTCTGGCGGAAATTACGATTTGCATCGTCTTTTGACTTTTTTAGCTGCTGTCATTTTGTTTAATTTTTGGGCGATTTTACTTTTTTTTGAACAGCCCTGCCTGTGCCGTACCATGTTAGAGAATCCCCTTGTAGATTTTCTTCTAATCAAGTTTGAAGAATTATTATTTTAATCATAATTGGTAAGTAAGTTATGTTAAAATTTGCTTTTTATTTGTGTATAGGTATACTCTTTTTATTTTGACGAATTCTGACGGATTTCCAAGTGTTAGACTGACGGGGACACAATAATTTATGTGTTGGCAATACTGCTCAGCGTTGTCACCATGGAACAATGTAACGGTGCGCAGAGTGCGTATGCAATTAAAGCATTTTACAAAAACAACGACAGTTTCGAGGGTGCTAGACGAGATTTTCGAACAAATTTCAATATCGGACTTATGATTCTGTGCCTAGCGCACATGCTATCAAATTATGGTTTACAAATTTCGAGGCCACAGGATCTATGAAGAGAAAGGCACCGAGTGGAAGAAGAACTGTCAGCAGCAGAGGTCTGCATCGGACGTTTTCGCTCGAGCGCCAAGTAGTTCATAGCATAATCCTATAGGTAGCGCACATGCATGATAGGTAAAATTGTCACGAGCGATAAATCCTCGAACGGTATAAGCCGAGCGTTAGACATTCGTTCTTCTTACAGTGATGAACTGTGTAGCAACATCATAGAAGTTTATCATTTCAAAACTTTGCAGTGTTTAACTAACCTCTCCATAGTACAACCAGAGCGGGTAGAAGAGAAAGTGACGATACTTCCACTAGTCCAGCGGTTCGTCGCAGAGCGGCGCTCGCTCTACTTTCTGTTCTCAGTTTCAGGAGCGCTATTCGAGTCAATGCAGATGTTTTTAAAATACCCACTAGATAAAAGTATTATATAGTTTATGACAATATTTTACTTATTTAAAAAATGTAATACTACTACATTAACTACTCTTGAGTTATATCATTCACTCCTGAACCGTAAATACGAGTATAATAATCAACAGTAAACTGGAACATTCTGTCAGCTTCAGAGAGAAGAACGCAAAAAAAAGTACAGGTTCGCAAAACTGAACATTTTTGTTTGTTGTAAGTACATTTTGACACAAAATTATAGTTTCCGATGTACAAGAAAGTATAATATAATATATCAAATGGGACATTATATTTTCACCAATACTTTTTTACTACTGCCAGAGCGGGTAGAAGACGTTACTTCCTCTAGTTCAGTGGATCGTAGCCGAGTGGCGCTAGCCCTATTTTCAGTGCCCAGTTTCAAGATCGCTATTCAAGTGAATGAAAAAGGTTTTTAAAAATAACCCATTAGATAAGAATGTATTGTAAAGTACTTAGTTACAATATTTTACTTCTTTAAAAATGTAATATTACTATATTAACAAATTGTGAGTTATATAACACAACCCTGAATAGTAAATATAATAATTAACCGAAAAATGGAACATTGTGCCGGCTTCAGCCAGAAATACGCAAAAAAAGAAAAAGTACAGAATCGCAAAATTGAAATTTCTTATGGCATTATAAAGTACGCATTGACATGAAATTATAGTTTTTATACACAAGAAAGATTGCAATATAATAAAGGAGACACTTTATCTTCACCAATAGTTTTTATCTACTATTTAGTCATTAGTTGCAGTTGTATCTGGTTTATACGTAATTCAGGGGAATAAAAAATATTACGTGCAACTTAGACTCATAAATTAAGCTTCGATATTATATCTATGCTAATGTAAGTTTTGATCTTTTGAAATACCTAGGTTATTTTGTGTTTTGTAAAATTAAAACAATTTGGTAGCACTGTATTAAGTAGTTGTATGTTACTTATTGGAGAATATTAAATTAACGACTTTTCCATGAGGTATATTACTTTCTCACATGCTCGATTAGAAATCTCTTATGATGTGGAAACGTAATAAACAACTGTGATAAAATTTTAAACCAGATTAAGTTCTAGCCTAGATGCAAAGTAGAATTATACTGTAATTTTGTTACCGAAATAACTTTTACGTTAATTACGACTAAAGTGCTATTATTAAAAATAAAATAATTAATAATTAAACATGCATATTTAATGAAGTAGAAGCTAGGTGCTTGGATTCAATTAGGAGTTCACAATTAGCAATTTAATACAGCACACTTTTTAACCGGCACAGATTGAAAAATCTTCACATGTAGAAAGTCTATGGTAATCATCACAAGATAATAATTTTTTAATTCCAAAATATCGCTCTAGAGGATCCTAGTTAATTTTTTTCTGTCTGAATATATTTAAATCTGCTATTCCACAAGAATTAATATATTTCGCTAGTGCTCTGAATTGTCACTCTAAATAATTCAAGGGTTCTTTCTTAGGCAAACGTGTTCTTTATATTGTCAATTACGTGTCATATATTTTCTAAAATCGTGTAATGCTAGAATTCTTTGTACAGGGCAGACGAGGGAGTCTTTGAGTTCAACGTATCTGCATGGTCGTTCATTCACCTTTGAATTCTTTTGTATTTTCACTTTCCTCGAACCCATCGATTTTGAAAAACTCACACTAAACAGCTGAAATGCTGGTCTGGAATTCATTCACTGGAAGGAATTACGGTCAATGTAACTAGACATAATTTTGGGCATTCAGGTGTGGAGTAATGGTACATAAATGCATACAAGCGCATGATCAACTAAGGTGTTCTTCTGATTTTCGGGTGTCACATCCAATTATTTTTTACTCGGATATTTAACGATGCTGTATCAACTGCTGGATTATTTAGCGTCAATGGAATTGGTCATAGCCAGATGGTACTTGGTAAGGATACATTGTTATGAGAACGGATTGATGTCCTCTTCGTTGGATATTTTCTCTTCTTTTCTTTTTTTAAGATATCGAGGCAAGTTTGGGAAAATATGTGTTATAGCATACGGTTTTGGTCGCCAGTTCTTGCGTGGAAGTCCTACCTCTTTACTGGCAATAATAAATTTATCGGCTCTTACAATCAAAAGTCGCCCTCGGTAGCGCAGTTGATATAGCGCTGGCTTTCAATGCTCGAGGTTACGGGTTCGATCCCGGCCGAGATCGATGGCATTTAAGTGTGTGTTTAAATGCGACAGGCTCATGTCAGTAGATTTAATGGCATGTAAAAAAACTCCTGTGCGACAAAAAAAAATTCCGACACACCGGCGAAGCTGATATAACCTCTGCAGTTGCGAGCGTCGTTAAATAAATCATAATTTTAAAAAATCACAATCAAAACCGCAGAAAAATGGATATCACAGATATAAGAACGAGCATACAGTCTTCTGTGTTCGTGGAATTGCTCTACACCACTTCTGAAAAATATTCTAGTCTATGGATGGATAAAAGAAAGTCTCTTCCTTACAGATTATAGAGTATCTATAATTGGATTTACATCAAGAACAAAACAATTAGGCTTATTACTACTCGCTCACATAAACGGCACAATAAAAATCACCCGAACACCACAAGAAATATCTTCTTAATTCCATAGCAGAACGAGTTCTACATGCTCTGTCCACGGTCTTAAGAGGAAAACTGCAATCTTAGAATGATCGCCACGCCAATGTTTCGCTCAGTTGCCGCGGCGACACTAGGGGGTTTAAAAATCCTATTAGACCCTTGCCGAGTTACCACACTTTCTATTCTAAACGCTCTGGTACAACTACAAAACTTGCTTTAAAATGTAATATAAATGTTGTAGATAAATGTTTCCCCCCCTCCCACACAGGAGTGATTTTCTTTTGCCACATCTGATAGATGTTATTGGATGTAAATGTAATTATTATAAACGGAGAACACAATCACGATAATGCAAGAACTGTACGAAGTTTTCTAGTAATAATAATAATATTAATAATAATAACCTCTAATAATTAGTGTATCAATCTTTGCGTCTGTAACAGTTGTGCAGCATGATTATTCGTTTTATTATATTTTCTGTGACGTTATCTCTGTACTAATATGGTTATTAATTTACTGCTATATCAATAATATTTTGTAAAACGTTTCTACATTGTCGCAGTATATAGGCGGAACACTATGCATGGACCTATCATATTATATATATATATGGTAAATCAAATATTGAATAATTATTAATTAGCAATAATAACTCATATCGAAGTTTTTCATACTATTTTATTTATAACTTCATGTTCCTGCTTTGGTACGTTCCATTGACTGTTCCATTAAACGTTCGTCATAAACGCAGAAAATAAAGACTTATTTTTACCGTGTTAGCAAAACATATGTGTATCTTATCTGTCGCCTTCCATACAAGATAAGACATGTCGGTGAGATGACCTTGTACTGTGCTTCTATTTATTACGAGCGTATCACGACCGATCGTATCTCACTCGAGGGTGCGACACTCGTCCGAGTTCAAGCGAGCGATTTAACTCCAATGCAGCACTAGTCAGCAGCCTCGTAATTGTTGTTGTTTTTGTAAAAAAAACTTTGATTGCATATGCACGCTGTGCACCGTTCCATTATTCCATGACGACTGATCATGCAATGCTGCGTAAATGGCATAGTTTCGGCAATATAACAACAGATAATAGCACCTTCTATCGCCTACAATATTTCTTTAGGGCGTACTTTAAAATCACCCGTTTCCCTGGCGAACACTGTGCAATGTACTATGGCCAACATATGTTTGTCCTTTAGGCGAACGTTTAATTTTTTTCCTTGCTCAGCTTGCAATGCAACAGCTCTATCCAACCGACTTGATGTGTGCGTGAGGGAAGAGGATTACCTTGCCAGGTGCTTTGTAATCACTATATTATTCTGTGTGTATTTAACTTCAGAGTAAATGTGCCTTAACTTCGACGTTTAGTCATCACTGATGTATATAGTCATATCAATAACAGACATTGTAACAATGTCAGTACACACAAGTCTAGAAATATTAAGAATAAGAGTGACAGGGAATTCATCGTATTCCTATAACTGCGTGACAGGTCGAAAGTCTGACCTCACAGTCACCGCAGAGATTTTGTTGCTCTGTTCATTATCGCTGAATTTGGAAAAAGACTTTTTACGTCCACGAAGGGAACGCAGGAGACGGGAAGTTTGTTCCTGCTTCGGAAACTTAATAATTTATATCACGTGACAGAGTTCACTGTTAAAACATGACTGAGGAAATGCCAGGGAGACCTTTCCGGAGTTAATCGTGTTATTTTGAAGCGAAGTTGTGAATGTGAATTCATCCAGTTGTAGTTCACAAAAGGCGACGGGGTTGTCGACCTTTTGTCTATCGAGCTTTCTCAAGAAACATGCAGTAAACGCACTTTCTTTATCATCTTTTTACGAAGTTAACTTTAGAAGTACTATCTTTTATCCAGCATTTATAATGGTAATAAATGAGCCTTTGAGAGCAGAAGTGGTGTAAGTCAAAAACGGGTAATGAGGATTAAAATAAACATTCTGTAAAATACAGCGCAAAGTAGTAATTAATATTCAATTTATTTAAACTATTAGTAGTCAGTGGATAGCACGAAGGACATATTAATTGCTACTTTGCGCTGTATTTTACAGAACTTTTACTTTAAACCTCTTTACCCAATTTTGACTTAACCACTTCTGCTCTCGACGCCTCAAATATAAATTAAACCTTTCGTTTGTATACATGTATATATGAATATTTTTTTTCTGCCTTAGTTCCTCTCTTTCGTTCTACCTTTTAACTTTATTTCCTTTCTGTTTTCTTATATTTCTTATTTTCCTCATATATATTCTTTCCTTTTTATCTCTACCTTTTCATTTTTCTTCTTTACATCCAACTTCCAAGAAGAAAAACCAAACTGACACGTTATAAGCAGAGCTAAGAAGTTCGTACCAAAGCAGTAGATTTCAGTTGAATACAGCGAGGAGTATAGACGTTACCCGCGCCTTGCCCTGCTACCGCTCGCTACAGACGGTACACAAGATGTTCACAAACAAAGCATGGTGGCATTGTGTGGATCTTTGTAGAGTCGTGAATAGTTTGAAGAATATTGTTAATTTATATTAATATTTTAGGTCCTGAACAAAGTGAGCTATTCTGTTATTATTGTGTTATTTACGTAATGTGTAGCCCTGGATGGCACAGGCGATATAGCACTGGTCTTCTGTGCCCGAGGTAGCGGGTTCGATTCCAGCCCAGGTCAATGGTATTTAAGTGTGCTTAAATGCGACAGGCTCATGTCACTAGATTTAGTGGGATGTAGAAGAACTCCTGCGGGACAAAATTCCGGCACACTGGCGACGCTGATATAACCTCGGCAGTCGCGAGCGTCGTTAAATAAAACATAAAATTTACAAATAATATTATGCATGATTCCAAAAAAAAGTAAACTCATCTGTTATTAAACAGTTATGCAAACAGGAGTGTGTAACACGTTTATTTTTTCCCGGATTATTCTTCGTTAAATGTTGACGTCTCGTGCTGCTATGCATTCGGTTGCGTTACAATCCAAGTTCAACATCGGAATTATGATACGAACGTTCTAGTTTCCATTACAATAGAAACGGAAAATGTTCTTGAAAACATTTATGGATTTAATATTAAGTCCCACATACGAGATACACTATTAGATTCATAAAGTAGATGTTCACATAATGATAGTAATGAATACTGTATCATATTTCAGATTTTCTCCAGTAACGTCTTATGACGTAGAACGAATATTATTTTCAAAGTGCAAATAAATATTACTTTTTTCTCAACTTTTAGGTATTTATTTTAATAAAATTAAAATGTTAATTGTTATTTGTTATAATGAGGCTATAATCATAATTGTATACTTTATATGTAATTTTATATGTATAGGTAAATTAATTTAGATTGGGACTTACGAACTTTATAACTACAAGTTATTGTTTTTTATATTATTTTCTTGTTCTAAGGCTGTGGATGATTCATTCTTTCGTCCGCTCTTTTTTTATCTTACATTCATGCAATGTTTCATAGACAGTGGCGACAACTTCCATCATTGCTTTCTCTTTTCATGCAGTTTTTCATGAATGATTCATTCTTTCGTCCGCTCTTTCTCTTATCTTCCATGCATGTAATGTTACTCTTTTTTCATCGTGTTTTATGTTTTCTTTTTCATATGTCGCAACCTGCTTTGCAGTAGTTACGATGTATTCAAACATATCAGACTCTTACAAATTAATGACGATTTAGTTATATAGAGTTTTAGGCTTTCACGGTGACTGTGGTCAGAATTAGGCTTTCGGGTATTCCATCGTGTTCTAGAACTCAACATTTTCAATATTTCGGAGCTACATATGGGGTCCATCATCAGGGCAAAAGGTAAGACCAGAGAGGTCGCCTATTCTGGTGGGCTCTAGTCTAGGCTAATCAGGACGACTGAGCAAAGGTTCAAATTGTCTATAGCAGTAAATAGTTCCGAAACGTTGGTAATGTGATGTTCCAGGACACAGTGGATTATATTACCCAAACGCCTAATTCTGACGTTTTAATTAGTCTACTTTAAAAAAAAATCCAGTGCACTGAAAGACGGCTGAGATTCAGCAGATGCGATATTTTCAGAATTTAATTCCCTACGTTATGAATGTTCACTGTCAAAACAGTCTTTGTTCGTGTTTTATGACATATCTGATATTAACTATAATCCAGTTTTATATTTCTAATAATAAATGTTTTTTTCTGCCTCTAGACCAAGAAGTATTGAAGACTACAGCGTTAAAAGTGAATAAAAAGCGATGTTCAGAGAAGTAATAAAACGGGCTTACAATACAAAACATTTCATTTCAGCGAACCATAACGCCGTTCTAAGTTGTTGCAGAGACAACGTAGCAAATGATGTTGTAACATAGATTTATAAACAGGCAGATAAAGCGCGATGCCAATTCCTAGTCCATGTCTGGAACGTATTGCACTCTTTTACATCATATATTCAAAGAGGAAGGAAGTTTAACCCACATAACATGGAATCTCAAGATTTAATACTTTCTTTTACTTCAGCAGGGATTCCTTGAAACAAGCCTTATCGCAGAGTATGTTATTCTGCTGGCTTTGTCCTGGTTCCTTACAAAAAGAAATAAAGCTTATCAAGTCATTCTGTATCTATGTGTCTGTATTACGAGTTGCATAAAAAGGAGGCGCGTCTGTGACTTAAACGATAGCGGCCCTGGACAAAGCAGAAGTTGCAGAGTGTTTTTCTCGGATATTCCAGTTTCCCTCCATCATTCCATCTTTCTTTCATTTCATCTATCATCCGCAAAAGTTAAAAATAGGCTGGGATAAGTCTTGGGGATAATACTGGTTTCCTATAGTAATTCAGGGAGAATTGTCCCACTTAAAGTTTTTATCGTTCAAATATTAAACACATCAAAGCAGGTATTTTATTCATGTGTTAGAGCAAGTGAAATGCATTAAATTTTTAAGTAAAACCTGAAACAATCGATGAGATATGCACAATAAGTGGCAAAATAAAAATGAATCAGATAGGATATCACTGTTTCATACATGCATATAGAGGAGATGCCCCGCTGTTGTAATTTCTAATTTGAAATACTAATGTGTTAAATAACACTCAAAATAATGTTACTTATTTGATTTTTGTAATGAGTTCATTTTCTGAGGTCATTTTTCTGTGCGACCACGCACTTAGGCCCACATATCGTGCAACTTTCATGAAGCCACTTCTTGCAGGAAAGTCACTGAATCCAATCAACCATTTCCTTCATTTGGCGATAATTTTCAAGGCACTCAACACAGTGATCTCTGTCTACGTTTGTTTCATGTGCTGACACTCCAATAATAGTTTCTTCGAAACAGAGGCTTATGCGTTTACCAGATTTTGAAGATTCTGACGTCGTGTTTCCTTGAACTGAGCTGTTTCATTTTTACTTCAATCTGTATCGAGATCTGGCTATTGCTTTCTTTTGTTCACAGCAACAGAATGATATTGTTGGTAGAGGGCATATTTCATTGAGGTATTTGGAAGGAATCGCTGAACTTGCCATTTTGGCAATTGAGGTGAGACATGAGACTACAAGATAGAGTCTCTTCTTTGACATTTTCTGAAGAGGGACGGAAAGGAATTCTTACAGCTTTATTGTTCATTTGATGCATCATAAATACTGAATAAATTCTCAGAAACTAGGCTACATCTGTATTGAAAGGATATACACCTGTAGCTCGAAATCCAACCGTACCTACCTATCGCTACCAACTCAGCATTTGTCCATGTTTGCCCAATGAGTAGTCCGGCTTGCAGGCGTGTTATTTTCCAGTCTTTGTTATAAACCTTCCATTGTTGCGCTTCCCTCTTGAAATAATCTTTGAGATGTTTGAAAAAATATCTATAGTAATCTCAGACCTCGAGTAACATTTATTAGGACTATTTCGTGAATAAAATAAAAATGTAAACAATATATCCCTAAAATTCGCTTACAAAATGTTGATCATTTATTGTATATTTGCGAATACTTAACCTATTCAGACATTATGAAGTTGAAATAGATGAATATTGATTACTGCAATATAGAAAATGGATGTTATTCAGTAATGCCAATTACGAAAAGCGAAATACAGGTTTAACAAGGTTAATTACATGTACTGCGCTTTTCTCTTATTATTATGACAGAAATACATTTTCATTATCTGCTGAAATCATAATTTGATTTAATCATTTTATAATATAATAACAAGTAACCTGATTAATACATTAATTAAATCAACAATTATTGTTGAAAACGTAGTTATCAAATCTGAATGAAGTGTAATTTTCTTCAGATAGTTTACAATGGACATGGAATTAGAAGATGAAGATGCAGATGTGGAAGTAGGATTTCGCACTTTATTTAGTAGTACATCTTTACATTACACACTACACCGAGAACTATGAACTATGTAACATGTGTGGAGAGTGGAGACAGCCAGCAATGCTTATGTATTGACACTAATGCGAGTGTTGCTACACAGTGGAGCCATCTACATATAGATAATTAAAACACGAATTTTATTACGCCATACGAAAGGCAGTTTGTTCAAAGACCTTGTTTAATATTATACAAGGTCTTTGGGTTTGATATGCGCTGATGTTACATAAATTTGAAAATCTGACTTTCCATTAATTAATTATTTAATTTCATTCGCGTAATACAAATTTTATAGGTTACAATTAGGTTAGGTGAGAGCGGGACCAATGTCAACTATGTCTTATTTCGACCGTTACTCCGTGCTGCAGGAAAGCATTTTCCATAGCTCGACAAACGCATTCTCGCTGTAGTGTGTAATGAGATTAAAGCTGCATCTACACAGTTCAATTTTCCATGCGCGTATGCGTGCAACCTGGGAAGAATATTGAAAGAATCACGTTTAAAACGTACGTTCAATTAAGATGCATGAAGATTTTATGTCTACATGGTGCGCCGTTTTGAACGTCGTCTTCACTGCGTAAATATATTACTTAATATTAAATATCAATATTGCGTTCATTGCTTGAATGCGTAAAGTTGAAAAAAAAAATAAGTTTAACCGTGTAAGATGCATTTTAATGGATTCACGCTCATCGATTTACGGGGAAACAGTTGGCGACACTGACTAAACAAAAGAACGACCACGCGATAAATCTAGCTGCAAACATTATCGCGATGTATGACTGTGATTGGTTTGAATTCATAATTTCATTTACAAGCTGGCTGGAGGAGGTCATTTTGAACATCTTATGTCTTAAACAGCATGAAATTGATTTTACAGAAGATAAACTAACAACTAACACTAAATATGGATAGAAAGAATGCATGCCGGGCCCCTTAGCAGTTCAATTACCGCACAACGCCACTGGGTATGGCCCGCCTGCCGGAGATCGGGTTGCGTCTTAAGTTGAAGACGCTGTATAATTATATCTACAAAATAAATTCATACACATTTTAAATCTTATAAATATTTAATTTATTTTATCACAATATTCTTACAAACATCATCACTGTATTCTTGCTACAAAACCATTCACAACCTCATACAACTCAGACACTCCTCATATACAAATGTTTGTCATATGTAAAACACCACATTCAACTGGCTGTAGTATGTTCCAGTTATTCACATAGAATGCTGTACGTGCAGGAAAAATATTCTTGGATTCTTTGACCTTTTTAAACAAATTACTATCACATGTGCGAAACAAATAAGATTCACTAAAATATAATGAAATGTTTTAAATTGAAATAATAATGTAACTTAACTAGGATTTGAGTGGAAAATAAACACCAGCGCATGTGTGTTAAACTTGTTGACAGAGTTTTTTCTATACGTTCTTTTGTTTATTTACTAAAGTCCAGTGGAACAATATATATTTACTGGGATATAAACAGTAACATGAGCTGCAGCCAGGAAGTCAAAAGGAGGATAGCAATGGCAAAGGAAGCTTTCAATTGAAAAAAGAGCATCTTCTGCGGACTTCTGGAAAAAGAACTAAGGAAAAGACTAGTGAAGTGCTTTGTGTGGCATCGTATGGGGCAGAACCATGGATATTATGACGAAATGAAGAGAAACGAATAGAAGTATTTGAAATGTGGGTATGGAGAAGAATGGAGCGTGTGAAGTGGACAGACAGAATAAGAAATGAAGTTGTGTTGGAAAGAGTGGGTGAAGAAAGAATAACGCAGAACCGATCAGAAAGAGAGAAAGGAATATGTTGGGTCATTGGCTGAGAAGAAACTGCCTACTAAAAGATCCACTGGAAGGAATGGTGAACGGGATAAGAGTTCGGGGCAGAAGAAGATATCAGATGATAGACGGCATTAAGATATGTGGATCATATGCGGAGACTAAAAGGAAGGCAGAAAATAGAAAAGATTGGAGAATGCTGGATTTGCAGTGAAAGACCTGCCCATGAGCAGAACACTTGTGTATGTATAAATGTTTACTGCAATTTCTAGTAAACGCCAGTGTATCATATCCATCTCTTTTAGTAAACCGTGGTACAAATTTGTATGATCACTAGATTGTTTTCAATATCTCATAACTGCTATCATAAACCCTATCGGATATTGTAATCCGTTACTTAGATATGACATCGTGCGATTTGGTTAATATTCCTATAATAAACGTTTAGGATCATTATTAACGTACTACTAATAAGAAGAAAGATCTTGTAACTGAAGTGAGCAGAATGTGATATATCAAAATTGAAGTTCTTTGAACACTTGTGGTCTGTATACCGCAATGATTGTAACAAAAAATGTGAAAAACACTAATACAAACAAAAAAATGGGAAATACAAAACATTTTATGATTTGAAGCTACTCACAGCCTTCCAAAAGGTTTGAAAGAAATCACACTCTCTGAATAATAATAATAATAATAATAATAATAATAATAATAATAATAATAATAGCGAAGAGGAAGCTGTCTAAAAAACTTGATTGTGGCTTATATTGAAGAAACTATTTCGGCGTTAGTTTGACGACACTAAAGAAGTCGGCGACAAGGCCTCAGGGATGAATATTGTGTCTTTGTACAGTCGTGCCGCATTTCAATGCAATCTATTTACATTTTATAAACATTCACACGTAACGCACGAATCACAATTCGTACAACATTCTCAGCTATGGTTTTGCCTTTTATTCTTGGAATAACAGTAGTATGAATTTCACAGATAATTAAGAAAAAAACGTTAAAGGACTTTCCAGCGCTGCCAAATCAACCACATCCATTTCTATTACATTATTCCTTTACCTCCATCTTCATCTAGCTTTAAGTTCTCCCAGACGAGATAATTATCAATATTAAGGCTAGCCAGAAGTGGAAGGATATTAATGGAAGTAATTCTCTCTTTTCGCCTGTTTTTTCTCTATTCATCTTTGTCTGTCAACGAAAAAAGTAATTTGACGACTATTTACATTCCCGCACACTTTCATGGCAGTATAATTTCTCATACAAAATCTACATGGGCAGAATATTATTTAAAAGAACGCAATTAATACTGTATTAATGCAACTTAGATGTTATACCTTACTATGAAATGGCTATTTACGATACATGCGTTAAAAATTATATTTTATATTGCGAATTGAAGCCTCAGGCCGAGTGTAATAAACCTCCGAACAAAATAAAATCATTTTGACATGTGTTTTGTATAATATTTTTAGGCAGCCGTTCAATAGGCCTATTTATTAAATAATGTATTTACATATTTTACTGAATTGCTAGATGCGATACCTGGCGAAAAATGTATGAACAGTCCTTAGAGTATAGATGGACAAGACGAGTGTGGCATTGAATGCCATCTGACAGTAAATTTTTAAAACACCTTGGCTTAGTTTTTAAACTGACGTTCGTAAATGAAAGTAAATCGAAAAAATTGCAGGTAGAGTAACATTGGAATTATTACCAGCAAAATCAAGGAATTAATACGATATAACATACAACAGATTCGTGAAATGGTGAAAGATATAATAATGTTCAAGTACGTATAGCGGAAAGATACTTCCCATTCATTTAGACTGTGTTTTAAACACTAATTCACTTTCTGTAAATTCTGGCAAGCGTGTTAAGACTAGTAAAAAGTTATGGTTATCAATAAAGTAGTTTTTGCAGTAATTTAATTTGTGTACGTTTCTTAGTCACAAAACAGGCAGGCCTGGTATTGTTTGAACTACTTTATTGATCGGTTGTAATTACTGTTATGTGACATCTGGTGGAAAACAATAAAATTGACAGTCGGCGGAAACAATTAAAACCCAGTATTAAAAATACTTTTCATACTAGTGTTAAAAATACTATTTTCATTACTATTACCCAAAATATAATTTCTTTTACAGTCTTTAAGCATCAAAAGAATGTCTTTATTGACAACTATTTTTTTCGAAGTTATATGAGAAATAATGTTTGACAACAAATTCTTACCTTACTAACCAGTAAAAGTTCCAGCTAGGTTGTGTCAACGAAATTTTATTAACTGCTAACGAAAATTAATATTAATTGTAGGCCTATTGTTATTAATATTATTTTTGTTAATTCTTGGTATAGACTACGATCTTGACATGTACTGAAAATACTCATTTTGATCTGTCTGTATTGAAATTACAAATGTCTCTTCTGAAAACCTATCTAAATAGATGCTTATAACGAGGTTGTTTCAGTTTAATTTTTAATGACTAACTATAATTTGCTCATTTTAAAAATGTTATGTTTCTCTGCAAATATTCTAATGGCGATGAAAAAGTAATGTATAACGTCGACTTACTTCTAAACCCTCATAAGTGCAATTTTTCTCGAATTTGAAACCTGTATATATTTTCAAAATGCCTTTAAGTATACAAATGTTTTTATATTTCATAAATAACAAGTACATAACACTATTGTAAGTTGCGGTATAAAAATAATAAGTTATTTTTGCTCTCCTGTACAATTTTCTCTAACGAAGTTACAAGGTTTTAGAAGTAAACAAACGATATACCTCGTGGCTAAACGGTGTTGTTCTTTACTCGTGATTTTAGGGCACGAGCCCTAATTTAACAAACTCGTAAAAAACATAGCTATTTCTAGACACTTATTACAGCTATATGATTTACTATTTCGCACGCTATATCATAATAATAAATTTTTAACACGCTTAACGGTACTTCAGGAATGGTTGTCTAAAACTATATATTAATATTCTTAGAAATGAAGTAATTGATTCAGTTAATGATAATGTGTTTCAAGTGGCGTTAGTTTGAAACTTGTTTAGGCGGGAGCGTGCCACGCAGCCCTCACAGATATATCATCACTAGAGCCCGGATTTTTATGTAATTACATATTGCATTTCTTTACTTGTAGACTACTGAAAATGACAAATGTCGGCGATTTGTGGTTCTGATATGGTTATAGTTGAGTTTTATTTTACATATTTTTACATATTCTTAGTAATATTACATACTTCACATATTATGTAAAGAATGTAACATTTTTGTACATATCTAGGCAGTTATTGAGTTTTTAATTTTTTGTATTAAATTAGTTTTATTTTTCAGAGTAAAATATTGAATTTTCTTTCATATATACTTGGAGATAAATCTTAACGTCCCTGTCCCATAACACTACCTGGAGGGCTGCCTTTGTTCTCGCTATAGTACACGATGCTGGTAAAGAGGGAGGGCCCGGAACTGACGTCGTTATGTTCTGTTCACAACTATAGAAAAAACTTCAATTTCTAAAGCTGACTGCAGAGAATAGTTCTTTTAAAAATAAAAATAAACCTTAAACTGGGGATTCCAACCCTTTATCTATGAAAAAAAAAAACAGTAGTTCGGAGTGCCTCAACTCTATACATTTGCACTAATGCTTTCTCAGAATCTGGGATGGTCAGGTGCGCCGGTCATTTAACTTGTTACAAATTTAAAGTAGGCTATTAGCGAAAGGTTTGGTTCAGGTGTTAGGCAAGTCAAAATACCATTATGTGTGTGACACAAAAATATTTTTCTAGGAAATCTTAAAGCACAAGAAAAGAATAGATTGTGACAGAGACAAGTTGTATTTGCAAGCTATACATTGAGATGGAAATGGCAAATCGATTTTCCAGGCTACATCCTCCCACTTCAACTGACCAATTAAATTGTGACGACATTTTTGTGAATTTAATGCATTAATAAATAGTGATTTTAAATTACATATTTTATTAATATTACGTATTTAATTACATATTTCCCCGATATTTAATACACTTTTATGTACTTATTTTGCACTTTGATAGTACATAAAAATCCAGGGTCTAATCATCACCTGAACAGATGGATTCGTAATCCGCTGTACCCACCCATGAGAAGAAAGTAGTAATAGGGAGATTAATGTTTATTGAGTTCAGAACTAATGTAAGACTATCACGTGGAGAATAACGGCAGTGGAGATCGTCCTCCATCCATCCATCCATCCACCCACCACTTCTGGCTTGCCCTCACTCAATTCCTATCATCACTTCACTATACAAATAATCTTCTTTCCTCGTGTTAAGGTATAGCGTTGTCTGTAATCGATGATAAAGAAGTTGAAGGCATGGCAATCGCAAGCAGTTTGGTAAAAGTTTGTAGTATTTCCGCGGAACGTTAATTGATTATTCTAAGAAGAACGGAGTTAGGCAGAATGTGAGCAAGACGAGGAGTGCTGCCAGCAGCGACGGTCGCAGCTCGCCGGGCGCCCTGGAGTTGCAGCCGTCGTCGAAGCACTGGCACACGATCTCCTGGTGGTCCTCATCCTCGAACTCGTAGCAGTCCAGCCGCGGGTGTCGCTCCCAGCCGCACGTCCGCACCACCCTCACCAGGTTCCCGCGATCCTTGACTGCAACAAGCCATAACATGCTGCGATAAAGTTGGGTGCTCACTTAAGGCTGTCCACAATAAACCGGGAACGGAAAATACTACGACAACGACAACGGAAATATTGTTAAAATAGATATATTTAAATGTGAGCATTCACAATTACTTTTCACTTTCCCTTTCCCGGGCTTCGGCAAGCTTCTCGAATTGTGAGTACTCACATTTAAATACATTTATTTTAACAATATTCCCGTTCTCGTTGTCGTTTCCGTTCGCTGTTTGTTGTGGACCAGCCTTTATCGGAACGGATTCGTTTGGATTTTTATTCTTTGCACGGATGTAGGTAAATTCGGATGTAGGTAAAACCGGATGTAGGTAAATTCTCATTTTTAAATAGAACTATAAATGATTGGAATGACCCACCTGCAGCGGTCTTTGAGGGCTGTCCTTCCTTAAGGAGATTCAAGAATAACTTAAAAAGTTGTGTATAAAGTGCAAATAAAATTAAGGTGACAATTAACATTTAAATTTTTTTAAAGGTGACATGTATTTATTTAGCCTGATTAGTTACTCCCTTGGTTTAAATTGTAAATTATTTAAAAAATAGCGTGTAAGAGGGCCTTAGACTAGAAATGTTTAGCTTAAATGTACTTCTGTTTATAAGTATGCATAAGGGCGTAATTATCTGTCTTATTTGAACTGTTTTATCAGTAAAGCGAGGTGAGTCAGTGAAGTTATGGTTTTACAGTGCAGTGAATAATTCCGATCAGTGATAATTTATAGCGTCAATGAAATGTGTTCTATAGTGTCAGTTGAAATGTGTTATGGAATGTCAGTGAAATGTGTACTAAAGTGTCAGTGAAATGCGTCATAGTGCCACTACAGTGAGTGAGATGAGAGTAAAGTGAAAGACTATTGAAACTTATGTAGGGCCTATACATATATATATATATATATATTGTAAAATTAGGTTATTTTATGTTTTATTATTAATTGTAATTATTGTGTATTCTTATTGTATTGTGTATATAATAGTATTGTGTATTGTATAATTGTATTGTGTATGGTAATTTTATTGTGTATTGTTTATATTGTGTATACCACTGCCACTGGGTGCTTGCCCACTTGCAGTGTAAATACATACATACATACATACATACATACATACATACATACATACATACATACATACATACATATTTACATTTTAAATGGAGCATCGCCCACTTGGCCTATCGCTTCTGTCCGGATGACCGGATTCCGTCCGGAATTCTGACCAGAGAATTCTAAACTTGATTTCCGTACGAGCCATGATGGAAATAAGGTACGTCACGACAATTATATCGATTGCAAGGCCTTCAATTGCGGTAATATTGAAGATATAAGCTTAAATTAAATGGATGATGGATGACAGGAAGCTTATTTTGTTAGTGCAACAATATGAAGAGCTTTACAGTTTATCAAACTGGGATTACAGCCAAGTAATATGCAAAAATAACATAGCTATGGGATGAGATTGGGAAAATACTGAATCAACTAGGTATGTTCTTCATAGTTTATTAAAGTTACAGAGCTATTCATTTTATTTCCAGGTTCAGTCCAGAACACTATATAATGTAACAGCTATATTTGCTAACGAGAATTGTTTGAAAAATATTTCCTTAGTTTATTCTTAAATTTGTTTGATGTCTAACAGTCTCTGACATTACTCGGTAGGGAATTCCAAAGCCGAGGAACAGCCACAGTGAAAGAAGATGAATATGAGGATGTTCGATGGGAGGATATGTATAATACTGAGAAGTGTTGTGATCGTATGTCTAGGTTATGATGGGTGGATAAATTTTGAAAACGAGACGCAAGATAGACAGGAGTGGAGAAATGCAATATGTGAAAGATGAGGGAAAGACAGTGGATTTTCCTACGATCTTCTAGTCGGGGCCAGGACAACATTTCGAGGGATAGTGTTACGTGATCAGCCGGCGAATATTGAAATATGAAGTATTTTGTTGAAACCGAAATGTTTTCTCTAGCCTTCTTATATTAAAAAGGTAAAGGTAACAATAAAAAAGACATAAAGAATATCAGATGTGTTTTGATTATGTTCCTATATATAAATTTGTACGATTTGTGACTATAGTATTTTATTACAACAAAATATTCCAGATTGTTATGAAATGGAAATGTCCTCTACACACGCAATATCTAAATTTCCGTTGCGACCCTTATACGCGATAAGCTCTATTTGATGTAATAGCACGACCTTTACTATTCATGTCACTAGTTTAGATCACGGCACCGTGTAACGTCCTAACTAACAAATTAACTCCGTCGTATTTCTGCGTGTACTTGAAATTTATTACCTCACGTAATTGTTACGGTAGGCGCTGCAAGTGCGTGGAGACCAAGAAAGAAGCAAAGTCCCTATTACTAGCGTTTAAATGGTGCATGTGGCGTGCATAATATCCCATGCTGTACGGCTGTCGATAATATTTAAGAGGTTTACTATGTCTGTAGATAAAGGTGTTCCAGACAGTGACTATTTCTGTCCTTGTATAGAACGAACTTTTTCGGATTAGATTTAGATTTATTGGAATTCAAGTAATAAAAATACAAATAGGATGATTAAAGATAAAAGATAGCACAAAAGCACAACACAATAATAATAATAATAAAAAATAAGAAAGAAAATGCACGTTCATCTTCGTTAAGATTCCATATGATGTTGAAGCTATATTCGCATTATTACAATACAAATATTACTGATATATTATTAAATTACAATTGGATCACACCCGAAAGAGAAAGTTGCAAACTATACTGAATGCCTTTACGCTGAAGGGTGGTAGAGGATGACATTTCAAACAAAATTAGGCTATCTAAATATACTTTTTGTTTATTCAGTGAATTTTCTGAGAAGTATGTGTTCATGTATTATGAATTTTTGGTCATTATTATGTTTATGTGTTCATGCATTATGATTATTATCAATGTGTCTGTTCATGTAGTATATTATGAATTTATACATTCAATATTATGAATGTGAGAGTTCATATTATATTACTGGGTGTGTTCATGTATTGTGAATATGTGCGTTAATGTATTGTGAATATGTGTTCATGTGTTATGAATGTGTGTATTCATTTATATTATGAATATATGTTTTCATGTATTGTGAATGTGTATGTGTTCATGTTTTGTGAATATGTGTATCCATGTATTATGTTTTATGAATGTGTGTTCATGTATTAGGAATATCTGTGTTCATATATTATGAATATGTGTTTATGTTCTGTGAATGTACGTATGTGAACATGTATTATGACTGTTCATTATTATGAATGGGTGTGTTCATATATTATGATTATTATGAATCCGTGTGCTCATGCATTATAAATGTGTGTGTCCATGCATTATGAATGTATGTGTTTATGTATTATAAATGCGTGTGTTCATGCAGTATGAGGTATGTGTTCATGTATTAGAAATATATGTGTTCATGTATTATGAATATGTATGTTCATGTAGTATGAGTTATGTATTCATGTATTATAAATGTGTGTTTTCAAGTAGTATGAGTTATGTGTTTATGTATTATGAATGTGTGTTCATGCAGTATGAGGTATATGTTCATGTATTAGAAATATATGTGTTCATGTACTATGAATATGTATGTTCATGTAGTATGAGTTATGTATTCATGTATTATAAATGTGTGTTTTCAAGTAGTATGAGTTATGTGTTCATGTATTATGAATGTGTGTGTCATGTATTATGAAAGTGTGTATTCATGCATTATGAATATATGTTTTCATTTAAGCTTATTATATTATGAATGTATGTGTTCATGTAAGCTTATTATAATATGAATATATGTGTTCATGCAAGCTTATTATATTTTGAATATGTGTGTTCATGTAAGCTTATTTATTATATCATGAATGTATCTGTTCAGTTAAGCTTATTATACTATGAATGTATGTGTTCATGTATTATAAATGTGTATTGATGCATTATGAATATGTATGTTCATGTGAGCGTATTATATTATGAATGTATATGTTCGTGTAAGCTTATTATAATATGAATATATGTGTTCATGCAATCTTATTATATTTTGAATATGTGTGTTCATGTAAGCTTATTTATTATATCATGAATATGTATCTGTTCAGTTAAGCTTATTATATTATGAATATATGTGTTCATTTAAGCTTATTATAATATGAATATATGTGTTCATGCAAGCTTATTATATTATGAATATATGTGTTCATTTAAGCTTATTATAATATGAATATATGTGTTCATGCAAGCTTATTATATTATGAATATATGTGTTCATTTAAGCTTATTATAATATGAATATATGTGTTCATGTAAGCTTATTATATTATGAATATATGTGTTCATTTAAGCTTATTATATTATGAATGTATGTGTTCATGTAAGCTTATTATAATATGAATATATGTGTTCATGCAAGCTTATTATATTTTGAATATGTGTGTTCATGTAAGCTTATTTATTATATCATGAATGTATCTGTTCAGTTAAGCTTATTATACTATGAATGTATGTGATCATGTATTATAAATGTGTATTGATGCATTATGAATATGTATGTTCATGTGAGCTTATTATATTATGAATGTATATGTTCGTGTAAGCTTATTATACTATGAATATATGTGTTAATGTATTATAAATGTGTATTAATGTAGGCTATTATGATAATATATACGGTATGTGTGCATGAATTTATATCCGTAAGGTTATATTTTACAATGTAATTACTGCTGCTAATAAACTAAGATTGATTGGGCTGTACACCTACTTGTCTGAACGATGGTCCTGCAGAAAAAGGACTTCTTCTCGCCTAGGACGGGCTCACACTCCTTGTAGTAGATGCCGTGGGTGCTGTTGTCCATGAGGACGGAACAGCCGGGATCCCGCACCGAATTGCACTGGAAGCAGATGATGCTCTCCGCTGCAACATTGGGAACAGATTCTCATTTTCATCACATTTCACATTTTTGTCCTTTACAACTTACCTTCATATTTCTAGTATTATTAGCAATAAGTTATTATCCCTTACAATATAGTACCGGTATCCATATATTTTTTATTTTAGTCCACACCTGTGGAGTGACGGTTAGCGCGTCTGGTCGCGAAACCAGGTGGCCCGGGTTCGATTCTCGGTCAGAGCAGGTTACCTGGTTGAGGGTTTTTTCCGGAATTTTCCCTCAACCCAATATGAGCAATGCTGGGTAATTTTCGGTGATATTTTCATGTTATACTTTATACATCCTAGACAGGATCCATACAGCAATCTTTGTAGATCATCTTCCATATTTGCCATCAGAACAACATCGTCAGCATAGCACAAGATATTAAAATCTTTATAGGCTACATAATTGAATTAAATAATTAAATTAGAGATTCTTGGAAATTGGATCCAATCAAGTTTGCTAAAGACTACCCAAAAGACAGATAATGCTACAAATAATATTGTATTATTATTATTATTTAAATTGTCATTTTTACTACACACAATATATTTTATAGTGCATATCTTGCTACTTTTAATTGTGAAATTGCATATGCATTTCGAGATGAACTTCCGCAGTCTACTGATTTACAGTATATTTTGCAGATAAGAACTTTGTCCCGCCAGTTATGTTGGTATCGTTTGTTTGTAGGAGTTTTGACCAGATCAATAGCTGACCGCCCATCATCCGACCATTGTCGAACCGGCGCCAAAAGAACTGCGGAACAGTGCAAAAAGGATATATCGAAGCCTACACTCCAGTGTAATGACGCGTTTTTCTGTCTAATCTCTTCCAATTTGTCAGTAACTTGCGGTGATGAATGAACGCGGCTTCCTTCGGTCGATAGTTCCCCATCCTTACAAACGGACATTAAATATGGTTGCCGAGCCCTTGTCTAGTACATCACTGGTTCTTCTCAGCTGGTTTTTGATTAATTGATGACCATCTTCAATTTCTGTATCTCGTAGTAATAAGGTGACGGGACCGCTACACATAGCTGGCTTTGGACCAGCATGATTGATTCGATGTGTTTCCCAGTCGTTAATCGAAGTGATATATGTTATCAGAAGGGGGCAGATTTTAGCGTATTTTTAGGTTTTATTTCTTAGTTGTAAGTCATATGTTACCATTATACAAAATGATTCAGGACGAGTTACCCCCACTTACGGAGCTTATTTTCGAAGACATTTTGAGTAAACATGAGCCCTACTCTCAATATTTTTAGAGTTACACTAATTTAAAATTGTTTGTAAAATATCTTTTTTCGATTTTTAAGTACAAAATTACTCGTACATTACTCTTGCGCACTTATCACAACAATTGTTACAGATCACACCAATCCTAGCGACTTTATTCTTTGTTGTTAAATTTTGCATCCTAATGTAAAACCGTAAGTTACAACAGGTACACCTAGGAGAGCACTTCGACCAAAGATTCCTCACCACTGATGTCTGCCGCAGTAGCAGACGAAACGTCTGGTAGTAACAACACCAGTAGACCACGGCATCTTAGCCCGGAAAACTTTTATCACAATCTTAAGGAGTTTACAAGAGTGGCGTGATTTGTAAAAATTGCTGTGATAAGTGCATACTTTTGAATAGTTCATTCTCTATTTGTAATATTCTTTTACCATTAAAATTATAGGGAAAAGGTATCTTACAAATAACTTTAAATTAGTTGGGTTTAATAGCGTTAGGTTTACTTTTGCTTATAGTAGGCGTTATTATAGCATAATTTTTATTTACAGTCCTAGGTTTATTGCATTTATTTATAGTAAGAATTAAATTTAGGTTTATTTTATTTTTTATTTCTGTAATTATTGTAAATTTTATTAATATAATTATTGTAATGTTATTGTATATTACATCTCCCTGCCACCGTATGTATACCCAATTGTAGTGTTAATAAATACATACATACATTAGTGTGACTGAAATTATTGAGAGCAGGACCCATATTTTGCTAAAAACGTCTTCAGAAATAAGCTCCGTAAGTGGCGGTAACTTCGTCTGAATCACCCTGTACAAATGAATTTCAAGTTAGAGTCTACTGTATGTGTAATCAAATGTCAAGATTTTATAGTGCATATGCATATATAAGAGGTTAATGTATATTTAAGCTTTTAGCGCATATAAAAGCATAGGCTATCTTGTTATTTTTAGTAATATGATGCTTAAACCAAAATTAAGAATACGGGAAATCGGAAAAACGAAATTACAGAAGAAAAGTAGACATTGAAAGACTTTACAATACAGTGTTACAACAGACTAAACATAGCGCTTCCGTTCCTGCTTAGTGTGTTTTGTGATATCTTCACGATCACTGATAACGAAAAGCATGACAGAGAAATAGGCCTTTTTACATTTCTGAAATACGCTAACGTAGTGATTCCCAAACTTTTTGAAGGTTCGACCCACTTTTGGACGAGACTTCGGTATGCGACCCCCTCTACTGAACTGATAGCGTACTTAACACCATTCAAAAAGCACAAATCGCTATAAAATCGAATACAATGATAATTTTACTCAAAATTAGTCGAAACCACCCAAAAATAACCTAAATAGAGAAATATAGTGCAACAGTTACATTAATTATTACATGAAAATAATTTTAGTAGCCCACTTTACCGATACAAGGGTCATTTCATAAATATGCACAGGTTGGCAGAACTGTGAAGCTGATAATAGAACATCAATGAAAATTACGTCAGTTGCAGTTGAAGGCTTTAGGAAGAAGCACATGTTTCGTCCATTGCATACTCTGTATTTATGTAATGAGAGCTAGAAGTGGAGCCTACACGTGTCTCGGGTACGTACCTCTGTAAAACGGCCTTTTCGGGATATGCGGGTATAAAAACAAAATATCGATCTCGTTTGGACCAGAAGACGATATGCGTCTTCAACTGACTTCTATGACACTGGACATTGACAAATTCTTTCGCAAGAAACAGGCACATTCTTCATATTAGCTTCGGGTATACATGTAACACTGTAACGTTTTAAAATATCTTAACTTAGTTTGTATATTTAAATAATATTGTCTCAAGTTTTCTTTTACTACTGTTTCCTTAATATATCATTATTCATACTTCCGTATATGTATCGTGTGTAATATACTTCACAGAACATAGACAGAACTAAACACTAAATATTTCTTGGGGTTTCACGAGAAACTTTTCCTTCAAAAAGGGCTCCGCGGCTGAAAAAGTTTGGGAACCGTTGGCTTAAGCAGTGGGTGGAAGGACACGTAAGTTGCACAACTGATGATGTGTCAATATTCTTATGTATGACAGAAAAACTAGCATTAATAGTAAATTGCTTAAATAAAATATTTTTGCTAATTTCTGGACATGAGTGTGGTAAGATAAAGCACTTCCTAGATTTGCATTATTGCTATTAAGGGATCTAACAATTAATTTGTTACCTTAAGAATTGTTTAATGATTATGACAATATGTATATTTTTTAATTGTAAACCTCATATTTTAGTCTGTTAACGAAACATTTTCTGTTCACTCAATTTAATTATTTATACCACTTTGTCACAGTGCCTGCCCTTTAATAGGGGAAGTTTGTAGCAGTAAATTACTATTATAAATTAGAATACTAAAATAAACTATTCTTATATTTTCCTTAACATATTTTTTTTTACTGTACCTGTTCTGGCTGTAAGCATCAGAATAACTGCCATAGTAAACCCTTTGACCAAGAAGTTTCCACTTATCGCTGCCATGGTTACCGGAACAGTGACTCTATTACTCCTGAAACCTAAAACAAATATATATTTATTAGGCCTACTCCGAATTCAGATTAAAATTCATACCATCCATCATTCATGTGACTCAGTGTTGGTGCAAGGACTTAAACCGAGATAGAATTACCTCCTAAATACAGTAAAGTCGAGAATTAGGTTCTCTGGCTGAAAATTAAATGTCTTGTAGGAGAAGTGAATTTGCTCAGTGATGGACCTATCTTTTTACTCTGTGTTCTAGTGGGTCATTAGGATTTGGTTTAATTACTAGTGCTACTTACCATAAAATAGGTACAAATAAGAACTCTGAAATTTGAAAAAGATCTTTTGTGTTTTATTAATCGAGTTGCTTGGATTTATTTTATAATTAATCGATAAATCTGAAGTGAAGTGGCCATTATGATTGGGGATCACATAGGCCCGTGACCATTGTGAAAGGACAGGAGTTTGTATCCTTAACTTATCATTATACGGAGGTAAAATAGGCAAAAAATGGATCTTAATATTTTTATGGAGTAGTTATCGTTTCTGGTATCACTCCCGCCAAAAATGTCATCTATCTGGCTGTGTACAGCGATTCCTCCTGGCTAGTGGACGGATTGTGTTTGTATCCAATATACTAGTATTGATGTTAATTATTCTGGGATTTATGCAAACGAATTTTATAATGCTTTCTACTAAAAATTAATGCTGATTTGAAAATATTGAAGAATATAGGCTAATTTTAATGCGAAATCTGCTCTAACTATTGTCTTTTGATGTATTTTCTTATAAGATATTGTAATAAACGAAATGAGATAGGTCTGTGTCCCCAACGCGAATATCTTATTATTCCTTGACACGATTGTTAGATTTACCTGCCAAATATTAGATAAAAATGTAAATCTGTGTTGTTTGGGTAAAGGGAGTTAAGTAATAAAAACGAGTTTTGAGATAAATGAAAATTAAATTTCGGACTCTTGTTGAAAATAATTTTCTACACAAATAAAACACATCAAATGCTAGTATTCGCTTGATTTTTGCACACCCACTTGTATAATTTAACCTGTGTGTTCATCTGTGGAACAAAATTCCATTGCACAAAAAATGACATCCCTTTTTACTCGAATACCACAGAAAAATATTGTGGACGGATTTGAAAAATTCCAGTAAAAATATCAAATGCAAATAAGTCTTTTGTAAACAGATATATAAAATTTCAGTAAAAAACATCAAGTGTAAATAGAGCAGATTTGTAAAATTCTAATAAACAGTTCAAATTTAAATGTTTTATAAACATGTCAGAAATTCCAGTAAGATGATCAAATGTAAATATTACAAAAATATTTGCCATAAAAGGTCAAAAGATAGCCATTTTGGCGAATCCTCGGACCTCACCTCATCTCACTGCATCTCGCCAAAATATTGTAAAAAATTGCACAAATTTGTAAAAATTGTAGAAAATTACTAAATTGTAAAACTGTAAAAATTTGTAAAAATTGTAATTGTAATATTGCAAAATTTTGACTTGTTCCACATCTTAAAGCTTCATTGCTCATGTAAGATCTATGGAATAAAATGAATGAATGAATGAATGAATGAATGAATGAATGAATGAATGAATGAATGAATGAATGAATGAATGAATGAATGAATGAATGAATGAATGAAATTCTAAAATCAATTCGGATAAATTATCATTTAGGAACTGTTCCTTTCGGAATTTCCATTTCAAAAATTCCGATTTCGGAGTAATTCAGTTCGGAAAATTGTCATATATTCGAATAAATGACCGGAAATTGAAATAACGTATCTACAGAAAATAGATTTAAGTAAGAAATAAAGTAAATTTTATACAATATTTGGTACATTGAAAAGGACCATGAAACACAACAGTAGGTGCCTTATTTTAAGATATAGCCACAACAGGTCCATTGGGGTAAAAGTGCTCGACTCTTACTTAAATCGGGTCTAGATCAATTCTACTATTGTACACTAAATACACACGAATCTGGTGGTAGACGAGCAAACATGTCTAAACAAATATGAATAACAAACGGGTGGAGCTTCTAATACAGAACCGCTGTAAACAGTCTGAGGTCGTACAAACAAAGTACAAATATGCAGTGATGCATCGAATTGTTTGCGGTACGGTAGGCAGCGCTGTAATATCTGGCATTATATTGGATACCAGCTCTTGGACTTCATTCCGTAGTACTGGCAAGTAATTATTTGCTAGTAGGAATGAGGGACTGATTTGTCACGCCCACGCATCTCACTGAAAAGTGTTTTACAATAGTTCTATAACCTCAGACGCTGAAAGGAAAGTACAATCATGCATTTTCAACGTATTTTTAATCTGATTACATCAAACTCAAAACTTACTGCAATGTGAGATAGTGACTTATTAGCTGACATTTTCAGTCATTGAAAATCTACTCAACATTAGACGGCACAATAATAATAATAATAATAATAAATAATAATAATAATAATAATAATAATAATAACATCTATACTTTTTCCCTTGAAAGCTTGCTGAACCTTGTTCCAATAACCCCCCCTTCGCGAGTGAAATTTTGATTTTCTGTTTTCTCATCTCTTCATTACAGAAGAACGTAAAACCTCACGCACTTAACAGTTTACAGTAGCCACACTTTGATAATATTAAACTATTTTTGACATGAATAAGTACAGTCAATTCTGGATATAGTGAATTCGGTTATAGTGAACATTCGGCTATAGCGAACCTAAATCGTTGGTCCCGACCACCATACAATGAAAAGTACATTAATATTTCCGTTTATAGTGAACCTTCGCTTCGGTTATAGTGAACCTTAAAAATTGAAGTTACAAGAGTTGAATTCTGAAAAATTCTTATTTGAAGTCAGACCTTCTTGTATAAAATTGAAAGAATGTGTTGAGAACAATATTCTAAGTTATCATGGAAACCGATCTTGAACATGTACTTTTCGGGAAATGAGCAATGAACTCGAAAACTATTGCAGACATTGAAGACTTTTTTCTAGAATAATTTTGCATAAAAGAAAAAAATATTTTCAAACATTGATTTTTGAAGGTCTTAAGTTACAGCTACCTCCTTACACACTTATCTTAGATACTGTAACATGCACAACTCACTTGATTCCTCTGTTGTTTTCGTCACTTGCAATGTTTAACACTATATTTTCCACATTTCTCTTGCTCTGCGTGTCCCGTGGTGGTCAAGAAACTATGAAAGACTGCGAGGTGCTTCTCTTGTCAGACTAATGACCGTTACTGATGATAATATCGGAGTCAGTCTGCCTTTCTACAACCACCCTGCAGGGGTTGTTTGTCGTCTGTACTAAAGAAGCTATGCTTAGAAGGAGGGGTGTATGGGAATTGCGAGGAAGATATCCCAAATACTTTTAGCAAACCTGTTTAGAAAGAATGACAAGATGGAAGTTCATTGTTAGTTTATTTCAATTTTACGTTGAAATTTATCTTATAGCCACTACTGAAGATGAACAAAACTACCTGCCGTTCTCGCTCGCTGTGTTCGTTGCATTTGTCTTTCGAGTCTCGTCTCGACATCCTCGTGCGCATCGAGTCTTGCTCATCATTTTCGAAATAGCATTTGGTCGGCGTGGAAAGATTTCGTAACTTTTAATAACATACATAATTGAAATAAATAACATTATAAATGTTTAAATGAGGCAAAAAGACAAAACGGAACAGTATCTTAGTTATCAAAATGTTCTGGTTCTATTACAGTATATGATATTACCTATGGTTATGTAAATAGAAAAAAAAAAAAAAACAATTCTCAAATAAATTTGCATTTCTAAGAAACATAAAATATAACGTTAATATCTTTTTACTTGAGATTGCACACTTGATCTCAAACATATGAAAAGAAAATTCCTAGCCTTTTAATAAGGGCCTAGTAATTAAATAAAGACTGGGGAACGTATTATTATACACTGAAAAGTATTGGTGATGTTTCAAATAGGCTACTTGATTGTTTATACATATGTATAACAGTTGCCAAAGTAGATAAAAGTTCAGTCTGGTATAAACAACTGTGACGATTCAAGGCTGCTTGACGTTCGGGACTTGGGAGTGATCAATCTCGACGTCTCGAAACACAAGCAGTCTTTATGTCAACAACGCGACGCGACGTATACAACATTGTCGTGAGGGTTTTCGGCTTTGCGAGCGCTGTTCCTCGATCGTTGTGCATATGGTAGTCACTAGGCCTACTATAAATAATCTGTATCTTGCCAGGACCATTTTTAATAGAATATATTATTCTTTGTAGAGTTAAAAGAAGTTGTGAAACAAATCTTAACATCAATCTTAATTTTTTGTATACCTACGTGAACTCAATAATGATTTCTTTTACAATTTCTCAAACATAATTTACACACAACATTCTGAATGAGAAAGGCTGTCCATAAAGACCCCACATTCTCAGTCTGAAAATGTATTACAATTTAATGCATCTGTGCTTTACTCTGAAGCAATCTGGAACTGTATGAAATAATGTAAAAGTATACGTGGCCTGACGCAGCGATAACCTTTCGAGTTTGATTGAAATAACTACCATATGAGTTTTTCGCCAGATCAGAGAATCTCTTCTGAGCTATAAATCTTACTAGGAATGTTTGTAGTATTGCATTGACATCGCAGATTGAAGGTGATTGTAGAGGTGATGATGATAATGGTGAGGGGGAAACGGGAGAACACCAAAAAATCCCAAAGCAGACGAGAGGGATTTTTTTCTCGGGGTTCTCCCTTTTCCCGTCACTATTATCATCATCATTCCATTAATACTTCACAACCACTTTCAATTTGCGAAGTTCCGAGCTAGGCCTGCAAAATAATAAAAAAGTGGCTGAAAGTTTTACATATTTATGTTTAATCATCATCATGTCCTTCACGTGTTAGACCAACCATGGGGAAAAATAGCTCCGAAGGGCCACTGCACTCAAAGCCGCCTTACCTCACTCCACCTACCCTCTCCTCCGCCTGGTGCTTCTCTACACACTCTTCATTCAGTGGCGGGTATGGCTTCGATCTCGGGACGTCAGTTTCAGGAAGAGCGGCAGAAATAATTTTTTGTTACTTACAACAAGAAGAAAGTCTGTTGCTTAATATGTGGGTTTAAAATTGCGCATATAAAACGCTTCAATATTAAACGCCACTTTAATCGGAAGCATAGGCTAAAGCTGACTTCGGTGATTTTACAAGTATTTATTTACAATTTTAAAAGCTATTTTCGTAATATTTGTGAAAAGATACAAAACAAGATATATTTATGGTATTTTCAGGATTTAGATACTTGTTATTTTATTAAGTATCTGGAACTGAACTTATTTAAAACTTTGAGTGCATATTAGGCCTACTTGATGCGTTCTCTTTCCAAGAAAGATTTTCAGAAGAACTGCAATGGACATGGAGATGTGTCTGTTCAATAATCCATTTGTATTTGATGTTACCCAAGCATCAGAGCCACTATAGAGATGCAAACGAGCACGCCACTAAAGTGTTTAGGAAAAAATGGATTACCTACCAGAGGAGCAATTACCTAATCTGCGCACATTTGCAATGCGTATGGTATCTATGTTTGGCTCAACTTACTGTTGTGAGCTGTTTTTCTTTTCAAAATGAATATGACCAAAAGTATCTCCAGGTCTAGGATCACAGACATGCATTTAGTTTCAGTATTACGGTTGAGTTGTTCTATTTTAAAGCCAAATATATCCTTTTTAGTTAATAACAAGAAATTTCGAGGGCAATCAACAACAAAAAATGAAAACCAGCAGTATATGCCTACAGTAGTATTTCGTTTCATTCATATCTCATGTATTTTGTTTAATATGTTTTAAAGTTAAATGACAGTGGTGCTTAGTTTTACTTTCTTTAGTATTTATAAAAAGAAACAATTGATTTTGTTGATCATTATATTGTGTTTAATATATTTTCAAGTTAAATGACAATGGAGCTTAGTTACTTTATTAGTTTTAAAAAGAAACAATTTATTATGTTGAGCATTGTATCTTTTAATATATTGTGCAGTTAAATGACAATGGAGCTTTGCTTTTTTCTTTATTGTTTTTAAAAAAGAAATACTTTATTATGTCAATCACAAGGCAGTTCAAGAATTTTTTGTGCACATGATAAAGGAGTAGTTATACAATTGAAAAATATATAATTTGCCTAATGACAGTAGGTGGCCATCATAATTATTGTATGATACGTGTACTTCCTATAAACAAAATACTATAAAGATTTTGAAACAAGAAATAAGAGCGAAGAAATTACTGATGCGCAAGGTGTGTCGAATCCACTACTGCACTTGACTTAGCAAAACAACTGCTTTACCCCTCGCCTGTCAATCAAACGAATGTGAGGTGAGTAGGAACGTTCCCTCCCTACTTTGCTTATAGTCCCCATAGCTGTGTTAGACACTAGTGGATCCGTTACGGTCTCATGCCAGCGTTTTCGTGGTCTTCTCAAATTCTCCTTCCTCTTGGTACATTAGTCTAGGCTATCTAGTGTGATCCGTCTTTTCGACATGTTTCTTCCACTGAAGTCTATATTGTTGAACGAAATGAACTATAGGATCTATTTTTAGTTCTTTCAGTATGTCTTCATTTTTTCGATGTTCAAGCAATGAGCATCCCGCTGTCCGTCTCATAAAACTCATTTCAGCTGCTGTTGGCCTTTTCTCATCAGCTTTTTTGATTGTCCATGACTCACTGCCGCAGTCAGAACTGGTCGAGCTAGTGTTTTATAGACTTTTAGCCTAGTATTTGTGTTCAATAAAGATTCATAATTCATACTGTACTGTAAATATGATGTTATTTCGTCAGTAAATAAGCTTCTATGCGCCAATTTTAGACATGAAGGATGCTATTCATAGACATTTCACTAGCTCGCGCTAAGAGCGTGCTAAACTAGCCCCGGCTATCGACTGGTTTCTTGTACAGGATTCATATCATATTATATCGCTAACACTGGTTTATGAATATGAAAAACGTTAGTTCGCTGATCATCCACCGGAAACCCGTGCTAAGAATGTCTATGATTACGGCCCAGAGTCTTTAAAACATAGGTCAAGAATTGAAACATCGCCTGATATAAACTGAGAGACACTGAAGTTTGGTGCCAGTAATTTACATTTAACTCCATCTGAAACCGTGAGGAAAAAGAGTTCTTTTGTTAAAGATCCTAATATAATATTTTTCCAATGGTCACACTATTTCTTTATCGTAGTACGGTATTTCTTAGTTATTTCATGAACTGAATGAAAGGACACTTGGAATAGGCATAGTCTGAACTAGAAGATGTTGCTGCCTTCGGAAGTTGGGCAGATCTTTCTTTGCTGGTGATTCCAACGTATCCTGTACCCATGTCAAGCATAGGTGTTCTGAGTGGCTTCTAAAGGAAGTTCTAATGCTAATTGAGATTGGATTTAAATTGAACTTGTCTCTTACCGAACTAAGCGCATCTTGTGAGTTACTGAACACGAGAGTTATTTTAGTCGCTACACTATTATACAGCTTCTCAATAGCGAGTGATTCAACCTGACAGACAGCATAAGGAAGCAAGTTTAACTGTTATTATAGTCTACTTGTTGTTCAGTCAACTGTCTGAAGACAGGTCTGAACTTCACAAGTGATACCAAGAAGGCACCACTTATGAGGCAACTAGGCCAGGAGATAATGGAGGCAGGATGGCCAGTTCCTTTCCCACTCCATTGCATACATCGCCGACTAGCTATATAATATTACACTAGTCAGACTTCAGATGCATACAAACAATATTTATTTTCCTCTGACACATATCGTCAAGTGAGATGTACTGCCTGATAATAGATGTACAGTACATATCAGCCACAACCTCAATCAGAGGTTTATAGCCTAGTTTATGGTTAAAATTACGATGTTTGTAGACATAGGCGGAGAGAGAACCGTTTCCTTTGTGGGGACAAAGCAAAACCATAGAATCCCCATATAACGGGGTTATGAGGGACATCACTTACCACCTCCCCTATTATAGCTTGACCGTGATACAGTATATAGGAATATGATTATTTAATAAAGGTATTTTCGAGGGCATGTTTCTTACACTGTTACATCCACATCCGCGATGTTTCGGACCGAGTTGTATAGGACTTGAACTGTAGGTCTACTACAAATTATAATAGGGCATAACTTGAAACAATCTCCCTCTTTTTCTCTCTCATACAGAAACATATGCATACGCCAATAAAACTACGTACGTTAACAGTGCTAACAGAAACTTTTACATGAAGTTTACCTTCCTGATATCATATGAATGAAATATAAACTCTAATCATTTTATTTAATCTCGTCTTTAAGTTTTACACATTATACCGGGATCACTTTTCTTTTTTCTGCATTGTTGTGCAGAATGTTATTCATATTTCTCCAAGTGGTGGCCTGAACACCTGCAGACTTCTAACACATCAGTACAGGCTGTTACAAAAGAAACATTACAGTGCTTCCATTCCTCAAATGAAGTACAGAAATTCATATACATTCAGAAATTAAAAATAAATATTATAGTCCAGACACATGATCTGAAGACATTAATTCATCAATTTAAGCACAGAAACTTAATCATAAACAAAAGCAAAAGAGATCTTTTGAATTCAATATTTTCTATGGTTGCAGGTAAAATAAATACGTCGAAATTAGTTCAGAAAATTCTGCCAAACCAGTTTCAGTGACCTACTTTTAGTAATCCTTTTTGTTGCCGTAAATATTCTTGCAGAGATTCTCAATCCGCTCAATACACGGCAAACAAATGGACAGAACAATGCTGTGAATATTGGCCAGACCTTAATACAGTGTAGAAATGCAGACGCTGTAGCAGCAGATTGTTGACACGATAGCGTGTTTTTACACGGCGTTATCTGGCTCTTTCATCCCGTTGAATACAGCAGGTTCGTACGCGCAATAATTCAAGGCTCTGTCCGACTGGAAATGAAGAAGCTGTTTACCAACGCTTTCTGAAAGCCCTATGAAGCGGATTTAGTTTTGTATGGAGTTCTTTTATATCTGCTGCCCGTTGATTGGCTAAGTGTGTGCAAATATTATTTCACGTTGATGGAAATTCAGGCTGGCACGATCCCAATAGTGAATGCGAAGAGATGGGCCAATGGATAACTGTTACGCTTTCTTTATAAGAAGTGTAAATAAGGTATTATCTACATGCAAAAAACACAATTCTGATATTTTGCAATGAAAGTAGAGGAAATGCTACAAATGTGAAATAGGGTACAAATATGAAATAGTGCGATATACGACCTGAGGCGTGTTGTATTCTAGCGGAAGCCTTCTAAATTACTACGCATTGATACTCTCTTTCGCGGGAATGTGTTAGTTTGCAGTTACAAACTGAACTGTTGAAACGTTTGTCATTATTGCGTTTTCGACGAAAGTGAAAATTTTGGCAGTAAGTTCTTGTCTTAAATATACATTATTATTCCTCAATGTTAGAACTATTAATTATATATAATAGAAAAAGGAGCATCTTCTGCGGACCTCTGGAGAAAGAACTAAAGAAGAGACTAGTGAAGTGCTTCAAATGTGGAGTGTAGCATTGTATGGGAGCAGAAACATGGACATTACGACGAAGTGAAGAGAAATGAATAGAAGTATTTGAAATGTGGATATGGAGAAGGATGGAGCGTGAAATAGACAGACAGACTAAGAAACGAAGCAACCACACCGACAAAATGGCTGTCACTGACAAAATTCAAGTAGTAAATAAAGAAAATGTAAGCTATCTGGCTTTAGAATACAAATTCCAACAATACTCTTATCCCACGAATTTCTTGAAGTAATCAGGGACTCTGACATTACCTCGATCATGTAGTTACCATAGCGCAAAACCAGCGCTTAGAATAACAGGGAACAAATACAAGGCAAGAGAAAGACTGACTAATACTTCAACATCACTTCTCAGTGTGGCATCGAATTCGAGATCGCTCACATGCCAGGTCTCGCCTCCTCACTTATAACAACGACCTACTAGTATACCCACAGATCCTAACATGCGATATGACCACAGATGTTAAAGCGTATATAAAATAATCGTTATTACAATTAACTACATTCTTAAGTGATTATAAAGTTTTAAAGCGTGTACTGAAGATATAATAATGTTTCACGTTTTTTGTCACTGTATACCGAAATGCTTAATGCTCACTAATTATTGTATTTTTATAGTAGTTGTAGTTTGAGTGGATATAAATATATTTAGGTACACAAAATCGTATTTTTAGCTACCTGAAATTGTACTTTAAATAAATATATTTCATAACATTGTAACTGACTTATCTGAAAACCAAAAATGAATTGTAAAATATATATTTTAGGTGCCTAGAGTATTTTAATGTCTATTTTGATAATTTTAGAACCTAATTAGGTACAAAAAATTTTAGTTTTAAGGGTCTAAAATCCAAAGTCTAGTGGTTACTAGATTCAGATTACGCTGCAAGTACTATTCCATTATGCGTATCTCCAGCTATAACTTCGTATGCTCTCCATCAGCATGTAAATTTATCACAGCACTGTCAAAGAGTTTCGCACAGATAACGAAAGACTCACCTCTCCATTTAGCTGAAGGGCTGGCGACGAGAACGTGTTACCCATTTTCCTTCATGACAACACAGCGCTTTGTTTTGCTGTCAAAACACTGCAACTTGCTATATGACAATGGCAAGCCACACTGCGAGCTGTTGTTGGTCATCAGGCTAGACACGAACATCCTAATGACCTCTGGCCTCGGGGAGAGAGTCTTGCCACCTATAGGGTGACCCGAAGTTGGTATCCCATCGCAATTGTGTGTTTAGAATATAGATAATACGAAATCCAAGTTGAGACTTTGCCTCAAGGATCTTGTTTGGAGAACTGCGTAACATTTTAAAATAAACTAACGATTCACAGTTGTGTCGACTCAAAGGAAGCAGATAAAGATCAGAGTTAAATCCTGGTTACACTTCCTGAGATTTATAGTGAGCAAGAGGAATATGGAAAAGTTTCTCTTCCTAAAATGTGACTTTCACTGCCATTTTTATTCAGTCGCTGCTGTATTTTCGCCTTATCGCTATTCCGATGATCCTATTTAGTTAGAATGGATCTTAAGTAACTATTTTATATACGAGTAGTAAATCGTATTTCCATAGTGTAGGTTTTAATTCATCCTTAAAATGTTTCTTCTTCACGACTTCACTTCGCCGATGATCAAGTTCTCTCAGCCTATGCAGTTTGAAGTGAATTAGCCATAACATGATTGCAATTAAAAATGTATCAAACAATTATTTAATTACCATAAGTATTAGTTTTTAAAGTATATATCAGAAATAATTAGAATAAAAATCGTTTTTGAAAAAATCATAGAAGAAATGAAAAATTTCTGCTATGTCGGTAATAATAAATCATGTATAAAAATGGAGATGGGCCTACTTCTTAAAAGATAAATAAAACTAATTATTCATGTAGTGTAAAGAACTTTCAATATATTACATGAAAAACTTAAATTCTACAAAAAAAAAACTTATAGTCGCGTCGCTGTTATTTCCGGCGTTACTCCTCCTCTTTGCTTACCCCTTAGGAAGTGAAGGCTCTATAAAGTCTAAGTGGGTAGTATCGTTCGCCATTTTTGTTATTTCGTTGCCGAGCTACCAGACGAGGAAGCTATTTGCCGCACCGTTAAATATTATCGTGTCGTAGCTCTTATGATAATAAATCAGACGCACTGTAATTGAGCAAATAATTGAGCGGCAAATAACGTCCTCGTGTGCTTTCTGCGAACGCCAACGAAAGAGCCAAAATGGCGGGCGATTGTATTAAGTATTTATCGAGCCTTAGGAAGTGCATAACGTCATCAGCAGCAAATATCAAGACGCACACGTTTAAATGTAGCCGACGTCCAACGTGATTGATTGCCGGAAATAAGAGCGACGGGACTATAGTTATTAAAATTCAGTTCATAATTTACAAGCGCATAAAAAAATTTGACACTTCACAAATCCTAATATTCGCCGGACTTTTGAACACTTCCTGCTGAATCGCATCCCATGGGTGTATAAACTGCCTGCTCAATCAGTTATTTTACCATTAGATGGTAGATAGTGCACCACCGCCATTAACATTATCCCTAATAGCGGCGTGCACTACCTGTCACCTAACGGATACTCACATAAGCGTTGATTGAGCAGGCAGTGTAAGCAGCATAGGATGCGATCGAGCAGGTAGAGCTTTTGAAGAATTAAATATGACAAAAATTTAATTTTTAAAATTATATTCTATTCAACTGCCGAGGTTATATCAGCGTTACCGGTGTGCCGGAATTTTGTCCCGCAGGAGTTCTTTTATATGCCAGTAAATCTACTGACATAAGCCTATCACATTTAAGCACACTTAAATGTCATCGACTTGGGCCGGGATCGAATCCGCAGTCTCGGGCACAGAAAGTCAGCATTCTACCGACTACGCTATCCAAGCCGACAAGTAGCTTTAGTAAGAAAAGAAATCAAGGTATTCATCAAAAACCAAACATTTATATAATACAGTGGGTGATCAAATTATTAGGGATATTGGTAAAAGTAGGAATTTCTTCTTCAAATTCACATAAAACACAAGTAATTTGGATTTTCTCAACTGGAAAAGCTTTATTACTGTAAATAGTGTCTTATAAACAATATTATTACATATTTAATTGTGTAATAGTGAATATGGAATGAAATAAACAAGAAAACTAAGATTTTGTCACACATCCCTTTGCAGCAATTACAGTTTTAACTCTCTTTGGCATACTAGAAATGCATTGAAGACAATTGTTTATAATTTCTTGGCTGTGATACCACATATTGATCAGTTTTTCTATCAAAGGTTGTTTATTTGTAATAATTTCTGAATGAATTTGCCTCTTCATTAGCTCCCAAATATTTTCAAACGGATTAAGGTCCGGAGAGTTACCAGGCCAATCCAGAACCCTAATTTTGTTGTCAGACAGGAATTTTGTCACCTTATTTGCCTTGTGACAGGGCGCAGAGTCGTGCATGAACACAAAATCACCATTTGGAAACCATTCATGGACTTGTGAAAGAAGCCGTTCCTTCAGAACCTTTATCTATTGATATTGTCTCATCATTCCTTGAACAAAATACAGACGACCAGTTCCATGACCACTAACCACAGACCATACCATGATGCTTAGAGGATATTTAACAGTCTTCTACATAGAAAGGCGCCAATGAGAGATGCTGGAATCAACATATCTTCTATGACAACCCGACGGAGGACCAAAGAGTTAGGGTTTTCATGTCACACTCCAACCAAGAAACCATTCCTGAAACCATACATGGTGAAGAAGCGTCTCTCTTGGGCAAAGCTGCATCAGTCTTGGACTGTGGATGATTGGACAAAAGTGAGTTGTTTGTCATTCACATGATTTCTTTGTTACTCACAATTTTACTTTGTGCAAATGTGTTTTATGTACTGTTTATTTCTTCTTTCAGGTATGTTTTTCAGATGTATCTACCATACAGATACTTGTTGACAAATCTGTGTTCGTTAGAAGGCGTAAAGCCTGTAATGACTGTATTATGAAGACTGTTAAAAATCCTCTAAGCCTCATGGTGTGGTCTGTGATTAATGGTAATGGAACTGGTCGTCTGTATTTTGTTCAAGGAATGATGAGACGATATTAATAGATAAAGGTTCTGAAGGAACGGCTTCTTCCACAAGTCCGTGGATGGTTTCCAGATGGTGATTTTGTTTTCATGTACGACTCTGCGCCCTGTTACTAGACAAATAAGGTAACAAAATTCCTGTCTGACAACAAAATTAAGGTTCTGGATTGGCCTGGTAACTCTCCGGACCTTAATCCGATTGAAAATATTTGGGAGGTAATGAAGAGGCAAATTCATTCAGAAATTATTACAAATAAACAATCTTTGATAGAAAAACTGATCAATATGTGGCATCACGGCCAAGAAATTAAAAACAATTGTCTTCAATGCATTTCTAGTATGCCAAAGAGAGTTAAAGCTGTAATTACTGCAAAGGGATGTGTGACAAAATATTAGTTTTCTTGTTTATTTCATTCCATATTCATTATTACACGATTAAATATGTAATAATATTGTTTATAAAACACCATTTAGAGCAATAAAGCTTTTCCAGTTGAGAAAATCCAAATTACTTGTGTTATATGTGAATTTGAAGATGAAATTCCTACTTTTACCAAGTGTCCCTAATAATTTGATCACCCACTGTACATTAAGAGATAAAAGAGTATAATATGGAAACGAATAAAAAACTAAAACAAATTGAAATATTAGCTAAAGATCGTAATCTGAAATAATAGATTTGTTTTCACAAGCAATTCAGAACGCTTTACGAACTCATACCAACACATCTTCCGACGCATGCGCCAGTTGAGTACGTTCTCAGAAATAACTCGAGATTTTACGTTGTTGGAACGTTTCTTGAACTCTTCTTTCACGGCGTCCTTAGTTTCTCCTCACATTAATAATAATATGCGTTACAAGAGCGGTATGTTGAAGTTTTCATGTTCGAGAAAAAGTTTGAAAAAGCGAAACGTAGGTGAGCTTTTTTAATTTCTGAGAATTGAAAGAAAACATACCGCTCGTGTATCGTACATTATTTTGTGCGAAGATCGTTTATTACATACCTGAAAGAGGAATTTCTAATTAGTTGCAATGAAATCTCCATCTTGGTTTCTGTTCAATGACGGCAAATTTGCAAAACAAAAATATCTATCTTCAACATTGTTGCTTTAAAATGTTTTCTGTGTTTACTATACTCCAGCAGACGGTGATATATGTCTGTCTTCCCCCCCCCCAGTCTATGATGAGTCTGGAATCTTGTTGATTTTTTCACGGCTTCCTTAATGTTACTTGCATCACGAATGCAGTAACTTTAGTGGAGTTGTAGAGTTTACTTAATTTTTTCAAATATTTAAAAACAATAATTAACAGTGCAATTTAGGTGAAATTGCAGTGGCAAGTTTCCAATTTATAATTATTACTATATTGAACGTCTCTAAAAATAATATGTTAAAAGCCTAAAGCAGTAAAATCAATATGTCACTTAAGCGGTAAGAAGAGGGAAATTGTTATGTGTGTTCGGTTGGGAATACTGAATGTGAAATTTTAGACTTTCCGCGGATTGGTTTTGTGCGGAAACCAAGCAAATACGCACGATCTCGCACAAAATTATATTCATCTTCTGAACCTAATTCGTCATAAAACATATCACTATCATCTTCCAGATCAACTGTTTTTTTTTAACCTACCCTGTCTGGAAGCTTTTTAACTTGAATATCATATTAAACCGTCTGCGCATGCGTTGAACTGTACAGAATTTCCAGTTCCTGCTCATAATCGAGAGCCAATTTCACTCGTTCCGAATGGGTTCCAAATTACCTACGTTGGAATTGAAAACTGGGAGTTCAGAACCGGTTCAGCATAAATTAAAGTCATGTTGGAACGTACATTGAGTTACTGCGCTTGAGCAGGCAACTCAAAATCGATTCTGAACTGTGCTAGAACAAAGCCATTGATAAATAATTAGCTTGATATTAACCTATCAGAAGAAGAAAAGTGTTGGAGTTCTATGGGCATCTAAAAGGATCAATGATGATGATGATGATGATGATGATTATTATTATTATTATTATTATTATTATTATTATTATTATTATTATTATTATTATTATTATTATTATTGTGAGGAACAGAATGAGGAGGACGAGAAATAGAAGAAAGAAGGAAATTTATGAATTCATTTTTCTTAACGAGGTCTCTATGTTTCACAGACATTCAGATGTTCAACTTAAAGTTTTTGATTGTAGCCTATTTCTTTTGAAAGAATTAGGCCTACTGTTGAAGCCATCATATCTTAAATTCTTGGCGATAAGATTACAAAATGGAACGCTACAAGGAAGTAATAGGAGAAAAAGCATTTAATAACCTAATATCGCGTGTTCCTGTGACAGATTAAAAAGCTATGACCTCTCAGTCATGCAAACAGTTGGTCATGTGTTGGTGCTCTGCTTCCTTAAGGACTGGAGGCCATTCTTCGAAATTAATTCTTAGAAACTTATATATTTTGTTATTAGTCAGAATGACACGAAATTAAGCGAACAAATATGGCTAAATAATTACAGTAAATACGACATTTAAAGAATTTACAACTAATTGTAAATAATCTCCTACCAGATTTTAACATTAATTTTCATTTATTGACTTATTTGCTACCATTACAGCTAAAGTCTCTGTTAATTTCAAGAGAAAACGTATAATAATAATTTAAAATATCTTATTTTCACCGAACTTCCTAGTATCTAATTGTAATTTTATTGTTGATATTGTAGTTGGAATCTCCTGGTAGAGGGGCAGAGAAGGCCTGACGGCCTTATCTCTACCAGGTTAAATAAATAAATACTACTACTAGTATCCCAGTTGGTAGAGCAACTAGCTGTGGTCTAAAGATTCCGGGTTTAATCACAGATGGTAAGGGATTTTCATTGTTGCCTAAACGTCCAGATCGGCCCCTGAATGAAATCGGCCTCCTGTCAAATTCAACATCCGGTCTTTCCTCAAAGGCGGTCAGAGTGTGGTGCCGATCACACCTCCTCATTCTAGTGCCGAGCTCATGAAAGCACCACCTTCATACCTTGATTGCGTGTAAAGGGGTTATCTTTTTGATGTGAATACGTCTATAAGTTCAGTTCAGTAGGGTGCTATCCCAGAAAGTGAACAGACACATTTTCAGGCCAGTTTTGTCGCGCCTATAATTTCTAAACTACACGACATATTCCAATGAAGTAAACGGCGATCGATACACGAAGGATCAATATATCCAATATGATCTTATGTTGGAGCGGGTGACGGCATCTACCGTACAAGGGGGGGGGGTCAATTCGAGACATGGATTTGCTTGTTTCGTGGCAGGCGAGGCAGTGTAACTCGAAAATGCGAAGCAATAGAACGTTCGCAGTTGTATCAAACAATTCGTAATGTTAAAGTTTCACTTCATCAAAAATCAGCAAATCACAAGTCATGCCTATAATTTCTGAACTACACGACATATTCCAATCAAGAAAACGGTGATCGACAGACGAAGGGTCAATGTATCCAACGTATCCTTGACTTAGAGCGGGTGACGTCATTTAGCGATACGCGCTAGGGGGAAGTTGAGGCACGAATTGGCGGGTCGCGCAGCAGCCGAAGTAGTGTAACTCTATAAAACAAAGCGATAGAACGTTCGTAGTAGTGTCAAACAATTCGTAACGAACAAAGCTACAGTTTCAATTGAGCAACAATCAGCAGTCAACAAGTTAAATTGCAAAAATTCGCGAGTGAAACTGAGTGAAGAGAGAAAATTCACAATTTCGAGGCATATGCAACACAAATGGAGCGGGTGCATAAGCAACATCCCATCCCAAGAGATGTATTAATGCATAAAACTTGTGGGTATGTCTCCGATAGTCTACTCCGATTTTTTTTTCAATCCGAAGGAGGGTGCGCCTCATCACTTTTTGACTTAATATGATTATTGAAGTCAGGTAATTTCATGACGAATACTTTGCCTCATCTCGTCAAATACCATCCCAGAATTACCAAGTCAATCGATGCTAGATATCTAATAGTTAATACAGCGATACAGGTGATTTTGAAAAGGCGGCGATTTTGGCCATTTTCATAATTTTCCGTACCTTTCAAACGATGTATCACTCACTGGAGTAACCTTAGTAACTCAAAAGTCTGACACCGCGAGCGCTGATTTGACCGCCCCTCCTATGGGTACCGAAATGTAAGACATCGCAAACCTCGACTCTGATACAGAGCGTAGCAATCATTCGACCTCGAATATACAAGAAATTATCTTTAAATTTTTTTAGCGATGTTTCACTTGACACATAGTTACTTTGAGCTGTTTGAAGGCAATAGTTCCTGACCTCTGGACTAATTTTAACGCACATATCGATCTGAAGTGTTAGTAATTATTACCAACGACCTTCACACACTTATCAGTTTGCATGGCATCGATAGCAATCCGGAGATTGAATAAGGTGTTCTGCAATAATTCTCTTCTCGTTTTTAGATTACCACTTAATATATAAACAGTGATACATGATTTAGAACGTAGTCAATCACTTCGATCTACGAGTGTACTGCCAGAAGTCACGAACACATTAAAAACACGATAAAAGAACAAGGTTTTGTTATTAGAGAGATTTTTCATATTTCCAGAGTCTTGAAAAAATCATCATCCCTTCTGATTATTTTTGACGTTGATAGTTTTTTTTTTCCTCCAAGGGTTGGACCTTTAACTTTGCCGTCATTCGCCCCGACTCTATAGTTTGGCCCATAGATGTCGCTAGTGCAGAAAAACTTAGCCTACTTAGTTCATCACAGACAACAAACCCAGCACTCTCCAACCTTTCCTATTTTATTTCTTCTTTTTAGTCTTCGCATATGATCCACATATCTTAACGTTGTCTATCGCCTGATATCTTCTTCTACCACGAACTTTTTTCTCGTTCACCATTCCTTCCAGTGCACCTTTCAGTGACAGTTCGTTCCCGGCCCAGGTCGATGGCATTTAAGTGTGCTTAAATACGACAGGCTCATCTCAGTAGATTTACTGGCATGTAAAAGAACTTCTGCGAGACAAAATTCCGGCACACCGGCGACGGTGATATAACCTCGGCAGTTGCGAGCGTCGTTAAATAAACAATAATTTTAAATTTACATACATACATACATACATACATACATACATACATACATACATACATACATACATACATACATACATACATATATACATCTTGGTAACGACTTTTCATTTTTATCTTTCCATTCATTCATCTATCCGTCCATCCATTCATTCAGGTATCTATCTATCTAGGCAAGCATTTTTCACTCATCTTTCAGCCACCGGCGTGGCTCAGTCGGTTAAGGCGCTTGCCTGCCGGTCTGAAGTTACGTTCGGGCTCGGGTTCGATCCCCTCTTGGGCTGATTACCTGGTTGGGTTTTTTCTGCTGTCACCAATCTCATCGACGCTAAATAACCTCGTATTTGATATAGCGTCGTTAAATAACCAACTAAAAAAAACTCATCTTTCCAGTCGGTCATTCTGTCATTTATTCTTCTATCCGTTAATCCGCCCATTCATCGAATCATATTATTCGCACAACCATTACGTCTACGTATCCATTAATACATCTGTCCATCCAGCTCTCCTTTTATTTCATCCAGGGATGGATAGATGTAAAGATAACTTCATCTTTACAATGTCATTTATCCATCCCTTTACTTACCTATGCATCTATTAATTAATTAATTAATTAATTAATTCATTCATTCATTCATTCATTCATTAATTCATTCACCATCTTTACTCATCCATCCATCCATCTGTTCTTGAACTGTCTTACAAAATGGAAAATTTTCTTTGATAATGGAGTAATTTTAAATGTAGCTATTATTGATAGCATCATTTCCGGTAACATTTCCGCTAGAATAAATCATGCTATAGGCCTACTTTATAAAGGCACAGCATTTACTACTACTTTAGTTCTTGCTGCGCGGTTCCTCGATTATAATTGAAATTAAACACATTAAAATTACGGAATCTACACTGAGGAACAAAGTTTTGACATCTCATGTACAGTGTTATGAGCTTAGGATACGGGAGGCATTGACCGTCAATTTAATTTTAAGCTCTTAACGAGGATTAATGATCTGAAGCGGAAAATTAAAGGCTTTTAACTAAGCCATTAGGAGTGTACGGCGATCATCAAATTAGCACCAGAATTCCCGATCTTTCAAACAACTTTCACGTCCTTAATATAAATGTACCTACTTACACTAATTAAAACTACATCTAATTAAGTCAAAATGAGATATAAAAATGATATATTAGAAAGAAAGCTTACTAAACAACGATTTCTCACATAGATAATGCAATTTATATACACACAGCATAATGAATTGTCTTTGGAATGCACAAAGCTGCCTCAGGCCTCATGTAACGCCTGGGATATTGGTACCGGTATTATTATTATTATTATTATTATTATTATTATTATTATTATTATTATTATTATTATTATTATTATTGTTATTGTTATTGTTATTACTGCATAGGAGTTCAAATTTATCCAGATTTCATTAATTTGTGAACACTATATAACACATCTGTAAAGGTCCACCATAACTATGAATTGTAAAGTTGACTGATAAGTAAATATCGAATTATATAACACATCTCTTGTGTCGTAGCGTCGTGATCAAAAGTTATCATGCCTGCACTTGCGTTACGGAATGCGCACTGGTTGGAGTTTTCATGACATGGCGGAAGAAAATTTCTCTTGAAATTTCTATCAAAGTATGGGGCCGGTATCCACCTAGCATCGTCATGAATTTGGAAAACTACGATATGTAGCGAAATTCGGCTCTGAAAACCAGTTATAACGACTAGAGAGATTATTATGCCGACCACATGATACCATCCGTATTGGTTCGATGATCGTTCACCTCCATTGAGGTATATAGACATGAGGCCGATATATATATATTCAATAAATAAATAAAAGAAAAATAAAGATTAATAATACTTACTTACTTACTTACTGGCTTTTAAGGAACCCGGAGGTTCATTGCCGCCATCACATAAGCCCGTCATTGGTCCCTATCCTGAGCAAGATTAATCCAGTCTCTATTATCATATCCTATCTCCCTCAAATCCATTTTAATATTATCTTCCCATCTACGTCTCGGCCTTCCTAAAGGCCTTTTTCCCTCCGGCCTCCCAACTAACACTCTACATACATTTCTGGATTCGCCCATCGTGTTACATGCCCTGCCCATCTCAAACGTCTGGATTTAATGTTCCTAATTATGTCAGGTGAAGAATACAATGCGTGCAGTTCTGTGTTGTGTAACTTTCTCCATTCTCCTGTAACTTCATCCCTTTTAATCCGAAATATTTTCCTAAGCACCTTATTCTCAAACACCCTTAACCTATGTTCTTCTCTCAAAGTGAGAGTCCAAGTTTCACAATCATAAAGAACAACCGGTAATATAGCCTAACTGTTTTATAAATTTTAACTTTCAGATTTTTTGACAGCAGACTGGATGATAAAAGCTTCTCAACCGAATAATAACAGGCATTTCCCATATTTATTCTATGTTTAATTTCCTCCCGAGTGTCATTTATATTTGTTACTGTTGCTCCAAGGTATTTGAACTTCTCCACCTCTTCAAAAGATAAATTTCCAATTTTTATATTTCCATTTCGTACAATATTCTCGTCACAAGACATAATCATATACTTTGTGATTAATAATACAACATATAAATAATAAATTTATTTTACTTTCAATCTTATTCATAATCCTTAGAATAATAACCAATTTGTTAAAATCTAAAAGCAACCAACCGACAACATAAGCGTTTCAAGCAATTACAAGCTTATTATGAATCCTCTAACATATTTTGAAATCCACTTGCAGTCTCAAAGTTGCTTGCATTCTGCCCTGTTCCTCACTGTCAAATTGCAATAATCTCTTTATCGACTTAAGCTCGTTCTCATCTTGTTTTCCCCATTTTGCTTAATTACAGCAGTTCTTCGCACTTCCTCGTCTCCCCTTAATTTGCTGAGTAGCTTACATGTTACACGTCAGTATGTCAGCTTTTGTCTGCAATTAACCAGTAAACGATACACCGTAGAATAGAAAGGCGCTCGCTATGATTTTCAGTACCATTATAAACTATCAGTTTACGAAGTTATTTTCATCACGAAGCAAACCTCTTATCAAAGAAGACATTATTTCTTAATTATTTCATGAATAAGATGTAGATCCACCGCTGTGAGTAACGGTTAGCCTGACCGTGAAACGAGAGGGCCCGGTTTCAAATCTAGGTTGGGACAAGGTAACTGGTTGAGGTTTTTCCCGGGTTTTCCTTCAAGCCATTAAGAGCAAATGCTGGGAAATTTTCGGCGCTGGACTCTGGACTCATTTCGCCGTCATTATCACCTTCATATCATTCAGACGCTAGATAGCCATAGCAGTTGATAAAGCGTCGTAAAATAACCAATTAAAAAAAGAAAAGATGTAGACAATATGGCAGGGCAGGCAAAAGTGGCGGTTGGACTAGACGATATCATCACTATGTTTCATTTCTGCGTCTCTTTTCTTCATCACCTACCACCCAATCAAATCTGTTCTCCCCTCTTAAAAGAGCAATGGAACTAGGTGGAATAATGAACAGTCGGCGTTTACAGAATTAGCAGCCAGCATCCAAAATCGTTGATTGTAATACAGAGACCATACTTTCACTTTTGACTCCTAGTTGAACCCTAAGATTTTTAGTTTATTAAGACTGAGATTACTTCTTTCTTCAGCGTTGATAAAGTTGACTCTAGTTTGATGTATACATTAAGTGAAAATACTAGGTGAACAATCTTTCGCGCGCGCACAATTTCACGGCTCACGGCTAGTCGGTGGAACCACCTGCTAAGCTTTCCGCCTCCACAGCGCTGAAAGTTGCGTCAGGCATCAGTGTGAGTTGTACTCTTTCAAGATAAGCATGTTTTCTCTAGGCAACAGTGTACTAATTAAATTAATATAGCTCAATTCAGATATTTTGTTCCCCAACGAGTATTCATGTATGAGTTATACAGGGACATCATTTTATTTTTACTTCAATTTTTATTGTACCTGAGTTTTTGAATGTACTTCACTCCCACCCCTTCTACTAATGAAGTTCCAACTCCACACAGAGCCAAGACAGCAGATAGTAAGCAGTACTGAGTTACTGAGTATAGTACGTTCCAGAAATATGTTCGCGTTTTCCAGTGACGAAAGAGCTTTCAATATTTAATCATATTTTCGCACAGGTACTGTCCGTTTGCCTACGTCGCATCCCGATTTCCCCCACCTGCTTCTGCTCGCCCGTCTTTAAAACCTGGCCTGTCTTAGCTCTTTTCTGAAAACATTAATTTCTCTTAGGAATTGGACGTCTACGTAATAGTATACAGCTGTTTAATTTAACTTAAATAAAAGGGCCTCGTTAAGTAATTAACTGTCACGTGATTTCCTCCCTTTCTACAATCCTGAGGCATAACCACTTGGACGGACAGTAGATAGCATGTCTGAGTAATTTTATATTTTCGGGTCGGGCAGAAGTGAAGATTGAATTAACAGTACGTAGAGTAGGTATAGAATTATTTCAACATGAGTTACTAGTACGAAGGACGAAACTGGCAATTGGAATTAGATGCAATAGTCTATAGTGCGATAATATGCACAAAAGAACTGAAGCCTGTATCGAAATGAACGGCCACCATTTTCAAAATTGTGTTTAAATATTCATATTATGATTATTTTTCAATTTAACTTCTTTCTCTATATTGCACGCCAATGTGCTGTAGACAGTATAATATACACCGCATAATGAATACGTTCGCATGGATAACTCACTTCGTGAGTAAAAACACTTATTCTTAATACAGTACTGTACTTTGATTAAAGAAAAACCTAATGAAAATTATCAAACTCAAAATCGCGATATTTCCTAGTTTACGTAAATGGATGAACTACTTTTCTTCCTTCCTATACCTAGTAGAGTAATTTGTGTTTTACGCCAGTATCATCGAACTCCAGTCTTGGAGGGGGGAGCAAGCGGTGTTTCCGGTTCTCTAAAGGTATAGACAGGTTAATATTAAAAATGTTAGTAAAAATAAAATGATGTCCCTGTACATACGTACAGAATCGACTCGTGCTGTAAGGAGATTATTTCAAGAGAGATTCCCTGGTGTCCAAGTTCCAAATCGAAGTTCGATTCAAAGATTGGTAAATAAATTACGTGAAACGGGAAGTGTTCTTGATTAGAAGCGTGGACAGCCACATACTGTGCTCACAGAAGATCTCTATATAACATTGGACATGGCTCTAGAAAATTCCCCTAGAAATCACTTACCTATTTGTAGTAACTTACGCGATAAACTGTAGGCCTAGATAAATTTGTAAGTTTTTATTTTTAAGTGCTTATTAGTAATAACTGGCGCCAAACTGTAGGTAGATTACTCCGGATTTCCTGACACCTGTTCACCGCAGTTATCGGCTTCACTTGCCCAAGACCCGCAAACAGTGGAAGATGGCGCGCGGAGGATTGTTCACCCCCAGTAGATTTCCCTATTAACGGACTTGGGTGGCTCTGTAAAGTCTGCAAAGACTGTTGACGTTGTTTATTCAAGAATATTATTTTATGGACTCTTTGCTGAGAACTTCGTTTAAGAATCTGTTGCTTGTTTTGTAGTCTGCGCCGATGGTAGTGCGTAGAACTGATCTTTGAACACCTCGAAAACAGCAAAGCAGATATTTGTTTACGTTACTCATGCTGAATAAGCATAGAGAAGTTTGGCTCTGATTAACGTAATATAAGCCTAAAATGTTTTCTTAGACCAAATGCCCACGTATGGTGATTTGAATAAGGGATATAGTTTTAGAAAAGCTGAGTGCCTTTTGATTTTTTCAGAATAAATATGATTACGGAATATCAAGCGCTGATCTACATGACATGAATCTATGAAACTAGACGCCCAATTTCACTTTCCATTCCGAGGAAAGCTGCACAAACTATTTTCATTTCCCTTGAAAGTCGATGATCTAATGACAACCTTGAAACGACTGTAAATAGCTTAAATTGTTGAGTGTATCTATTCTTCTTGTTATCCTCAGGCTTTTCTTCGCCTATTTTCCTTTTTTTCCATTCATTTCTCACTCTCTTCTTTGTAATCTTATCTCGTGGAATTCTTTTCTTACCTCTAGGCTCTTGTTACGTGATCTTTGTTACAGATAACGTTCGGTTAAATGCGTCACAAAGACTTCTGTTGAATCTGTCCGCAAGTGAAAATCGATTGAACTTCTACACAGTTCCCCTTCTACAGGCTGCACAGGAATGTCATGTGCATCTTCGGCCGGCTTTTTCATTATTTCTTCATCTCCGTGGATATCTGTCAGCATTACTTCAAGTGTGTACATAACAGGAACAGGAGCGACAGTAGAGGCTGGTCCACAATAAACCGGGAACGGAAACGACAACGAGAACGAGAACGGAAATAATGTTAAAATAAATGTATTTAAATGTGAACATTCAAAATTAACTATTGTAAATGCTCATATTCAAATTCATTTATTTAACAATATTTCCGTTCTAGTTCTCGTTGTCGTTTCCGTTCCCGGTTTATTGTGAACCAGCCTTAACGAAGACAACAGCAAATACACGACTTCTGACTATGTCTTTTTTTCCAATATTGCTAACATTTTGTGTGTCATATAATGGTTAGAACTCGGATGTTTGACAAAATGTCTTTTATCACTGCGTTGATATTGTGTCAAGTTACATAGAGAAGGTATTTAGGAGTGATAAAGCCAGTTTTATTTTGCCTTTGTTATCTACATTAAGCTCTTGCTGTATGTTTTAAGAATAAGTGTATATTTTCTCTTTTAAAATAAGTTTAAATTACATTTATTTATTTCTTATTTTGAGTGGAGTTAAGAAGCAACATTTTGAATGCCTTCACTTTACTCTTCATGTGCGAGTTTAGTGTTGACTGTTCTACAATTTCAACCATTTATAGGATTTATTTTATTACATAAACTGAATTTTCAGTATGATTAAAATGTTCTTTTGCCCTCCCAAATGTCATTAGTGAAAAGTTTAATACTGGCTTACAGGAAATATGACAAATCTGCTATACTTTGAAAGGCGATACTACATTTGTGGTAAAAGTCCGTTTACACTAAATTTAAAAAACATATTGGGTCCGAAAAGCTGTGTGAATTAACAAAGTTTTATTAATAATATCGTCAAACTTATCCAATTATATCGCAATAACACAAATATTTTATTTTAATATGTTGATGAACGTTTTCTGTTCAAAGAACCATCATCAGATCTCCAATAAACGTACAAAATCTTATGAACAAAGTATTACAAGCAGTCAATGAAATCATGGGTTTTATGAAATAGATCCGAAAGCATAATGGATTATGATTATACATATAGAGTCACACGTAAATGGATAATATTTATAATATTGCCATAAGCAGTAAAAATTGTATACACAAGGATAAAAATTGTTAAAAAGTAATCGATCAATCCATTTTTATGAATATAAGATTAAGCTATATAAATAACAGTCCCTCGCCGTGGCGTCGCGGTCTAAGGCCCGCCTAGGACTCGCGTTACGAAATGCGCGCTGGTTCGAGTCCTCATGGGGGAAGAAATTTTCTCATGAAATTTCGGCCAGCGCATGGGACCGGTGCCCACCCAACATCGTGATGCACTTGGGGAGCTACGATAGGTAGCGAAATCTGGTTGCGAATACCAGCTATAACGGCTGGGGGGGATCATCGTGCTAACCACACGATACCTCCATTCTGGTTGGATGATCGTCCACCTCTGTTTCGGCATGTGGGCGTGAGGCCAGCAGCCGGCTGGTCGGTCTAGGCCCTTCACGGGCTGTAGCGCCACGGATTATTATTATTATTATTATTATTATTATTATTATTATTATTATTATTATTACTATTATATAAATAACATAAGCACCATTCCATATGATTGTGTAGCAGGATTAACATGAAGTCTGCATTTACAAATGTCAGATCGATGTGCTGATGCAAATTGACAGAGCAGAGAAGAGAGATGAATATGCAGCTTCATGCATAGCAAAAATGTACAGTAGTGGGGGGGGGGGGGAAACCGGACTGACCCTTGTAGCTGATTTCAGAGTCACAGATTCAAATTTTGCTAGTCACAAAACACATCCATCTTGTATAATTGTAACAATGAAATTTATTGCATTTGTTCGATTTGTTCTTTTGTTTCCTTCAGTGCCTCAAACTTACAGACGAAAAAACTTTGAGAGTTTTATTTTCATCTGGCATCAATATTACATTTCTACCTCTATTCGGTAAAGATAACTGCGTATTTTTACATTAAATAGCAGTACATACCTCTGGCTTCACTACCCATATTGAAATTACCACAGTTTGACACAATACACAGCACAGGATTCTTTTGTATCAGTTACAAGGGTCGGTCCGGTTTTTTTGCCACTATGTACGTAACGCTCGAGACATGTGTGATCTTGTGATGGAGACGGAGCAGAAAAAAAATATATCCGTTGTTGTAGAAAGTTGAGCCACTAGCTTGTTTCACACATGCACCAGTTTCGTCAGTTGATATACAACGATTATTATTTTTTTGTGGTGAAAACTGTTCTATCCAATGGAAGGCAGAGATTAACATTAGAAAATCTAAATATGTACCTGGTAGTTATGTGCAAACAATAACAAGGTGTATTGCATGAATATCATATAAATTAGCTGATAAAATGTTATGGCGTTTTAAACTTAAAGGTTCTATATTTCATGTTTTTAATTACTCTGCCTATTCGTCTTTTTTTTTTAAATTTACAATGCCATTTTCATTTTTAATTGCCTCTTTGTTAGTCTAGTTTATGTATTATAAATTACTAAACATCCGGGCTGTGTTTATGGTTCACTTCTTTAAATTAATTTGGACAGTTATGTAGTTCTTAATCTGTACATTATTATATTTTTTTTTTGCTTCGTCTTCTGACGTATTCTACATAATATTTCACACATTTTACTCCCATTAATATTTTTTCTTAAATCACAATCACCAACACCACTATCAAAAAAATTAACACTACTATCTCTGTTATCACCGTCACTATCACAGTCTCGCGGTGACTCCTTAACTCCGGTAATATCAGTGGATGTTAGAATTAAATTAATCTGGCGCCCGTAGGCCTATATTGCGAACTACTAACATTAATCTCATGCCTCATCTGATACAACTGGTGTATTTTAGCTGGTAGAGGGTATAAATTAATGTAGCCCTAACGCATTGGTGGTAGATACCATCCTCTTTCAGTCTAATGATCGCTATCGCTAAACATATACCACGAGTGCTGGAGGACACTTTTTCCAATTCATTTTTTCCACTAACAGCTCCAAACCCGGTGTTTTCAGTAAATATAATTTTCCAAATAAAATAGCACCAAATGTCATCTTTTCCCAACTTAGTCATTTTCCAAGTTCATCTTTCCCAACCTCAGATCATCAACATTTCTTTCCCAAATTTTTATTTTCCCAAACTTATTCACAACATTGTTGAAAGGCTTAATAAAATTATCCATTAATTGTTAATGGTACTTTATACATTAGGTCTATAGTAGAGATGAACAAAACTAACTGCCGCTCTCGCTCGCTGTATTCGTTGCATTTGTCTTTCGAGTCTCGTCTCGTCTCGTCATTCTCGTGCGCTTCGAGTCTCGCTCATCATTCTCGAAATAGCATTTGGTTGGCGTGGAAAGATTTCGTAACTTTGAATAACATACATCATTGAAATAAATAACATTATAAATGTTTAAATGAGACAAAAATACAAAAAGAACAGTATCTTAGTTATCAAAATGTTTTGTTTCTATTATATGATATTACCTATGGTTATATGAATAGAAAAAAAAATTCTCAAATAAATTTGTATTTCTAAGAAACATAAAACATAACGTTAATATCTTTTTACTTGAAATTGCACACTTGATCTGAAACCTATGAAAAGAAAATTCTTAGCCTTTTAATAATGGCCTAGTAATTAAATAAAGATTGGGGAACGGATTATCATACACTGAAAGGTAGAGATGATGTTTCAAATAGGCTACTTGATTGTTTATACATATATAACAGTTGCCAAAGTAGATAAAAGTTCAGTCAGGTATAAACAACTGTGGCGATTCAAGGCTGCTTGACGTTCGGGACTTCGGGAGTGTTCAATCTCGACATCTCGAAACACTCACAAGCAGTCTTTACGTCAACGACGCGACGCCGTATAGAACATTGTCGTGCGGTTTTTCGACTTTGCGGGCGCTGTTAGTCTTGCTTTCTCGATCGTTGTTCATCTCTAGTCTATAGGCTATATTACATGCATTAAAAATTTAATTACCCAATTTTTAATTATGTATGGTACCACATCATATTTAAAAAAAATTCAAATTGTGCCCAAATGCTCGTAAATAAGTTAAAATTTAACTTCTTCCTCTATACTCTTCATATATCTCAGGAATGTTGGTAAAATGTTGTTTGATAATTTCTTGTCCCTGTTTCTGCTAGTTATGGAAGTATTCGGAAGGTTATGATTGAATTTGTAACATTAATATCCATCAATATTTAAAAGTTTTCCCTTGCCACGAGAATTTAATTTACAATTTCGGCCACGACATTAGTAGCATTCTTGTTGTTTAGTCAACTATCCGAAGACAGGTCTGAACCTCACAAGTGATAGCTACCAAGACACTGTTTATGAAGCAACTAGGCCAGGAAATAATGGGTAAGGTGACCAGTTCCTTTCCCCCATTAGTAGTATTATGATAATTCAATAGAACACCTTTAGTTGTCAGGAGATGTACAACAGAGGGTCAAGTAAGTTGTCATGGTACTGGGAAAAGTAGTTTGGAAAAAAATGGATTGGGACAACTGGAGTGGAAAAATAGGACTGGGAAAATGATCATTGGAACTCAGGCTATGTTGGGAATTCCACACGTTGGGAAAACTGGATTGGAAAAACCGACAATCAATCATCGCGAGGTGTGTGGCTTTTAATCATAAACAATGTAACTAGTAGAAAACTAGAAATAATAATGGTCTTGCCATATTTTCTGTTCGAATATCATGAAATCTTTCTTGTCTAAATTGAAACGGTGAGATTAGTAACCATACAATTCCACTTCTGGCCATTCATTTTTTGGCAAATTTGAAATTAAATTTTGGATATTTCCACAAGTGTTACGACTTTAAAAGTTGGTATGCTACTTTGTCTTGATCTTGAAAACAACCAGAAATATTATGTGCAAAAAATAATAATTAGGTAAGGAATAAAAAAAAAGTTTTTTGCATTTTTCTCGAAACTTGTGTAAATGGACTTGAATGGTTATTGATCTCACCGCTTCAATTACTGTCCCTTGGTTTGCATATCATAATTTGTTTTAAATTGTCTCCTAACTTGTTAGAAATGTTTTCTTGTCTAACCCTCTTTTTTACGTTCCTTTGTTTCTTCATCATAGTCTGCCTTCCAGGAGCTGGTCGGTTGGCTCGCTTCATTCTCAATCCCCTGAGAATTAGCTATAAACCAACTTTGGACATTTACAGATTACGGATACTCAGGAACTGCAAAAGAGGAACACACTCAGTCCCAGTAGGAAGAGAAGATGAATTTCCTATTTTCTCCGAGAATAAGGAACTAAAAATTCTACTACTCCCACAGTAGCGAACGATTTATTTATATGAACTTACTTTGTTATTTCTGAAATGAAATTTCTTTAGACACGATCGAGTCGAACGCTGTGAAACAAATTTCTGAGTCAAATGGTTTAATAGAGATTTGCATGTTGTCGCTACCGCTACGGAATTGTGTAGGGCCTACATTATGTTATCGCATCGCAAAATAAAGTAGTCGTTGTTTGAGGTTTTCCAATAATTTACACAAATTAATACATAAATTGGAGGAAGTGGGGTGCAGTCGGGTAGTGCCTTTTCTGTATAGTGCTGTGATGTTATAGAATAGATCGAAACCAGCGAGTTAAATTATTGTCTATCCAAGCCAAGAACGACACTAATGTATCACTACACCGTGGTGAACAGAAAATATAAGTACACATTAATGTATAGGTATATTAGCTTTATTTTAATCTAGCATAATGGTTAATTACATTGCACTGATTTAAATTGACATAATATGTGTTAAAATGTTAGTTATGATAAAATATTTACGGTACTATATTTTATAGCGTTTATTGGCTTTGGCTTTCAACCTATCGCAATCAGTCGGTGAACGTCATATTGTTTTGGTCTAGTACGTTTCTTAGCTTGAACAGACATTACACTGCCGAGAAGCTTTCTGCTGGAAAACATTCCGAAATAAAGGGCAGAACGAACGAGAGCGTGGTGTGAAAGAAGTGAACCGCCGAAACGAATAAAGTAGACTGGAACGAGTGCGAGAATTAAGGGAAAAGAAAGAGGTATATTCTGATGTACTGCTATATGTTGAAGATTTTTTAAAATCAGTTTATTTTACAGAGCTTTATCAACTGCTATGGTTATCTAGCGTCCGAGTGAAACGAATGCGATAATGCCAGCGAAATGAGTCCAGGGACCAGCGCCAAATGTTATCCAGCATTTGTTCTTAATAGGTTGAGAGTGAAACCCCCGGAATAAACCTCATCTAGGTAACTTGTCCTAATCAGAATTTTAACCCGAGTCCGTTCGTGTCACGACCAGACACGCTAACGTTACTCATAGCAGTGAATTGTTACAGATGAGACAATATAACTAGACTTGTTCTGATATAATATTGTCTTGAAACTACAATTTACTTCTTTCTGATTGCTGTCCTAAAAATGTCATTAATTATGAGTAGGAAACGGATTTCTATGGTCCATCCCAGGTATCTGTAGAGTAGAAAGACGAAAAAAGACCTCTCTGCAAGTGGTATGTGGGAGGGCTAGGACCAATGACTGCTCTGGGGAAAGGCATTGCTTGAACGAAGCGAGCAATCGCTTGCAGGAGGGGATAATTTCTGTCTGAATTCTACCCTCTACCACGAGCATCTTACCCCTTAGCGGACTCGAGCTGATGCTGCCCGCAATACACTATGGCACAGATAGACTCCGCCGTCATGCACGAAGTTACTCCACAGATTCTTGGACGGACCATAGTTCTATACCTTTTTTTTTTTTTTTTTGCTTTGTCCTAGACGTATGTTATTCAGGTATCTCTACATTTTATGTACACAGAATCCCCCTATTAAAATTCTATAAGACCTAAAACACCTAAATGAATCATAAATTTCTATAAATGCCTATTTTAGTGTCTGAAAAGTGCCTTTTGAGTATTTCGCACATACTGTATTTAAAATAAAAATATCAGTACTAAAAATGCAAAACTAACCAAAAAAAGTACAAAAATTATATTTAAAATGTAAAAAAAATTCTCTTACAGACAAATACTGGACCAACAAGTTCATTTCATATTGGTCTTGGAAGGGGAGGGAAGAAGATTTTACCTAATTTCTTGGAACCGGAGTTTGTTTAGAAAAGTCCATCCTAGCATGAAAGGGGTGGTAGATTGTTCAGATTAGGCGAGAGCTTACAAATTATGTTTGGCGTCAATTCACTGGAACTGACATATCAGCAACCTGTCACTTTCACTGATAGAATTTCAGTCTTCAATTCAGTAACACTCATTGCCAGCACCAGTTTTTCATATATAAATTCCAGGTAAATTGGAACATTTACCTACTGAAATTAAAATTATTAATTGTGAATTTTATATAAACTTCTAAAAGTCCTAAATTGGATTTCATAAAGTCCTGACTCTTTTTAGTACATAGAAATCCATTCCGTATTTATGAGAAATATATACAGTATACATTGATGAACTTCAAACTCATATTAAACTTGTAATCGTTTACTAAACGTTTCCTTCTGTGAACGTTTTTTGAAGGCAGTGAAATGATCTTAAGGCCAAGGACGTTTTAAGGGAGGGAAAGAGGGAGCATAGAGATATATGGCCCCTTAACTAAAAACCCGAAAAGGCTTTTAACTTCTCTTCTCAAGAGGTTTCTGACTGCAAAGAGCTAAATGAAATACAAGATCTGCAGGGAAACCAATAATTCCATTTCTAAGCAAGAACAGGTCTTCTTTAAAGGAAAGCAGAACAAAAACGTTAAAAACCTGACCGCCGTGCTCCCCTGTCGATATCTGAGTACGCCACAGACTATAGAGGTAATGGGGATCCAAGTAGTTTTCAAAATCGGCATAGGCGGGACGATAGTGTGTTTGCCCGGGATCCGAGACAGTGCGGCAACCCTAGGTAACAGTGATATTGGCCTGTAATTATTCATATTATTTCTATTTTTTTAATAACTTCATTTTAAACTATAATAATAAGATACAGTGGGTCATAACACCTATACTTATTCATTGGGATAATGTTAAAATATAAATATGAATGTTTGAAAGCGGTTTTATGGCGCCTAAAATGCCTATTTTGCCCATTAAGACCTATTTTTAAGGGTTTATAACTTAAAATTGCCTATTTATATTTGTTACGTAGGCTACATATTTATTAATTTTCGTGTAGCAGTGAAAGAGAAAGTTTTACATGTCATGGAATAGGTTTGGCTCAAATATCATGTAATAGTTTGGTTGTAGAAATGAAGAAATTAAATGTAGGCTAAATGTAAATGTTATGTTTTATTTAACGACGCTCGCAACTGCCGAGGTTATATCAACGTCGCCGGTGTGCCGGAATTTTGTCCCGCAGAAGTTCTTTTACATGCCAGTAAATCTACTGACATGAGCCTGTCGCATTTAAGCACACTTAAATGCCATCAACCTGGCTCAGGATCGAACTCGCAACATCGGGCATAGCATGCCAAGCGCTATACTAACTCCTCCAACCAGACCGATGAAGAAATTCCAGGAAAGTGTCTTGTTTTATAGAATACTTGAGCAGACGGTACAAATGTGATGAATCGGAAGAATGCAGTTGTTCCTAAAGAAATCATCGTGGCAATTACTGCTAGATTTAAATATGCATCCATCAATTTGGAAGCATTGGGAAGAATTTTTTCGCTTACAAAGTGGTTCTGTCTAAGAAAAGGCAAAGTTCCACAATAGAAAATTAAAGAAAAACTTTGTGTTGCAATGCCAAAATTATGAATAATGTGTTAATTGTAAATTCATTGGTAAATTAATTAATTTAATTGTACTATGAGCACTTATGTATTAACAGCCTTAGAACAATGAGGCCGATGAATTCATTAAAATTTACGTACCGGTATTCATAATTTAAAACTTTAGAAAAATAGAGTTTCTATTCGCAATATTTTTTATCGTTTTTGTCACTGTATACCGTAATGCTTAATACTCACTAATTAATTGCAATTTTATAGGTAGGGTAAACATTGGTAATTTCGTGGCAGTGGTTATTTCGTGATACTTTTTCTTTGCTCTTTTGTGAACTAACCAATGGTGTTACGAGATCCAAATTTCCGCCAAGGGATTGCATATGTTATCCAGTTTCCAGAAACATACAGCTAAGCTTTGTGTGACTATTTTAGTTGCTTCAGTGAGCTTATATGTTTGGAGAGAGCAAGTTAGCGTCGACTTCTCAGGCATTCAAATTTTGTGGATGTTTGTAATTACATTACAGGCTTATTACTAAAGGTAAGCATATGATATTTGGTACAAAGATTTATTGTATCTTCATGAAATTTTAGGAAATGTTTTTGGAATTTTAGATACATCTGTAGTCGCCATATAGGCTTAGCTTTACTGATAGAAATCTTAGCTGTTTGAGGGGAAATTTTGTTGAGCATTAAGTGTTACAATTTTTAAAATAGTATAAAATGTATTACAATAGGAATTTTAGAAATCTGAAGACAAGATGTGATAACAAAAAAGAAAACAGAGACGCAATGGGCTCAATGTAGCTTCTGTTTGATTTGTTATCATGCTAAGTGTCAATGATAAGTCTAGATGACTTACTTGCAAGAATTGTGACAGAAAATGGAACATGGCTCCACCATTTTGGACCGAGACAGAGACAGACAATGGAGTGGCATCATGCAAATTCACCAAAGAAATAGAAATTCAAAAGTACACCTTCGGCAGGAAACGTTATGGCTACTGTGTTTTTCGATTCAGAAAAACTCTTGCTTGTGGACATCATGCCACACGGAACCACCATTAATTGTGACGGGTATGTTGCAACTCTCAAGAAACTTCAAGTTCGACTGAGTCGTGTTCGACGACATCGGGAAAAACAGGATGTTCTGCTATTGTACGACTACGCACAGCCATATGTCATTTACAAGACCACAGACCAGACCAGAAAATTCGGATAGACAACACAGAAACATCCGCCTTACAGTCCTGAACTGGCACCGTGCGATTACCATCTCTTTGGTAAACTGAAGGATCCCTCCGCGGAACGAGGTTAGAAGATGACTCCCTTGTGCACGCTGCTCAAGAGTGGCTCAGACGTGTTGGTGCAGACTTTTACCGTGCTGGTCTACAGGCCCTCGTTCCTAGGTTACGTAAGGCAGCTGAAAGGGATAGGGATTATGTGGAAAAGTGACATTTTGTTCCTTAAGGATGCATCTACATTCTGTGAAAATAACAAAGCTGTAGGATAAAAATATAATTTTTAAACAAATGTTATGCATTACTTTTGGAGTTACCCTAGTAATATAGGCTATAGTAAAGTCCGTAGTAAAAGCGTTCACCCTTTCAGGGCAAAGAGGAACACTTTTCAATTTCAATTTTTACTTTGATTTCATTCTTATTATGTGTTGATATGTATTTCTATGTTGTCTTGCTATGAATATTAGACGGAATTACTATGTTTGAAGTCTTGTAACAATAAATGAGAATTTCATTTGACTTTAATGAATTTTTCCACAATTCTTCTACCTCTCACGAAATTATCAATGCAATATCACGAAATTACCAAGGTTATCACGAAATAACCAACCTTTCAGCTTAAGTTGTAAAAGTGGTTTTTGGCACATATTCAAGAACGTATCCAATCTTTTATGTCTCCAGATTTGTACAGCAAGTTATCGTCTTTTAGATGAAAAAATTGGAATAAGGATATATTTAAACATTTGCATTTTAAATTAGTTTTCATGAAATTATCACGAAATTACCAATGTTTACCCTACTGTTTGTGTGGATACAAATTACATTTCAGCTGCATCAAATAGTATTTTTAGCTGTTTGAAATAGTATTTTTAGGCACTAAATCTATGTTTTTAGTGCCTATTTTGATAAATTCATAGTCTCCTTTAGGTACCTAAAAGTTAGTTTTTAACTGCCTAAAAAGTCAGAGGTCTAGTTATAACCTTGATATTTTTCCCCAGTGTACAGTATACAAATAGAAAATTGCATAAGGCAGAAAAAAAGTGGGACAAAATATATTCAAAATTATTGTAATGGTTTCACGACACAAAAGAACAATATTCAGCAATTAACATTCCTATCCCGCAGTCTGCTAATTTAGAGACAATTTAATTGATTCCTTCTCACTTTGGAATGTAAGTTGACCAATATGGATAATAATACTTAATATATTTTTGCGTCTGAGCTTGCTTTTTAATCATTTAATTTTGCAAAAATTTCGCTCTTACAATATGTAGAATAAGCTCTTGTTTGTTTCCCCTCCCCCACTGGACGCAACTAACCTTTGAAATTGAAGTTACGTCTCAAATTTTGCTATAAGCCTAATACTGTTCATATTTAGGGTCCATTATTCACTTTTCGATTATTGCATTGAAATTAAATGCAGTATACGAATGAACTGTGTTACACATAGATCTAGTTGCTTGTTGCCTACACATACAACACACAAGCAGAATCTGAATGAAGAAGTTGGGGATTCTATCTGTCTCGTTGACATGGATGGGTGTGAAGAGCAGTTATTTCGGAGATTCACAAAGCTGGGAATATCTATTAATTTTCTCGTTAGATTTGAAGATAAAATAAACATTACTTTAAAATACACCAGATTTCGCCCCAACGTACAATAAATATATCCATAAAAGTCGCTAATCAGAAATGTATTGGGGTTTACGTACAGATGCTCCAATATATCTCTGCCGGTGAGTGATTGTTAAATTTCAAGTGGCTTATTTTGGTCGTGGGCATCAGAGTATTAAAAAGCATTACAGTCTTTTGCTATCTCCTTTCCACGTCACCGCAAACTGTGACGTTGCATAGCGGCAGAGATATAATAAAAAATCTGTGTGATTAGTTCGTGAAAGCTAATATGGCCGTCTTTTCAATCTTGCCAACTGTTATCAGATATTATCAAAACCGATAAAACCACAATGCTATGTAATCTACCATAACAATATTAACCCTTAAATTGATGAAACTTCATTTCTCACACTAGTTTATTAAACCGTGTCGAACTGTAAAGAAAACAATTATCACAATGTCCATCCATATGTTATATGTTGTACAATATTATAGTATTGTGAAATTTTGTTTAAATTTAATTTTCCTACCAATTTTTTTCTATTGTTCTACGAAAATTAAAGCACATAGCCTATTAACCTGTTGTACTCGATAGGATACTTTGTGAATTTAAGGGTTAAATATATGTACCTGTTTGTTTAAATACTATTATTTATGATTGATTAATGGAAATTCTGAAGGCCTCTCTTCAAATTCTACACTATCGTCTATATGTTAACACGTACATTTTTGTTTTAATGCACAAATCGAATCATTATTTTGGTCGTTTCATTTCCCTTTATCTTTTATGTTTGTTAATTCCGGATCCCAGTGGTCAACCTTACTTGAGGACGGATGGTTTGAAATAAATCTTAGTAATAAAATATATTTTGTGCGAGATCGTGCGTATTTGCTTGGTGTCCGCACAAAACCAATCCGCGGAAAGTCTAAAATTCCACATTCAGTATTCCCAACCTAACACACATAGGGGAGAGTCGGGTAGTATCGGACATCGGGTAATATCGGACAGTGCGTTTCTTTCATCTACCACCATATGGTAGTACCTGAATGACATGGTTATGTTTCTCTATGCGACATCACAGAAACGAAACCATGTGAATCAGGTACTATCATCGTGTGGTAGATGAAAGAAATTCACTGTCCGATACTACCCGATTCTCCCCTAACAATTTCCCTCTTTTTACCCCTTAAGTGACATATTGATTTTACTGCTTTAGGCTTTTAACATATTATTTTTAGAGACGTTCAGTATAGTAATAATTATAAATTGGAAACTTACCACTGCAATTTCACCTAAACTGCACTGTTAATTATTGTTTTTAAATATTTGCAAAAATTAAGTAAACTCTACAACTCCACTAAAGTTACTGCATTCGTGATGCAAGTAACATTAAGGAAGCCGTGAAAAAATCAACAAACTTGCCGATGTTATTACTGCAATATGTTATATAAATAATATTGTTAAAATATTAAAATGAAAAATAAATCATTACATAACCTTACCGTTTGTTTTAAGTTCGCATTTATAGACTGAGGGGGGGGGGGAAGACAGACGTATATCACGGCCTGCTGGAGTATAGTAAACACAGAAAACATTTTAAAGCAACAATGTTGAAGATAGATATTTTTGTTTTGCAAGTTTGCCGTCATTGAACAGAAACCAAGATGGAGATTTCATTGCAACTAATTAGAAATTCCTCTTTCAGGTATGTAATAAACGATCTTCGCACAAAATAATGTACGATACACGAGCGGTATGTTTTCTTTCAATTCTCGGAAATAAAAAAGCTCAACAACGTTTCGCTTTTTCAAACTTTTCCTCGAACATGAAAACTTCAACATACCGCTCTTGTAACGCATATTACTATTTTCTAGCAACATGAAATAATTAATTGATTTGATTGATCACTTTGTTTCATGAGACTTAACCTAAAAATTTATTTAGTCTGACCACTTGAAATGATTGTCCCGCGCCGTGGCGTCGTGGTCTAAGGCATCCTGCCTAGGACTCGCGTTACGGAATGCGCGCTAGTTCGAGTCTTCATGGGGAAGAAATTTTCTCATGAAATTTCGGGCAGTGTATGAGACCGGTGCCCACCCAGCGTCGTGATGCACTTGGGGAGCTACGATAGGTAGCGAAATCAGGTTGCGAAAATCAGCTATAACGGCTGGGGGGATCATCGTGCTAAACATACAATATCTCCATTCTGGTGTCCACACCTGTGGAGTAACGGTCAGCGCGTCTGGCCGCGAAACCAGGTGGCCCGGGTTCGAATCCCGGTCGGGGCAAGTTACCTGCTTGAGGTTTTTTCCGGGGTTTTCCCTCAACCCATACGATCAAATTCTGGGTAACTTCCGGTGCTGGACCCCGGACTCATTTCACTGGCATTATCACCTTCATTTCATTCAGACTCTAAATAACCTAGATGTTGAATAATTTCGAGGGAAAAATTGTTCCGGAGCCGGGTATCGAACCCGGGACCTTTGGTTTAACGTACCAACGCTCTACCACTGAGCTACCCGGGAACTCTAACCGACACCGATCCAATTTTTCCCCTCTATATCCACAGACCTCAAAGTGGGCTGACAACCGTCAAGCAACCAACTTCGAGTGCACACTAACTCCGTGTGTCTTAAGTTGTGGTTTTCTGTTAACGAACAGTGACGTGTATTATGCAAATCAAGATTTCAGGTATAACTCCCTGTAAAGTTGATTTGAATAGTTTCGAGGGAAAAATTGTTCCGGAGCCGGGTATCGAACCCGGGACCTTTGGTTTAACGTACCAACGCTCTACCACTGAGCTACCCGGGAACTCTAACCGACACCGATCCAATTTTTCCCTCTATATCCACAGACCTCAAAGTGGGCTGACAACCGTCAAGCAACCAACTTCGAGTGCACACTAACTCCGTGTGACTTAAGTTGTGGTTTTCTGTTAACGAACAGTGACGTGTATTATGCAAATCAAGATTTCAGGTATAACTCCCTGTAAAGTTGATTTGAATAATTTCGAGGGAAAAATTGTTCCGGAGCCGGGTATCGAACCCGGGACCTTTGGTGTAACGTACCAACGCTCTACCACTGAGCTACCCGGGAACTCTAACCGACACCGATCCAATTTTTCCCTCTATATAACCTAGATGTTGATACAGCGTCGTAAAATAACTCAACTCTCCATTCTGGTTGCATGATCGTCCATCTCTGCTTCGACATGTGGACGTGAGGCCAGCAGCCGGCTGGTCGGTTTGGGCCCTTCAAGGGCTGTGGCGTCACGGATTATTATTATTATTATTATTATTATTATTATTATTATTATTATTACTTGAAATGATTAGTACGAACTCCTAAAAGTAATACCACTTTAAAATGTATACTGTTTATCTATTAATTTTTAATTATTACTGTGTTATTTATTATTATTATTATTATTATTATTATTATTATTATTATTATTATTATTATTATTATTATTATTATTTATTACATTCAAAGTTTCAAATAACACTCGCTACTAATTTTCGTTTCATGAATATTGACAGCGTCTTCAAAGTCAAATGATGCTGTGAATGTGACAGAAAGTAACTGACAGTTGTATTATTTGTCGGTATCGAAATTAAAACAAAGTTTGCAAAAGAAGACTAGACAAGAAAATCACCATAATGCAGTAGCATAGGTTATGTAGTAATAGGGGGGAAATGGTAAGGTTTCACCCTTAAGATATAAAGTAAGGAGAGTCGGACTACATATAGGGTAAAATTGGTAATATTGTGTTACTAATAATATTATGATAGCACGTTTTGAGAATTTTTTACAATTTTACTGAGCTAGAGAAGGACCAGTTTTGTGCAGCAACTTGTCCACGAACATTCCGTTATTACGTTGACGCAAAATACCGATCTTTCTCTCGCTCAGTAAAATTGTAAAAAATTCTCAAAAAGAACTATCATAATATTATCAGTATCACAATATTATCAATCTTTACCCTATTATATTTCGTCTCCATTATAACCTGAGAATCCCCTTGTTTTGTTTTAGAGACTTTTCCCCCGGACTGGTAACACTGTAGGCTTCTACACGTGTCAACAGCTCACAGCAGTCTTCAAGGCTCGTTTCTGGACTCGGCATTCATCGGATCCAGTCAGGTGAGCATGTGAACTCCGCTTGCGTGGAGGTGGGTGCTCACTTGTGCCGGGCCAGGGCGTTGAAGCTAAGTGCCTCTTGATATAATCTCACACGACGCCGTTACCCCCAAGTGCGGATTTGTGACACGCTCGTCGATAGTAAGGCACAGGATACATACAAATGGGGGAGAAAACACCGGGTGGGGGGAAGGTAGAGGTACAACGAAGAGTGCTATAAGGCCTGCGTTTTAGAATCTGTACAGGTGCAGCGAAAAGTATTAAAAGCATGTTTTGCGAAATATATTAGACCTATACTCCACTTCAATTTTGAATGGGAGCTCCTCGCAGTTGTTTTTACATTCATGACGTTATAGGTTTGTTTGCCGAGATTAACCAAAGACAGACGATTTAACTGATTTAATAATTTGTGGTTCTTTAGAAAGTTTGAATTTCACACTTAGTATTTTAATATTTTTTAATTGTGTACAATTTAAAAACATGTATTTATTTTGTAACACGAATCAGAAAATGTTGAATTTATCTTCTAATAATTCTGAGAAAGTTTCGTCGAGAAATTTGCTGGAATTGTGGTCAATTGGGCAGAAATTCATTCACGCAATCATCAACATTATGTATTATAAGACTGCTCTTCAACTAAAACTCTTGTTCTGAAGTAAGTTTCAAAAAAACATTTTTAATGCTCTGTTGCAACAAGCATTTCGCCCTTAATAAATATTAAAAAAAAAATAAGTTTGTATGACATTTCTTGATTTTAATACATGGCTGCATTAGTCTGTTGACAAAACAAAAGAATATTACTCAATGTGAATAACACACATGGCGTATTAAACACATCGTTTATCTATGTCTTGAGAATTACACTCGCTCCATTATGATGACCTTATGGATATATAGAAACAAATGCCGGAAGCTTCCATTCAAAAATGAACATTAAGTATCATATTATGTCGAGATTTTTCAGTGGAGTAACCATGATTACTTTCTCATGGGAAGTTCTTATTACGAATTTTATACATAACTAGTGGCTTGTGCAGCAAATGCTGCAAACTAAGTTCATTAGACGTTCAAATAAAAATTTTTCAGATTTATTTTCAACGAAGAATACCAGACATTTTTAAAGTTATTTGCTTCCATAATAATGAAACATACTCCCATTGAATGATTTTTTTTATTCCAAATACTTTTTCTTGAACCTATCACCTTCGGTTTTTGTGTTTCAACGCGAAAACGCAAGTAACAATGTCAGGACAATCGGTGGGTTTGTCATGTGGCAGTAAAGCAGTAGCTATTTCAGGTCATTGTGGGTTGTAGGCCGAAGTTAAAAAAATGTCAGGTTTACTATGCTTTCGAACAATAGACATAGCATCTTGATATAGCTGCTGGATGTAAAGTTTGAAATGTAGAAGGTAAAATCATTTTATCCTGCTAAGAGATCTTGCTGAAATGATCGGGAGACTACAAAATTTTGTAGGCCTCTTATTTTATAAGTAAATAATACCTTTTGCTCTTTCCTTAGGAACTGTAATTTTTGCGCTCTCTCAAGCCAATACTGAAGAGAATGACGCACATAAATATCTACACCACACCGCCATTAAGTAGGCCTATATGAAAAAGACCCATCCCCACTTGATTAATAACTATAAAGGTATTTGAATTTTAATAACAATATTATTATCTTACGAAAGTTTTGTAGTTATAATTATATACTGTATAGCCGCCACTCAGTAAATTATAGAAATGAAGATCTAATTTAAGATATTCTCTACATCTACTTATATAACCCCAAAACGTTTCACTTTCATATCATCACTGTAGCATTAATACGTATAATTATTAATGAAAAATAGTCACATCATGCATTAACTATAGACTAATAATATTTAATTTCTAATGGTAATAATGTCATCAAGCCACCTCAAGTTTTGTAGATGTTAATATCTAATACACAGCTGTACTCAGAAAATTACAAATCGCAGAATTAGACCTGTGAATTATTTTTAGTAAGTCTTAAAGTTTTTAATAACCAATTGAAATTGAGCTCTAAATATGTCGGCAATCCTGCAGGTTATGGCCTTCGTGTAATAGCCTATTGTTTATTGTAGTGTGTGTTTTGTTTTTTTCTGAAATGCAATAGTTCTCGAACTCACGAAAGATGGATTTTGGAAAATAGGAAAATTGACATTTCACTGAAAACTACTATTTTTCTGAAAAACTTTTGGTTCCAAGCTTGAAAATGAGGGGCCATTTATTAAAATCCGTTCAGCCGTTTTCCCGTAATTTCCATTACCAGTTCAAATTATATATATATAGATTTACAAATATTTATTCCCACTTTTGGATAAAAAACGCGTTAGAGAATGCAAGGAGTAAATCCCAATAATTGCGTAAATCGTCTAAACGCGCTAAGAGAAATGTCGGAATAAGCCCTAAAAGAAATGGGCCACAGAATAACACACCCTTCGTACAATTATTTTTTCCAAATTAAAGCCTTCGAAATAGGACCCTTGGTTTTCGCATTTTCCCTTCGGTACTTGGGGCGAGTTTACGTCTTCCGGCGTTTCTGTCCTGATGCTGTTCTGTCATGCTTCTCTCACTCCATTATGTGGTAGCTGTTAGGTTACGTTCATTTTCGGCTTTCTCCTTGAAAACTCTCTAAACTTTCTTCAGTGGAACGTCAAAACTCGAAGTGAGACAAGTGAACAACAGGCTTGGAGCCCACATACTCATTTTTTCTCAACCCCAAATTTCCTTGCAAAGACGCGTTTTCGCGTACCTTTTAAATATTTCTCCTACCATTTCCCCCATTTCATTCATGGAAGGTATAAGAAAAACAGATTTCCTTTAGTCCCCAGTTTATTCTTTCAGAACTGAAATCTTTCCTTCCCGTATTTGAGGTTGACCTCCATATTGCGTTCTAAAATAGTCACCGAGGACGAATTTATATTACTTAAAAATGTATCAGCTTCGAGCTGATTAGATTCTGTAAACTATAGCAGACATGGTAACTGGTACACTTCCAAGAACGACTTGATATCAGGAAAGGTTAAAACGTATATGTCAGAATAACTGAATCTTTTTTCTCAAGTAAAAACAAGTGTGAGGTAGTGTTTCAGCCTCACCTAGAGGCTAAGTTACTCAATGCGTGGAGGAAGATTGTTAGCTCTGCTTATATTTGCTCGTCTGCATTCATTATAAATGAGAGCTAAAGAATTTTTGAGCCCCCCAAAACATTTCTATGGGATAGATGTCGTTTGTATACTGAGCTTATTCAGCAGGAAGATGTAGTCATTGTAACATTTGATGTCCAGCTCTCCTCCGCCTTCAGTGTAGATGTGTTGTTTATATTCTCTTTTCTGGAGTGTTTTCCCCCACTTTCGCATCTATTTTACATACACAATGCCGCTCTGAACGCTTCAATTTGGAGCTGAATACATTCACAGACACAAGAATTCTTCGCTCTGTTCCTTCTTTCGCGATCCTTACAGATCCTGGAATATATAAAATTTTCATTCAATTTAGTAAATAGGCCTACTTCTGCTTTGGGCATCGGACGGGCTTTGTTCATATTCCAGAAATTGATTTAATCATGTCGTAATTATTAAGGATGCGAATTTTAATAAAATTGTAAACATATTTTGAGATTACATACATTGCTGATTGTTGTATGAAGGCATTTTAGCGAAATCTTTCATAATAATAAAATTTTATAGAGAATATAAATGCATATTTTAGGGTTTGAGATGTACAGAGTGGATGGTAACCTCTGCACCAAGATGAAACTGGTAATAGATCATGAGGAGAGAATTGAAAAATCTAAAAACGTTTTTTCTCTAAAATTCATCGTTTTAAAGGAAATCGTTATGTTTCTATGAAGCATTTGGTAACATCAAGACTGCCGCAATAACTAAGTAAACACGACCCTCACTCCTTACCTTTCCCTCTCCCTTTGCTGTACGCAGTCGGTAACACGCGACATGCGCTGCGTTGCAAGATTTATTTCGCTATTATTCAATTTTAATTCATGGCTAAACGGTTTAATTTGCAAAAAAAGATTGAAGACATTGCTGTTCAGATTATTTTAACCTACCTGCTTATATAGCAATCAGTCATTTCTCTCGGGCCATTACCGCAATAGAGCGCTGCAAACATTGGGCAAAGACTATTTTTTTTTCCTGCTTAACGGTGCTTCATCGAAGGAAAAGTATTGACGTCATACTAACTTTTGTCCAATATTATTTTGAGAAGATTAACTCCTTATGTAGATGAAATTATTGGGGATTATCAATGTGATTTTATGTGTAATAGATCGACTATTGATCAGACTTTTTTGTATTCGACAGATATTAGAAAAAAAATGGGAGCATAAGGGCACAGTACATCAGTTATTCATAGATTTCATAGAAGTAGGGGAGAGTCGGGTAGTATCGGACATCGGGTAATATCGGACAGTGCGTTTCTTTCATCTACCACCATATGGTAGTACCTGAATGACATAGTATATGACTATATCTCGTGACCAGAACATAGTACGAAATGTAAATATAAAAATTGGAAATTTACCCTTTGAAAAATTAAAAAAATTCAAGCACCTTGGAACAACAGTAACAGACATAAATGACACTCGAGAAATTAAACGCAGAATAAATATGGAAAATGCCTGTTATTATTCGGTTGAGAAGCTTTTATTATCCAGTTTATTGACATTTTTTAGTTTTCCGATAAGCCATTATTTTTATGTGTACAATATTTATTAGTAGCCGTTTCTGCTTATCTAATGCAAAATGTGTTGAGTTACACAGCATATGGAATTAAAAAGATAATATCATGTCCTTTCTGAAAGCTAGGATTTCTTTACTAACAAATATGCACGTGCAAAGAGAATATTTTGACCTTTCTGACAATTAAAATTTCTTTACTAACAATTATGTAAGTGCAAAGAGAATATTATGAACTTACTGATAACTAGGCGTTCTTTGCTAAAAGTTATGCAAGTGCAAAGAAAATTTTATGACCTTCCTGAAAACTAGGAGTTCTTTACTAAAAATTATTCAAGTGCAAAGAGAATATTATGAACTTACTGATAACTAGGATTTCTTTACTAAAAGTTATACAAGTGCAAAGAAAATTTTATGACCTTCCTGAAAACTAGGAGTTCTTTACTAAAAGTTATGCAAGTGCAAAGAAAATTTTATGACCTTCCTGAAAACTAGGAGTTCTTTACTAAAAGTTATGCAAGTGCAAAGAAAATTTTATGACCTTCCTGAAAACTAGGGGTTCTTTACTAAAAGTTATGCAAGTGCAAAGAAAATTTTATGACCTTCTTGAAAACTAGGAGTTCTTTACTAAAAGTTATGCAAGTGCAAAGAAAATATTATGACCTTCCTGAAAACTAGGAGTTCTTTACTAGAAATTATTCGAGTGCAAAGAGAATATGATCTTTCTCGCAAGTAGAGATTCTGAATTACGGACTCCGAAACGGGTGCTCATACTCGGTGCGGAAAAAGATGTAATCTGCGTCAAATACCCATAAATCTCTACATGATTATAACGGAATTTATAATCTTAACTAAGTATAATTCCTATATTTTTACGACACTTTTACTCGCTATTTTGTAGAGATTTAACAGATGCCACTCTTGTGGCTAGATTTAATTTCTGCGCTTTCAAATCAGACCAACATCGATAAAATTCTTAGCACGGCTTCTTTGAGAAGGAGAGAAAAACGGAGTCTTATGTCACATATACAGAGTACGTAAAAACCTTGACTTTGAGCGAGACATAAATGAGAAAAAAGTAACTAGCAATTCATATAATTGTCATTTTGAGCAAAAAAGGTTTCTTAATTCTGGCTAGCGAATAGAATAGATGACATCAGCATTTTAATTACTGAGCAGAGTCCATTGAAACGGGCTGTAAGAAACGTGTGGAAAAGTGACTTCATATTACTGCTTAATGACACGTTGGTAATGACATTCAGCTGCTGACTCATGCCTTCCGTGGCTACAGAGCTTCACTTCCATGATTATCACTCCATTTACGAGGCTACTTAGCGAGAAAGTCAGTGGCTACACAGACCTTTCTATTTAACAAGTAGCGAGTCTTTTGAGTTGTATGAAAGGTGACAGTTTCAGCTAATTCGCTTGCTGACTAATACCCTCACTTCATTCTTCCTAATAATTCTAAAATAATGACTTCGAATACGAAGTGATCAGTAGCGGCTCGTCGTAAAAAAATAGGTGAAGTGCACATACACAAATGCACGAAAAGCTTTACCAATATAATGAGTAGGCCTACAATTCGTAAATTAAGTACAATCTTACTAGTTCTAGAGCACATGCAAACAGAAAAATTAATTTATTTCAGGACTCACCCTATTTTTGCATACCAAGTCAGTCCTCTATCTTTTAAAGCCGGAAACCTGTCGATAATGTCTTCATAAAATGTCTGAGTTTCACTGAGGGTGGAGAGTATGCAAAGCTATGTGGGTTGTATTCCTGATAAAATAACATAGAGCCAGCTAATTTACCGTTGCAGGGGTGGCTGCTTGGACACAAGGAATGAGGATACTATTCTCGAGTCAGGTAGTACATAGTAATGTAAAATTTCATAGCCCTTTAATAATAGCTCCCGGCCTTGGAGACGAGCTTCAACCCTTCTCTATTGTTAGTACCGTTAGATCTGCAAACTGGTTACTCCACCTACAAAAAGTCTGACAGTTCTCCATAACTGAAAGACTCAGAAACGCACTTCCCTCATACAATCTTTCTTTAGTGCGTGACGTCACGTTACCATGGAAACCAAGTGCTATATGAAAATGGGAGCCCAAATAATTTCACCTCTACAATATTGTAAGTTCCAATAGACACCGCTCGGCGCTCGTAACTGTTGACATTATTCTATTCAGTGGACGGTTACAGGTACTATTTCCTACAACTAAACACTGTTCATGACGACTGAAAAGAAAACTTTTTTTTTATTTTAGAAATATGGTACCGGTAATAACTAGAATTAATTATTAATAAGAGATAAAATTGTGTTTTACATGTACATAGGTGAAGTGGCAGTTCACCTACTTCACCTGAATAACCGCGCCTGAGTGAGATGTAGGAGAAAGATTTTGGTACCTTTTTGTTGGTAGCAAGGGGAAATGTGCATTTTGCAAAGCTATACAAAGAAAGCTGAACATCAATGGTGAGCTCTTTGATATAGAATTTTGCCTAGAAAGTATAAACCGGACAGAATTAGAGGAAAATGTAAATACAGAAAAAAGAAAAACCTGAAAGACAAGGTAAGAGACGTAGTGAGGAAACATTCAAGTATAGAAATGGACGAAACAGATGGAGATGGAAGGTGAAGAAAACAAGAGAGTGCGGATGCGTTTAAACATCTAGACACAGCAGATTCCAGTAATTCCATAGGTGCGAGGCCAAGAACCTCAACAGGCGTGACAACGAAGGTAGCGGCTTCGAGACTTTGGGAAATTATTGATGACATCATCCCAAGGCCGAGCAAGAGGATAGGGGAGTGAAGACTGTCAGCTGGTGAAGAGTCAAGTGAAGGCCGGGAATGAAGATAAAAAGAAAAGAAGAGGAGATAGATCGAATAGTGAGGGAAGCACTGACAATGAGAAGCTAACAGAAAGTGTAAAGAAAAGATGTAATTGTAAAGAAAAACCAACCTACAATTTAAGAAAATGATGTGTAAGTGGGAAAAAGTGGCAAAGGATATTGGAAAGAAAAAGTGAAAGAGTGAAAAGATCATAATGTTACAAAGGTAGCGAAGTGTGTAAATATAGTGTAAAGGTAATAATTGAAATAATGAAGTGATGTAGGAAGCTAGGAGTAGGAAGTAATCATGATGCATACCAGTAAGGCCTAAGAAATATGAAAGAAAGGTTGAAACGTTTGGAATAGTTGGTGTAGTGAAAATTGAGTCTGGAATAAATAGTAAACGTAGTGTGAGAGATAGGAAATTAGATTTATTTATTTTTATTTTATTAGGTTATTTTACGACGCTTTATCAACATCTGGGTTATTTAGCGTCTGAATGAAATGTAGGTGATAATGCCGGTGAAATGAGTCCGGGGTCCAGCACCGAAAGTTACCTAGCATTTGCTCATATTGGGTTGAGGGAAAACCCCGGAAAAAACCTCAACCAGGTAACTTGCCCCGACCGGGATTCGAACCCGGGCCACCTGGTTTCGCGGCCAGACGCGCTGACCGTTACTCCACAGGTGTGGACAATTAGATTTAGATTTAAATAGGTTTTGAGTGATAAGAGAAAAGACGAATAAAGTACGAAATAGACGAAGTGATAAGAGAAAAGAAAGGACATGGAAGGACACAGTGCAGAACAATGCATGAGTCGTTTAAGTTATGTAAAGTGAGAGAATATAGTATTCATTCATTCATTTAGTGTCCTGCACAAGGGCAGGTTTTTTACTGCAAACCCAGCTTTCTCCAGTATTTTCTATTTTCTGCCTTTCACTTTGTTTCCTCATATGATCTATATATCTTAATGTCTGATATCTTCTTCTCCCCCGAACTCTTCTCCTGTTCACCATTCCTTCCAATACATCCTTCAGGGGGCAGTTTCTTCTCAGCTAGTGACCCGGCCAATTGCTTTTCCTATTCCTGATCAGTTTCAGCATCATTCCTTCTTCACCTACTCTTTCCAACACAGCTTCATTTCTTATTCTGTCTGTCCACTTCACACGTTCCATTCTTCTCCATATCCACATTTCAAATGCTTCTATTAGCTTCTCTACACTTCGGCGTGTGTCTATGTTTCTGACCCATACAATGCCACACTCCACACAAAGCACTTGACTAGTCTCTTCCTTAGTTCTTTTTCCAAAGATCCGCAGAAGGTACTTCTTTTTCTATTAAAAACTTCCTTTGCCATTGCTATCCTCCTTTTGACTTCCTGGCAGCAGCTCATGTTACTACTTATAGTACACTCCAAGTATTTGAAGTGGAATATGAAGGTAGTAAATTAATTGAAGTGAAGTGATGTAAATAGTAGAGTGAGCGAGGTGTTTGAATTAACCATATTACATGTCAGTAAGAATTAAGAAGTAGGAAAGTAAGGAAGATAGTATCGGGTGTGGTGAAGAATACGAAAAAGAATATTGTCATATGAGTATAACAAATGCAGGGTTCAGAGCCCTAGTGGGCCAAGCGCCACTTATTAAAAACGGAGAAAGCAAGGGTTAAAGTTAAGTGAATACCATAGTTTAATGAAGATTGACATATAATTTAGTTTTAATGTTCATACTTTATATTACTTGCTATATGTTTCCATTGAATTATGGTAATAACTTAATTTTAACTCTTGTTTTCTACGGTTTTAGTAAATGGCGCTTGGCCCACTATGGTTCTGAACCCTTCAAATAATATATAAAAACGGTAATAAAAAGTATGTGTAGTGAAAATAGAGTCTGAAGTAAATAGTAAACGTAATGGTAGGTATAGGGAAATTAGTTTTAGATAGATTTTAGAAGTATATATAATTACATAGTGTCAGATGAATAAAGTGCGAAATAGATGCAGTGATAAGTAAAAATAATGGACACGGAAGGACACAGCATTGAATAAAGGAAACTAAGTGCATCAGTGGCCCACTAGGTTTAAAATTGATTAAGTAATTTAAGAATGGGAATGCTGGCCAGAATATATTAATGTGAAGGGCCAGCAGGGCAAAATGGTTGAGTGACAATAAATCCCATCATAATGTCATATTCTAAAATAATTCATACAGATCTTAATTTTAATTGTAATCCGAGTTAAACAGACTTAACTGTCCATAACGAACCCAAAACCCCTTCTCATTCCATTTTTTATTCACCTGAAGACGAAGATGGAACAGAGCTTCCAAACGACGTGAATTTCTTTTCCATCCCCAGCAATGGAAAAAGTCAAAACTACACCTTCTCTAAACAATTCACCGTTGCTTTCACCTTCAGAGTAATAATTTTTATAAAATAAATTATTTTTATAAAATAATAATAATAAATAATCTGTGGCGCTACAGCCCGTGAAGGGTCAGCCGGGTGCTGGCCTCACGCCCACATGCCGAAGCAGAGGTGGACGATCATCCAACCAGAATGGAGGTATCGTGTGGTTGGCACGATCATCCCCCCAGCCGTTACAGCTGGCTTTCGCAACCGGATTTCGCTACCTATCATAGCTCCCCAAGTGCATCACGATGCTGGGTGGACACCGGTCCCATACACTGGCCGAAGTTTCATTAGAAAATCTCTTCCCCCACGAGGACTCGAACCAGCGCGCATTCCGTAACGCGAGTCCTAGACAGGATGTCTTAGACCACGACGACACGGCGAGGGACAATAATTTTTATACAAAGAGCAATATCAGATATTTCGTAAATTGACGGCCGTGCTTGAATTTGAACATCAGAATTTTTAATACATACAAGTAATATCACTTCTCTATTCTTCACTGACTGAAAGCATTTTTGTAAGCTTGTGGTGTGTGAACAACGTTAGCCCAAATATGTTACAGAAGTATTAACGAAATGTATTATGTCATATTTTGACACCATTCCGGTTAGTACAATGGACCCACAAAACCGGCCTATTTGCGAGGTCAATCCCTAGCTCGTGCCCCTCCCAATAGATCAGGACTCGAACACGGACCGCCTGTGTCACAGGCTGTTGGCCCAGACTGAGCATATACCGCAAGCCAATGCCGGTATAGTTCAGTATTGAGAGTTAGCAGACACGTGCTTATCCAGTATCGTTATTCTAGGTTTGACCGAATTTCTTTCGTGGTTCTTACAAGTTCAAATGCCCGTTGAATCTTGTGTATGTACGTGTGGAATTGATGACGATGCGCTTATGCCCAACTCCATTAAGCCGTTGCTTCAGAGCGAGCAACTGGGTTAAGCTGCTCCATTCAGCTCGTGTCCTTAGGGTGGGGTTGCGTCATTAGCGACAGAATTAAGAGACGAATTTCCTAGAGTGGTAATCGATGTCATTATTACTGTCTTTTAGAGCCATGCATGTCTGCTGCTTTCAGAAACCCTTCAGCTCTTGAAAGGTTCGCACAATCACCAACAAGCATTTCCCAGGGCGTAGACAGCTCGATTCCGTTTGATTTCGTTGAAAGAAACATTTCGTAACTTTGCTCTACTCTTAGTGTGTACCAGGTTATTCAAAAGAAAGTTATGCATTCATATTACCATAAGTCTTAAAAATGTTTACTGAAAATCGCATTTTTATTCCTGGAGCAACGAGATACGCTTGTCGTTTTTTCCATTATCATTTGTTAGTAAATGTTCTAAATTTAGTTTCTTTCCAGTTCCAGTAATTATAAAGTATAGCAAAATCATTCCTGGTCCTTGTGGTGGTTTCGAGCTACTATGAGCGCAGGGGAGAGCTCATGGCATATAGCACTACCACCAGCAGCTGGTGACCACATATCACGGGATCCAAGTTCATCGGACTCAAGTCCGAAATTGGGAAAGAAACAGAGATGATGAAGATGATGATGACAATGGTGATGATGATGATGATGATGATGATGATGATGATGATGATGAAAGAGAGGAAATTTAACTGTGATGACGAAATGAATCCGAGATCCAAAGCCGTAAGTTATTCAGTAATTCTGCTTCAATTGGTTGAGGGAAAATCTATAAAAAAAACTCAACCAGGTAACTTGTCCCAACCAGGATTTGAAACTTGGCCCGCCCGTTTCACGGTCAGGCATGTTAACCGTTACTGCATAGCGTTGGACTCCGTTTCTTAGTTCTGATTAGTTTTCTCCAACACCGTTTAGAATATTTGTAATATTTTTCCTTAGAATCTCTAATACGATTACTCCTCAAGGTAGTGCCCCTTCCTCCTGAAACACACTGTATCAAAGGGCCATGATTATTTATTCCGATGTAAATAATGTCTGAAAATATGGGATACGCTAATTATTTCAATTTCACTTCTCTCCACTACTTTAAAATAAAACTGATTTCGTCCTTTGTGGTCTGTCTTGGGACTCGTGTTGAAAAAATATTTTAAGGCTATCATTTCTGCTTTACGTAATGCTAACATCTGGCAGAGTAGGAACAATGTTGTTTATATGCACAGAAGCAATTAAATTGCACAGTTGCAACGTAGAGTATGTAGGCTCTTAAATTAGGTGTCAAAGACTTACTGAAATAAGTTTCTTGGCAACATGCTAATGACTGAATAATTTGGCAGGTTTAAAATAAACATCAACTGCTCGCCCACCAACAAGTGAGGGGTAAGTGAAAATAGTACTCTGAATAGAAATTGCACGTGTCTCAAGTGTTTGTTAAACAGTGGTTTTGCAAAATATGCTTCTGATGTTTAACTGATTTCTAATAATTCAGAAGTGGTCGATTGATGCATTTCTAGATTCTGCTAATCTGGTAGTGTGAAGAATATTTATCGAATTTCTTAGGTGAAAACACCTGTAAAGTGGAATTCATTTCCCCAGTGGTAGGATGGTGGCAAGCAAAATTCGGGCAAATAAATTCTTTGTGTTTATGTTCCTCATTCAGGGACAGTTTTCCTCTACGTTCTATAAATCTTTGTACAGGGACCCAAATATTTATTTGCATACTTTAGAAATGGATGTATTTAATAATAATAATAATAATAATAATAATAATAATAATAATAATTATTATTATAATTTATTTTAGCTGGCAGAGTTAAGGCCTTCTCTTCCACTCAACCAGCAAAAAGTATATATACATATGCATGAACTTACAAAGAATTCAACAATTTGATTTAGATGAAAGTTACATGTATACAAGAGTTATTTACGAATCAAACAACAAAATACTATGATATTAATTAAACAGTGAAATAAACTGTGTAGCAGAATTAAGCTAAAATACATAGAATGTTAATATATTTCAAATAATATTAGATAATAGAAAGAGCTTATTATGAGACAATTTTGAAAATACAGCACTATCAGGATGATGTCTAAAGAAAGAAGTAACAATGTTATCAGTGATAATTTAAATCAGTATGATTGGAGTGAAATGCTAATAAGGTTATCTTTTAAGTTGTTTTTAAAGGTGCTTAATGTCTTGCAGCCCCTAATATTTTGTGACAAGGAATTCCATTGACGCGAGATGGATACTGTAAAAGATTATGAATAACAAGATGTTCTATGAAGAGGTATACTTAGCGTGCCACAAATAAGTGATCTTTGTAATATTCGTAATGTTTTTCCTTCCTATTTCCTATTTCACCCTTAATGAACTGTTGTTACCGCCAGGGATTGAACCCGCGAATACTCAATAGTTAGATAGATATGGATATATTCAATCGTTACATATATATGACGGCCGGGTAGCTCAGTTGTTAGAGCAGACGGCTACAAGTGTCATGAACTCTGTCCCTCTAACCAAATACCTTACTATAATAATACCGGACAGCTGTATGTTAGCAGCATTGACGTGAGTGCGAAATATCGCGGACCTGACATCTAGCGGAGCGGCGTGGAAATACGTCCACAAATACAAATATTTAACATAGCGGGATTCGGACTATTGTTTAAAACGTGAGGTACTAAAAATGTGGAATAATATACGAGACATTTAAGAAATGTTGAATAGTGACATTATTATTTTGTATCAAAGCTGGATATTATGAGAAACATTGCACACTTCGCATTACTTTCCGTAGTTAATTGTTGCGTATTTTTTCTTTGCTTTAGTGAGACAAAATTAATTTTAACATTAAGAATGAATTTACAATAACGCTTTATATACGCATTGCGGACAACTGCAAAGATAAAATTGATAGTAATGTGATGCTTGTAATAATTAGTAAAGGCAAGTGGACAACAATAACCTTAAAATTTTCAATACATTTTTAACTTCTATTCGTTTATTAGGCTTAAATAAAGAAAACTAATTTTTATTGTTCTATCAACACAGAGACAAAGGAATTAGGTCTAATAAAGAATTTTGTTGACTCACGTTTTATGATCTAGTACGATTTGGAACAATTTGTAATGCTGTAATTGTAGCAATTATAAACATCACATCTACATCCTGACATTTTAACACAACACTAATTAATAAAACTATTAACTAGCCAAGCAAAAATATACATTGCAGTTGATTACAGCTTGTTTCGCGAGTATCACCACACCGGCCGCCTAGGTAGCAGCACCAGCGTCGTTCGCGCGCAGAACTGCTAGCTGTCCGGTATTATTATAGTAAGGTATTTGCTATAACTTTTTCGCACGTGAACTCTGTTCTCATGTATTTAACCTTCTTCCGAATTTAATCCTTAAACTGGCTGAATTTCATTTCTCACACTAGTTTATTAAATCGTGTCGGACTGTAAAGAAAACAACTATCGCAATGTCCATATTTTATACAGTATGTTGTACAATATTATAGTATTGTGAAATTTTAATTTTCCTACCATTTTTTTTTCTGTTGTTCTATTAAGATTAGAGCATATAGTCTATTACCTGTTGTATCCTATAGGATATTTTGCGAATTTAAGGGTTAAACATACTTAGGACTTGCAGCAGCACGAACTCATTCTAGTGGCAGTAAGGCTGTAGTGTTGATATGTGCACTGGAACTGCGGACCTCGCCAAAATAAACATCAGGAGACAGATGGAAGTATGTAGATAACTTTCTGTGGGAGTGAGTTCATAAATATTATGAGACAGATCGAAGAAGGTAGATAACTTTCTGCGGGAGTGAGTTCATAAATATGAGGAAGATCGAAGCAAGTAGATAACTTTATGCGAGAGTGAGTTCATAAATATCACGAGACAGATGGAAACAGATAACTTTTTGCGGGAGTGAGTTCATAAATATCACGAAATAGGTCGAAGCAGGTAGATAACTTTCTGCGAGAGTGAGTTTATAAATATCACGAGACAGATGGAAACAAATAACTTTCTGCGGGAGTGAGTTCATAAATATCACGAGACAGATGGAAACAGGTAGATAACTTTCTGCGGGAGTGAGTTCATAAATATCACGAGACAGATGGAAACAGGTAGATAACTTTCTGCGGGAGTGAGTTCATAAATGTCACGAGACAGATGGAAACACGTAGATAACTTTCTGCGGGAGTGAGTTCATAAATATAATGATACAGATCGAAGCAGGTAGATAACTTTCTGCGGGAGTGAGTTCATAAATGTCATGAGACAGCTGGGAACAGGTAGATAACTTTCTGCGAGAGTGAGTTCATCATGAAACAGATGGAAGGAGGTAGACAACTTTCTGCGGGAGTGAGTTCATAAACAACACTTGACAGAACTCATGCTTAATAACTTTGATACCACCGTGGACAGAGTTCATGTACCGTCGCTGGCTATGTGGTGGAAGGTCTGGGGTTCGATTCCGGGTGACGGGATTTTCTCGTGACCGAACTTCCAGAACGGCCCTGAGTTTCACTCAACCTCCTATCAAATTGAGTACCGAGCCTTTCTCGGAGATAAAAGCGATCGGAGCGAGATACCGACCACTCCACCTTATTCTAGTGCCGAGATCAATGAGTGCATGGAGCTCTACCTCCATGGCCCCATATGCTATTCATGGGAAGTATAGAGACTACCTTTATCTTTACCTTTACACAAACATAATATACTTAAATACAGCGCACGGGTCTTTTGAGCGTGCATGATTGCACAACTGGCCTTACTTCGTAGATTGCGCCCCTTCACCTAAAATTAAGACCCAACTTCTCTCCATAACACACACACACATATATATATATATATATATATATATATATATATATATATATATACATATTAATAGACCTACGTAGGCATAAGTGGTACTTACAAAACACAGTATAACAACATATACCGTACTTTAACATACAACTAATATATTATTCAGTTGTTATCAAAATATCAAAATCCACCGCTGTAGAGTAACATGGGTTGGACCCGGGAACGGATTGAACACGGGCCGCCTGGACGGAAGGCCAGCGCGCTAGCACTGTAGCCACAGACGCGATATTTAGTTTAGATATTATTACTGTATAATTTCTAGCACTACTTCTTGTTACTGTCTTTTAAGGGTGAATGTATTTATGACGATAGGGAACCGTGTGAAGCAGGCAAGGACACATGTTCATAACATCGAGAATAGAAGCAGAGGACGCCTAGCTCTCATAGTCTCATAGAGCATTTCGTAATGTGCGTGCAGTAGGTGTTAGTGATGAGTTTTCGTGCGATATGTTATCAAAAATAAATTGCGATTTATACCGCTTCTTATTCTGTTTGTTAACGGATAACTTAATGTTTATAGAATACAGATAAAACTCAGCTCATACCGGGAATCGAAATACGGATCACTTGGTTGGGAATCAAGTACGCCAGAGATGTCAAAGCGCCTGTAGTACGTGCTCATACTACAAGCAATACATATCCAAGTAGGTTCACTTTTTAGCAATATAAAATATAAACATCGCTCTTAAGGAAATAATGTGCGGTTTCTTGAGAGCACGCATAACATCCCTGACATCCCTGATGTATGTTAACCACAGAACCACTGCGACGGACTTTCGTAAACTTACGGGGCGTAAAAGAATCCTATACTTGTATTAGAGGGCGGTACTTACGTTAAACTTACAATTTTTTTGACCACGTCAACTCAGCTAGTCAAACAACATGTGGTACACTTAAATATTTAATCAACAAGAGTATTCTATAAAAGTAAAATTCTGAGGTAAAATAAATACGCGTCTTAGCTCAGTTGGTAGAGCAGCTGGCTACGTACTGGAAGGTCCGGGGTTCGATACCAGGTGGTGACAGGATTTTTTCTCGATGCCAAACTTTCAGAACGGCCCCAAAGTTCACTCAGCCTTCTATAAAATTGAGTACCGGGTCTTTCCCGGGGGTAAAAGGCGGTCAGAGCGTGGTGCCGACCACACCACCTCATTCTAGTGCCGAGGTCATGGAAAGCATGGGACTCTACCTCCATGCCCCCCAAGTGCCTATGTCAAGGGGATACCTTTACCTTTTTACCTTTTTTACCTTAAATGATAGAGACAATATAGTGTGCTCTACTCCAAGCTGCTTTTGATGAAGAAACAGTCACAATGGTACAGGTATATGAACTGTATGCTGTAGTAACCAAATCTGGTTTGTAGTTCATGAACGTGACTTAATCGTAATCTCATGAAAGAAAAAGGAAATATTTTCAAGCTCTTTAAATTACTTAAATTTATTTTACCATATTAACGTTTGATATCCAAAATAATTGTAATCGTAATCTCATGAAAGGAAAGAAAATATTTTCAAGCTCTTTAAATTACTTAAATTTATTTTACCATATTAACGTTTGATATCCAAAATAATTGTAATCGTAATCTCATGAAAGGAAAGAAAATATTTTCAACCTCTTTAAATTACTTAAATTTATTTTACCATATTAAAGTTTTATCCGAAATAATTTGATGATTTAAAATGATTAACTTACCCAGTGAATAGGTTACATCCAAAAATCTAGTCAAAGTCAATTTGGAAAGGAACTGTAGCACTTCGACTTGTAAGTTTTGGTATAATATTTATTTATAGTAATCTCAGACCTCGAGTGACATATTTTATTAGGACTATTTCGTGAATAAAATAAAAGTGTAAATTATATATCCCTAAAATTCGCTCACAGAATGTTAACAATTGTATATTTATTATTATTATTATTATTATTATTATTATTATTATTATTATTATTATTTTAAGATTACAAAGATTTTATTACAAGCAAAAATTACATACAATAACAAATATTTTACAACTATTGCAATACTCGTATATGAATATTCTTAAAAAGTCTATAAACTTAATTTTGTTTTGACTTGCTTACTTACTTACTTTTAAGGAACCCGGAGGTTCATTGCCGCCCTCACATAAGCCCGCCATCGGTCCCTATCCTGAGCAAGATTAATCCATTCTCTATCATCATATCCCACCTCCCTTAAATCCATTTTTATATTATCTTCCATCTACGTCTCGGCCTCCCCAAAGGTCTTTTTCCCTCCGGCCTCCCAACTAACACTCTATATATATATATATATATATATATATATATATATATGTATTTCTGGATTCGCCCATACGTGCTACATGCCCTGCCCATATCAAACGCCTGGATTTAATGTTCCTAATTATGTCAGGTGAAGAATACAATGCGTGCAGTTCTGTGTTGTGTAACTTTCTCCATTCTCCTGTAACTTCATCTCTCTTAGCCCCAAATATTTTCCTGAGAACCTTATTCTCAAACACTCTTAACCTATGTTCCTCTCTCAACGTGAGAGTCCAAGTTTCACAACCATAAAGAACAACCGGTAATATAACTGTTTTATAAATTTTAACTTTCAGATTTTTTGACAGCAGACTGGATGATAAAAGCTTCTCAACCGAAAAATAACAGGCATTTCCCATATTTATTTTGTGTTTAATTTCCTCCGGAGTATCATTTATATTTGTTACTGTTGCTCCAAGATATTTGAACTTCTCCACCTCTTCGAAAGATAAATTTCCAATTTTTATATTGCCATTTCGCACAATATTCCCTTCACGAGACATAATCATATACTTTGTCTTTTCAGGATTTACTTCCAAACCTATTTCTTTACTTGCTTCCAGTAAAATCCTCGTGTTTTCCCTAATCGTTTGTGGATTTTCTCCTAACATATTTACGTCATCCGCATAGACAAGCAGCTGATGTAACCCGTTCAATTCGAAACCCTCTCTGTTATCCTGGACTTTCCTGATGACATACTCTAGAGCAAAGTTAAAAAGTAAAGGTGATAGTGCATCTCCTTGCTTTATTTTGTTTTGACTACATGTTTATATATAATATACGTAGGCCTATAGTCTAAATTATGGATTTTAGAAGTAATTTTCTCAATATATGAAATATATTTGTAATTTAGTTACTGAATAATAAAATTAGAAGTGTCCAATTCATTTATAATCACACTGTATAATAATTATAATTTTGTTTCATTGCAAAAAATAACATTTATGTTTTATTCAAAACTCTATTACTTCATATCAAACCTAAGTCACACGTACCGTAATTTGAGAAGCAATGTCCGAAGTCCGAAGCCTTTGGTAAACTAATGAAAGAAGAATGCTTCCGGATGAACATACGGATTTCAGGAATTTTCAAGCACAGTAATTTCAACTATTTTAAGCGACAATAAACTCCGTGCGGAGGCATTCACACATTTCTTGCAGAAGTAACATGAATGGCTGAGCACACATCAACAAGATAACGAACCTTCTTCACTCAGGAGTATTTTGTCCTCGACACCGGCCGACCACTCTGCATACTGGGGCAAGACTGTGGCGTTATGCGACCCCAACAGTGTTGCGTAAGGACGACTAATTTTAAGCAAACCTCGGATTTAAGACAAACCCCCTAGCTTCGCCCCACGCGCCTTGATTAAATCGCAGCTGTGAGTGAAGCCCTCATGCGCCGTGTTCAAATTGTGGCGGCGTGCGTCCGGTTTGTACAGGTTAGAGTCGGGCCGGTTCTATGACCGCCTACGTCAGTGGTTCCGTAGCTATAGGTACAACAAACTTCGTTCTAAAATAGCACGCCCTCAATTGTAACAAATAGGACATATTTTCCGTCTCACCTTGTTTTCTTTACACCTGGGGATCAAGATAGATACAGCTTTCGAAACGTTATGAAATATACAGGGTGATTCTGTGATTTTGTTACAGACTTTCAGGGATGATTGGGGAGATCATTATGAACAACGTTCTTATAAGAACCAGTACAATATAAAACACAAATTAAAACTATAAAAAAACTGGGTTCAGTACTGTTATGTTATTCATCATTCTCAGGCAGAAAAAATACAATAATTTGCACTACACTACGTACGTATAATTAACCACTCGGTGTTTTCAAACCACAAAAAAGTAATAGAGTAATACGACTGAGTAATCCTTTCAGCGTTCCCGCATAATTATAAAAAAACATATCAGCTTGCATTGTTCTACACGCCTATTTGTAATCTCTTGAATGTTCTCAAACAACAACACATTAACACACAACAACACATTAACACAACAACACATTAACACACAACAACACATTAACTTGCACTCTTATACACATGAATGAGTAATTCCTTCAATGTTCTCAGACAATTAGAAAAAAAAAACAGTAGCTCGCATTACATTACGCACGAATGAGTAATCCCTTCAGTCTTCTGAAACAATCATAAAAAGACAATAGCTTGCACTACACTGCACACGAATGAGTAATCCCTTCAGTGTTCTCAATATTAGAAAAGACACAATAGTTTGCCTTACACTACGCACTAAATAGTAATTCTGTAACTCTCTACCACAACGTGTCAGAGACTGTCGGACATTATCTAGTTTCAAAAATAAACTAAAATTGCACTTTTTCAATTCAGATTACTTTCAATTATTAGCCATTTTCTCTGCGATAGTTTTGTAAAGATATATATTTCTTTTTCTTTCTTTTCCTTTTCTGTGCTGTCTTGATCATCAGATGAATTTATTATCATACTCTTTTTATTGTGAATTTTATTTTAATTTCGTATTTTTTTCTTATATTTCTTATTTTATTATATGTCATTGTTGTGTTCTTCCTTACGTTTTTCCTGTTAACTATTTGTACTAACTAGTTGTTTTTATTATATTCCAATCTTTAGATCTGTATTTTACTTTCTTTTTTCTATTATGGTATTATTTTCATATTGTTTAGTGTCGATTTTGTTATGGTGCTATTTATTGTAATATGTTAGTATTCTGTTCTTTAACTTTGTGTTAAATTTCACTGCTTGTATACATTTTGACCTGGAAGAGAGTAAGAGAAGGTCCTATAGCCTTAATTCTGCCAGTATAAATAAATTAATTAATAAAAATTATCATTATTAAAAAAGGCAGTGCGCATGATCAGAGGACATATGACAAGAGGAGGACTAGTTGAGGTAATAAAATTAGTTTTGTTTCGTTGTATGTTTCATCATGCGCACTGCCTCCTTTCTGGGACTTATAAAGTACCTGTGGACAAAACACTTTTCTAAGACTGTACCTGCCATTTGAAATAAATAAATAATATATATATATATATATATATATATATATATATATATATATATATATATATATATAAGTAAGTAAGTAAATAAGTAAGGAAGTAAATAAGTAAGGAAGTAAATAAGTAAGTAAATAAATAAGTAAGTAAATAAGTAAGTAAGCAAATAAGTAAGTAAATAAATAAATTAATAAATTTATGGAAAAACATAAATCTCCATTTTTCTCCGGGAATCGAACATGAGTTCGTTTAACTTGTAGCCATATAGACTGAAAACTAACAATATGAGTTTTATAGTTTTCTAACACATCCATTGAACGATTACATTTCATTATCATATTTCTAGCTTTGCTATCTAAGGGTACGTACACGTTGGAGCGACGATAAACGATAAAAGAAGCAGCGATCCTATATCAGAGAGAACTGAAGCATGCATTGTCATTGAGGTGTGCGTATTGAAGTAACGATGAAAGCGAAGATACACGATAAAAGCGACGAAAAAGAAAATACCATTTTCTTCGCTCTTGTCGTTTATATGATCTCTGATTAAGATAATATTAATCTGTATAATTACCGGTGGTTATCAATATACCCGAATATTAATCGATTTATTATTATTTCGGCACATTAAATTAATTATTGTAGATATTGGCAAATTGATCAGTTGTGTATTTATTGGCCATATGTTACGTGATCACAAGAACCAATCACAACACAACGAATTTATACTATCTTTGGGATGAGAAACTGGTTTAATTTTGTACGTATTAAAGGTGTATTAACCTTGAACTTAGCAGCTGATATTTCCTATAAGATATCATATTTCGTTAAGTGAATGCATAGAATATCTTCTACTGATAAATCAAAATGTTCGCTTCCCGCGTCCTCGTTGCTCCGATATGAACACTTGAGTCTTTGATAATATCAAAGCGTCGCTAGATCGTTTCTTTTATCGTTTATCGTTGCTCCAACGATAAAAGAAGCAGCGATCCTATATCAGAGAGAATTGAAGCATGCATTGTCATTGAGGTGTGCATATTGGAGTAACGATAAAAGCGAAGATACACGATAAAAGCGACGAAAAAGAAAAACTCCATTTTCTTCGCTCTTGTAGTTCATATGATCTCTGATTAAGATAATACTAATCTGTATAATGACCAGTGGTTATCAATACAATATTAATCGATTTTTTGTTATTTTGGCATTTTAAATTAATTATCATGGATATTGACACATTGATCAGTTGTGTATTTATTCGTGATACGTGATGTGGCCACAAGAACCAATCACATCATAATGAATTTATACTACCTTAGGGATGAGAAACGGGTTCAATTTTGTACGTATTTAGGACTAAGTTATAATAACCTTGAATCTAGCAACTGATATTTTCTATATATCTTCTTTCATTAAGTGGATGTATAGAATATCTTCTACTGATAAATCAAAATGTTCGCTTCCCGCGTCCTCGTTGCTCAGATATGAACACTTGATTCTTTGATAATACCAAAGCGTCGCTAGGTCGTTTCTTTTATCGTTTAACGTTGCTCCAACGTGTACGTACCTTAACAACTGAAAGCATTGAACATTTCCTACTTAATGTGAGTATAGTAAATACTATCAAATTCTCATTTTAACTTCGCGTTCGTGAATAGAAACTTACAGTACTTACTGAAACGATTTGTTTTCAGGTGATTTCTTTCTTCATCTGAAGCAGCGGGCCTCTTTCTCCTCAGCAATGAGTCTATTCAGCTCTGAAAGAAGACTGTGGAAGATTTTAAATGAAATTATTCCTTTCTCCATTGCATCATGTTCTGTGAATAGCTCATGAGCTTTATCTTCTAGCTTCTCTTCATAAAATAGGCGTAAGTATGTTAATAGCTAAATAGCGATACGAACTAACAACAGAACACAGCATATTCCGTAAGTCGACACAAATTCGTGCCTTGGGCGTCGCATGAAGCGCGATAAAATAAAACTCCTTTGCTTCGTCTCGCGTTTAAACCAGTATTAACTGGTTGTAAGTGATTTCCGACAGACATTTCTTAATAATTCCTACTTGCACAAGAATAAATACGAGCGGATAGTGTGGAATATTGCTTATGAATTCATGTTCGAAGTTTACGTTTTATAGTGGGAATTACGACCAAAATTGTGCAACAAGCGATAAATCAGTTTGACGTTACTGAAAGCAATAAACTTAAGGAAATTCAAGGCGCTAACGCCCGTGCTCTCATCAGTAACAAAGATCAGGAGAAATAGCAAGATATCTCACATTATGCTCATATGACAAGGAACGTTCAGGAGACACCCGCAGAGAATATACTGGAAAATGGTTGAAAATCGCATGCGAGCATGGAATTTATGGACACAAACATCAGGTGAAATCCATCATGTACAGCTGTCAAAAAAAAAAAGTGGCCGCACTCGTGAACAGCGAATATTTTCAAAGTCCACTTCGGGTCGCGGCGATGTTACACGATGCATGTGCTTGTACAAGCAGTTCCGGAACTATGAAAGCGTTCCATATCTACGCCTCGTGGACCAGTGGTAGAGTGCTTGTTTAATGATTCAAAGGTCGTGGGTTCGGGCCTTCTTCAAGTTTTCATTTTATTTTTTAATCTTTCTTTAGCGATGTAAATGATATTCAAATTATCATTTATATCCAGTTATCGTTCTTTATGGATATCACGTTATTTATATTTTGTTATCGTTCTTTAGAGATATGAACAAAATTCAGGTCATCATTTGTATTCTATTATCGTATTATAACGATATGAATAATAATTATTATTGTATTTCTAATGGGGGTTAGCCGTATTTTACATATGTATGTTAGAGCTATAGTTTTATACACAAAAAAGATAAGCATAAAGAGAAATGGAAAAGAAAATTAAATTAGCTTACGCGATGTAAACAAAACATAAATAATCCGTAAATTAGGCATTGCGATTGCAAAACAAATATCAGGTATCAATTTGTAACATACAAAAACATTAACAACACACATACGTAACACTTCTATAACACAAATATGCAGCTTTCCGTACCATACATCATAAATTAATACACAATAGTCACACAAACACAATCAAACCATAATTACGACATTGCGACGACATCAAGCATCACATAACTGACTCACATACATAACAAATCAAGCATCCGTTACAACACATACACTTCAACATAGTAACCACACTTTTAAAAGTTACAAATTTGGCTCCAAGAAGAATAAATAGGACACTGTTACTAATTACTATTCTTCTACAATTTCTTAAATACATCTGTAATAAATCTGTGAAATTCCGATATGAATAATATTCACGTTTTTTATATTGTTATCGTTCTTTAGCGATTTAAATAATATTCAAGTTATCATTTATATTCTGTTTTCCTTCATTAGCATTATAAAACAATATTCAAGTTATTTATATTGTTATTGTTCTTTCGCAATATATTAATTAAACAAACCGATATTTATCATTTATATTCTGTTATCGTTCTTTAGTGAGACTGTGTAAATAATATTCAAGTTATTTATATTGTAATCGTTCTTTAGCGATATAAATAACAAATTTAATATTAGGTTTGGAAAAATCCAGTTGCATAATACTGGTATTAGTTTTTCTTTTTGTATTATTACATACAATTGAACCACAATAAAATGAAAAGGAGTAACGAGGAATTGAACCTGAGACGTTGACATCTAAATTCCGATGTTCGTCCGCTGAGCTACGAGGGCAAAAGTGTGGAAACATTTTTGGAAAAATTGGCCCAATCACACTCTAAGATCTTCTGATGATTCGTAGAAGCTAGTCCAGGATGCGTGGGGCAAAGGCTAATTGAGATTTCCCGGTCTCTGACCGGGTCAAACATCCTGATAGAATTAATATTTAACCCTTGCCGTGACTTTCGGTGAAGTCCGGAGGGCCCAATTAGTCAAATCCACTCTCCTCATCTCCACGCTTGGGCCCCTTGGAATTTAATAAAATGCGAAAGAGATTGTGGTGTGCGGAAAGCAACGGGATGTTACCGCATTTAGGCCTATCCTTCCTAAGAAAACTGCAAACATGAACAAAGGAAGCTTTTAATAGAAGAAGAAGGATCTTCTGCGGACCTCTGGAAAAAGAACTAAGGAAGAGACTAGTGAAGTGCTTTGTGTGGAGTGTGGCATTGTATGGGGAAGGAACATGGACATTACGACGAAATGAAGAGAAACGAATTGAAGCATTTGAAATGTGGATGTGGAGAAGAACGGTGCGTGTAAAGTGGACAGGCAGAATAAGAAACAAAATTGTGTTTGAAAAAGTGAGTGAAGAAAGAATGATGCTGAAACTGATTAGAAAGAGAAAAAGGAATTGGTTGGGTCTCTGGTTGAAAAGAATAATGGACGACATTAGGATATGTGGATCATATGCGGAGACTAAGAGGAAGGCAGAAAATAGGAAAGATTGGAGATTGCTGGGTTTGCAGTTAAAGACCTGCCCATGGACAGAACATTTATGTGTGTATGTTCAGAATGCCTGGAATATCGTGTCTAAGAACAGTCGCTATTTGCAAAGACTAGTCAATTCCATGCCCACTCGACTGCAAGATGATCGAGATAAGAGGAAGATAGACTAAATATTGAATTATGGCTTTTTGTTTTGTTTTTTGAACGCTTAATTGTTTGAATATTTTAAGGCCGACGCCAGTAAATTTGTTATGTTTATGCCACGAAAGATATTTTATTGAGAATGAAATCTTTTTTCCTTCCATTTGCAGCCACAATATCATAATGATAATGATAAAGTCATGGCATAATATATTAATGAACCTGATGTTAATTACTAAAATAATCATAAAAGAAAAAGGAGCCATTATGTCTAGTTTGTCTCTCTCAAAAACAGAACAAAAAAGGACATAAAAAGCACGAGGTTGTAGTCGAACGCAGGACCTCATGAATAAGACGCCTGAATGCTACCATTATGCTACCGAATAACACACAGTATACTTCAATTATAACTGTAGATATCAGGCAACGTGGTCCAACAACATGTAACATCGCCTGTCTCCGAATTGTAGCGATGATACCCGAAGGGAACTTTGATACAGGAGAGCGGCCACTTTTTCTTTTGACAGCTGTACAGCGTGGCCCGCCGAAGGTGGCGTACAAATTGAAAATGGGTCACAGTGCTGCCATCTACCCGCAATATGCGGAACCCTAATCACACAGGTAAAGTGGGTAGGCATTAGATATACACACACAACACACACACACATCAAGTGAAATCAAAATGGACGAACTTTATCTTATGGCATTATAAGGTCGGCCTGCATATCATGAGGGCTTTCAGAAGGTCTTAAGCGAATGCACTGAGTTATTTTACAGAAAAATATAATTAATCCTAGTACACGACATAGCTCTCCACAGATACACATGTACATGGGAGGGCAACTCGTGCTCTCAAAGTGTCAACATAATCTCAGTGCAGGTAGAACGGACTCTGTACTATCTGTACAGTCTGTGTGCGATTCTTTCAAGACACAAGTTCGATCGTGTCTGCAGTAAGTGGCGGCTCGTTTTAAGAGAAAAACAATATAATCCCTAGATCATTTCTCTTTAGTTACGAGTAAAAAGATAATCCTTTTTATTGAGAAGAGAATTAAAACTTGTATTCTATTACACTTTCTTACGCATAACATTTTATGTAACAAATAAACAGTGAAGGTTTTAGTAAAGAAATGCTGTCTGCATCTGCTTTAGAACAGCTGAAGGTAAAAATGAGATATCAACAAGGTGGGACTGATATCAAATATCATTAGCACGTTGTGTTTGCGAATTACAGAATTGCACGACATATAATGAACTAGCTAAGAATATTTTTATGGATAAATTTGAAATGTGGCAGTATCATGTAGAACATAGACAACTTCACTTTCTTTGACTATAAACCATCTTGAAGAGTGATAAGAAAATCTTATTATCAAATATAAGATACAACTTCAAGACCTACAGCAGAATTCACTAAGTTTGGAGAAACAGTGACAATTGACAAGGAATCGAAATTTTTCTGAAATCTTTTTGGCTTACGCCGATAGAAAATCCTGAAAATTTATAGCTCGAATTAATAAATATACATAACAGCACGCCACTCAGATTCCAGCAAAATCAGGAATGGAACTGTTCGTAATGTTGCCTAAGTCAGAATTTCCAAATATACTCTTTGCTTCCATATATACTGTATGAGATTGAGGCAGAGTTTAATACAAGAAAGAAGTGTAAAAGCTCTCAAAGTAAAGAAAGAGCTCAGAAATAAGCTTATTTCATCTGCCGTGACATGTAACAAATACTTCCTTGAATTTGTTATTGTTTGCGAATACAGACTATTATCTTTCTGACAACAGAGGAATACTCTTTAATGTATAAAGACTTGTAAATTCTCGCTTTCTACGTTTCAAATAAGACATATAATAAGACATATTAACAAACAGTGTAATAATAAATACGTGTTGCAGCTATATTTGTTGTATCTTGAAAAGGTTGTATTCAGTTTGTGTTTCCAGTACTAAACTAATTTACAAAGCAAGAAAATAATATAATTTTGTTATGTGTTGAGGTATAGTCTGTCTAATATTACTATAATTATTGTACCATGCGTCATTCTGAAATTCAAATCATGGAATAGATATCACGATCACCTGCATGAGCCGCCAGAGCGCACCGTGGCTTTTGCAGCGAAACTACAAACAACTTGTAATTGCTGCGGCTGGCTTCGTCTGTCTTTCTCTCTTTCAAGGTTTTTTTTAGCACCTTGGGAGCACGAGTTGCCCATCCATGCACATGTACAGTGTGGCCCGCCAAAGTGGTGTGTAACTAGAAAATTGATCACAGTCCTGCCATATATCCGCAATATGCGAAACCCAAATCACGTAAAGTGAAGTGGGTAGGCATTGGATATATACATACAATTTACAGCAAAACCCTGAACATGTTGTCATACAATTTTACTTATTTGAAGTTGTTAAGTAATGCTGAGTTCTTGGCAATAAAGGCAATCACTCTCTTACTCTCCATTAAAGGAGAGTGACAAAGAATATTGTTGTTTAGTCAACTGTCCGAAGACAGGTTTTGAACTCATAAGTGACACTAATAGTCATCTTTCATGAGGCAACTAAACCAATTTATAACAGTTTTAATGTAGCCACCGTATTTTTATGTTACAGCGTTATATCATCTACACAATTCACCTCTGTGGAGAAACAGCACATTTCACCGTTAAACGAGCGGGCCCGGGTTCAAGTCCTGGTTGAGACAAGTTACCTAGTTGAGGTTTTTTCCTTCAACTAATTGAAGCACAATTGCTGGGTAACTTCCATCGTTGGGCTCCGCACTCATTTCGCCATCATAATTACACTTTTCCTCTTTCATCATCATCTCGGTTTCTTTCCTATATTTCGGGCTTGCTCCGATGTAGAGTCTGCTGCAGGCCGCCACTGAATTTGGACCCCATGGATATGTGGTCATTCGTTGCTGGTGGTAGTGCTATGAACCGTGGATTCTCCACTGGGTTCGTGGTAGCTCTTGGGACTGGGGTTTAGGGACTGCGATGAGGCCTATACGGAAAGACTGTAGGACACTTCGGAGGCGGCGCGCAGGGGAATCTGTAGCGCGGGGAGCCTTAGTGCATGCACACCATTCCAACCTGGGTAGTATAAAGGGAACACCCGAGCGGCCTATGAAGGACAGTTCCCACCCCTCAAGGAGGACTAATAGACATATTTCACCTACACACAACCTCCAAACTGTTTGGATGACCATATCTGCCTTTGGTTAGAGAGTCCCCGGAAGGATTGTCAGACAACTCCGCCAACAATATCCCTCTTCACCACTTTAGGGTACGCTTATCCATGTCATGGCAGGTAAGCAAGCTGAAATGGCATTTCCTATATTTTTGATGGAACAATTATACGCTGTGACTCGATCCCCAGAACCTCGTTTGTGTTTTTTTTAATTTTATTTGGTTATTTTACGACGCTGTATCAACATCTAGGTTATTTAGCTTCTGAATGATATGAAGGTGATAATGCCGGTGAAATGAGTCCGGGGTCCAGCACCGAAAGTTACCCAGCATTTGCTCGTATTGGGTTGAAGGAAAACCCCTGGAAAAACCTCAACCAGGTAACTTGCCCCGACCGGGATTCGAACCCGGGCCACCTGGTTTCGCGGCCAGACGCGCTGACCGTTACTCCACAGGTGTGGACTCTCGTTTGTTAAAAACAGGTTGCACCACGGGAAGGTGAGGATGGAATTTGAGTAGGAGAGGTTATGGAATACACTTCACTATCCCTTGCAACCCAATCGTTATGCCCGTGGCGGAGTGGTTAGCCTCTCTGCCTTCCACAATGGGGACCCGGGTTCGATCTCCGTCTGAATCACGAAGGAATTTGCGGTGGACAAAGCGGACGCCAGGAACTTTCTCGGGGTTCTCCCGTTTCCTCTCACCATTAATATAATATATCATTCTACCATACTTCACAATCACTCTCACTTTGCGAGGTCCCGAGCCAGGTCTCCAGAACCAAACAAAACAAAAATGGCTGAAATTTGTACACATTTGAGTTTAATGAAGATTATTGAGGAAGTAGATTCGCTTCAGACATTGATGAGATTTTGGAAATGGTGCGAAAATTATTAGCGGACAAATAGAAAACAACTTCGAGAGCTCCGTCGGAAGATAATGATGAAGCGAAGCGCTAGCGGAACGCACGCTGAGATTTCATCTAATATAAGAGTATAGGTCCATTCGTTATCTCGTGAGACCAAATACAGTAGTAATTTTCTTCGCGCTGATAAAGAGGAACAACATCTCTCTTGGCTGTTTATCCTCACACTACCTACCGTACTCTCTATCTCGTTAGTTCTTCCATTTTCACAGCGCAGACACAGAAACAAATTCCTTTTCTTCTTCTACTAATGGTACCGGTTTTCGCGTACCGTACTTCTGAAGTCATTCAGAGAAAGAGATCAGTGTCAGCTGTGAATGTAAAAATAAGCAACAAGCGAGCGAGTTATTCTGTGTCATTTAAATTGAATATGATTGACTTCGCGGAAAAATGTATTTTCATTCATTCATAATTTTCTGCCCAATGGCAGGTCTTTCACTACAAACCTCGGCATTCTTCAATCTTTCCTATTTTCTGCCTTCCTCTTAGTATCCGCATATGATCCATATGTCTTAATGCCGTCTATCATCTGATACCTTCTTCTGCCCTGAAATTTCTTCCCGTTTACCATTCCTTACAGTGCATACTTCAGTAGCCAGTTTCTTCTCCGCTATTGACCCAAACAATTTCTTTTTGTCTTCCTGACCAAATTCAACATTATTCTTTCTTCACTCACTCTTTCCAACACAGCTTCATTTCTTATTCTATCTGTCCATTTCCACGTTCCATTCATATCCACATCCACATTTCAAATGCTTCTGGTCGTTTCTCTTCACCTCGCCATAATGCCCATGTTTCTGCCCTATACAATGTCACACTCTACACAAAGCACTTCACTGGTCTCTTCCTTAGTTCTTTTTCTAGGGGTCCGGAGGAGATCCGCCTTTCCCTATTAAAAGCTTCCTTTGTCATTGCTATCCCCCTTTTGACTTTCTGGCTGCACCTCATGTTACTACTTACAGTACACACTAAGTTTCTGAACCTGTCCACTTGTTCTACTGCCTCACATAGAATTCATTATTGTTTCTAAATTAATTTCTATATTTGGTCTACCGTTATCTAGAATTAGTTGGGTCACTGGTTGAAAAGAAACTACCTACTCAAGGATGCACTGGAAGGAATGGTGAACGGGAGAAGAGTTCGAGGCAGAAGAAGATATCAGATGATAGACGGCATTAAGATATATGGATCATATGAGGAGACAAAGAGGTAGGCAGAAAATAGGAAAGATTGGAGAATGCTGGGTTTGCAGTGAAAGACCTGCCTTTGGGCAGAACACTAAATGAAACTTAATTTCCTTACTACTCTTTTACATCTGCGCATATTAGATCCCCATACTCTTTTTGCAATAAAACGAAAAGAAAAAAGGAGTCTAATATGGAAGTAAATGCAGTATATTATTATTATTATTATTATTATTATTATTATTATTATTATTATTATTATTATTATTATTATTATTATTGATGTGAGAAAATGTGATTCAATTGTTTAGTACGGAACTGAAGAAATAAGGGTTGTATTGGGTAGTGTACAGCACCATGGGTGTGTTCGATCTTCAATTACGTCAACATTATGAACTAGACTCAAAGAAGGGTGCATCAGACATTGTTTATGTTTACTCTTACCGGTGACATTCAAACAGTCTGTAAAGTAGTCAGTTGTTATTAGACAGAGCTGACGGAACATTTGAAGTACAAAACATAGTTGATTCCCATTAAAAAAAAAGAAAGGTGACTCTAATATCTTGATAATTATTTCATGTACCAAAAATACATTAGGTATATCAGATGTCCCCTTCAATGTAATTTAACTTGAAATTGTCGATTTGTGTATATCTGAAATATTTCACACGCTATCGAAGGTGAAAGAGTTAAATGGGCACTCTGTATAATAAGGATAGCACATTTGTCCATTGTGCGGAGAAAAGGACGCCTCAAGACACATTTTATTGCGGTGTGTCGAATTGGAACATATCCGGAGAAAATATCTACCACCCTCGATGCTAAGTCAGAATAGAAGTTCGCTTGCATGTCTTGACCTCATGGGGAATAGAGAATGGGAACAAAAGACTGGATTGTTCCTCTTGAAGGCGAGACAGATTAGAACTTCAGCTGTTGAAGTTTGTGATGCGAACTGACGAAGGGAGAATGGTAACTACTCAATTATACACTTTTTTCCTGTTTTAGTTTAGGATATATTATATAATATGTTTTGTTTGTGCCATTTTCATTTTAATCTGTGTGTTCTTTTAGAGAGTGGTTGGATCTAATCATAAGTGAGGAGGGTGAAATCTACAAAATAGGACTTATCTTATACAGCACGTACGGTCAGAAAACCCATGCATTGGATTTAAGAGAAAATTCTGATAATATAGTACTTCTGTATGTATAATATGCTCAATAAATCCATCTATCTACTTTTATATTCCAAGGTTATCTCATATAAGAACATTATTGAGAAACATCAGTTCTCTCTCTCACTGTATAGCATTGATTTTAAGTTCTTTCGAGCCTCCAGCAGGTCGTGAACTACAGTTTGAAAGACACTACGGCAGACCTTCAGTACGAATTCCAAAAATTCTTTCTGCTATTCTTAGAGTACGCTGTTGACATCAAAGAGCCACTTGAAAACTCATTATCGTTCGGATGAAGGTCACTTCCTGACACAAACGGTCTCGTTCACTGCTCTTTTTTGCCTTCGTCACTGCTTCCTACTACATGGAATAAATACTATGCAAACAAGGAGTCTCGTTACATAGTATTGACACAGTCTAGTATATACAGTCACGAAGCTTGAATTGTGAGGATGCTAGGAACAATAGACTGTGCCGGTACTATTTCGCATTGTCTGTAATGAGGCGATATTAGCGATTCTAGTGGTTAGCAACTATCTATGGATGCATATTTTCTACGTATTGAGCTTCGTGACTGTATATACTATGCTATGGTATTGATTCCTTTCAAATTCTTTACAGAAACCTTTTAAGCTTCTTTTTTTTGACATGTCCCTAAACGAAGCATTTCTATTTCAAAATTATCGAATAGATTTCGTACTTATCGATGTTCAAAATGTATTTTCTTTGAATTAATTAGCTTTGTGTCCTGTGTTGTCTAGTGCCCGCTGGAGTCCGCAGAGCAGTTACTAAATAATGGAGATCGCTAACATAATAATAATAATAATAATAATAATAATAATAATAATCATAATAATCATAATCATCATCATCATCATCATCCTTCATGCATTACGAAATTGATTCCTGTAGCAGCTACTGAAATTGGTCCATCCATCTTTTGGCTGGTCTTCCAATATCTCTTCTTCCCCGAGGTTTATATTTCCAAAACTTATATGGTATCCTGTCCTCCTGCATCCTTGAAATGTGAGACATCCATGTATTTCTATATTCTTCTATTTTGTTGTTTAATTCATATATCTCAAGTTCTTCTCTTATTTCTTCGTTTCTTTTATGTTCTATTTTCCTGTAACCTGCTACGCTTAATAATAATAATAATAATAATAATAATAATAATAATAATAATAATAATAATAATAATAATTCTTTAAGAGCTATGCTATTAAAATTTAAATATACGATTATTTTGCATTAAATAATGACGTAATTTAATTGTTTTCTTTTTAAATTTAAACAGAATTTCATGTTACTGTGTTCTACATACCGCTTCGGTGTTTTTCACCCTTTTTGATGATGGCCCTCACATTAGCCTACTTTAATAGAACATAGTGATGTGGAATTTGGTTTATTTTAAAAACATTACAACGATCTAAATGGATTAAGATTAGGTCATTAAGATATTATTAATGGAGTAACTTTTAACGTATTTTAAGTTGTTAATAATGAAAATAATGAAATCATATTATATTAAATTTAAAACTTAGAATAATAATTATTTTGTTCGCGGCTTCTCATTAATGGAGCGGATCGATGAAACTGTGTTCATTTCTCGAGAATAAAAAAAAAATTCGACTCTTGCAGAAAAATAATCTAGAACCTTTCTTTCATTTATAGGCCTATGCTAGCCAATAAAGTTCTATCAATATAATTTTCCTCAAAATTCATGCTTTAGTTATATTTCACAATTACAAACAGGTTCTCGTGAAGTAAAGTAGACATTTTAAAGTCTGACATGGGTAGGGCATGTAGCATGTATGGACGAATCCAGAAATTCATATAGAGTGTTAGTTGGGAGGCCAGAGGGAAAAATACCTTTGGGGACATTTCTGGATTCGCCCATACGTGCTACATGCTCTGTCCATGTCAACGTCTGGATTTAATGTTCCTCATTATATCAGGTGAAGAATACAATGCGTGCAGTTCTGTGTTGTGTAACTTTCTCCATTCTCCTGTAACTTCATCCCTCTTAGTCCCAAATATTTTCCCAAGCACCTTATTCTCAAACACTATTAAACTCTGTTCCTCTCTCAAAGTGATAGTCCAAGTTTCACAACCATACAGAACAGTCAGTAATATAACTGTTTTATAAATTGGAACTTTTAGTCTTTTTGATAGCAGACTGAATGACAAAAGCTTCTCAACTGAATAATAACAGTCATTTTCCATATTTATTCTGCGTTTAATTTTCTCCAGAGTGTAATTTATATTTGTTACTGTTGCTCCAAGATATTTGAATTTTTCCACCTCTTCAAAGGATAATATTTCCAATTTTTATATTTACATTTCGTACTATATTCCGGACACGAGACATAAACATATACTTTGTATTTTCGGAATTTACTACTTGGACTATCTCTCTACTTGCTTCAAGAAAAATTTCCGTTTTTTCCCTAATAGTTTGTGGATTGTCTCCTAACATATTCATGTCATCTCCATAGACATGCAGCTGATATAACCCGTTCAATTCCAAACCCACTACTTATGTATAGGATTGTTTATTTTTAGGTAATTTTTTCAATATTTTAGGTCATTTTTAGAGATTTTTTTAGGTCATCAAAATCCGCGCTCTGCTCATAACAGTAGGCTTATATCAGTTAATTGCTAATTGTCTTTTCCTCAAAAATAGTTCAGTGCTTGTCATTTTAATAGTACAGTCTGTTTTAATGCATAATTAATGTATTATTGTTGAAGGATTTACTGTTATTCATGTCTTATTTCATTACCTTCATTAGACACACTTAAATGGTATTCATCGTAGATCTAATCCCTCTACCCAAATTCCTGTGTAGAAGTTACACACAATTACAGAGATTTTCTCAACTCCTTTGTATACTCTCTGCCTCGTTTTTATTTTCATAGTTATTTTGTCTTTTTTATTCTCTTATTTATTTACTTACTTTAATTATGTTATTCTGTTTTTCTCGTATTTGTTTCCGTTCATTTGTGTTGCTTCTTTTTCTGTATTTAATTTTATCAGCAAGTTCTGCTTTCTCCCTATTTCTTCCCTTAATCTCGGGCATGTACGCTATAACAGAAACAGAAGTGTCCTGCAATACCGACCCCGCACAGACAGTTTGCCGGGACCTTTGTGTAGACGAGGGAATTGGACGAGTGCCTACAGTTGGTTCATCAGCTGCGACAGGTTCACACTCCCTCGCAGCTCGCTGCAGAACTCTCGAATTAGATCTCAGTCTTGTGCAGTGGGTCGTTCTCTGATGACGTCACACGTATCGGCACCCGACCACTCCAATCCAGTTGTAGCAAGATGGTTGTTTATTTTAGAATAGATTCGACTCGCTCTGAACCCGCGGGGAACGAACTCGTTTCTATTGCTGTGAGGAGACAGAATTTTTCTGAATTGGAAAATTCTCCACTTTATTTTTCCGGACAATGTCCCGCCTGTCCTGATTTCTTCATGTGTCAATACTGACTTCAAAACTGCGCTGTTGTCAAGTTTGATTACCGTAACAGTGATCATACTGAGTAAGAAACAAGCGCTGACAATATTCAGAGAACTTCATACTGATCTAAATTGTCACAACACCAGGGGACTGATCCATGACTGTCGTTTTAAAATAATTATTGGTTATTGTTGGCTGAAGGAAACATTTAATATGGGATGCGGTTAGTGATTCCCCAACTTCGAAACATATCCGGTGAACACGGAGAATGCCCTGGAATTTCCCAGTTCCACCTGTTAAGAAAATTAATCACTTGGGTAGCCACATGACAACGAGCGTCATCGTGAAGCACTATGGCATGGATAAATATATCTATACATGACTATGGATTAGGTATTCAAGCACATTGCTGCTCGTAAATTGCGTTCCAAAAAGTGACTGTAGTATGCAGCATTCACGAGTATTCCAACTGGAACAGAATGAGTGATTAATACACCTTCATAATCATAAATAATATACGTAACTTTGAGTGGGACCTGTCTACATTCACCTTATAACTAGAGCGCGGATTTTATGTAATTACATATTCTGTTCCTATATATAGCTATAAGGGAAGCTAACATTTCGGCGAATCATATCAAAGAGATCATTATCCCGAAGCTTTAAGTTACATATTTTTATATATTTTGGTGTACGTAATAAATATTTTGAATGATATTGCATATTTTGAAAGAATACACATTTTTTCACCAATTTTTCCCTCTACTTAATTCTTAAGTTATGCGTTTTAAAATTGTTTATAAAGCTTATCCCTTCGTCTCTAGTGCATAAAAATAATTTAATAATTGAAAATAATAAAGTGTTCTGTCAAGAAATGGACATCTATTTGCAATGCTAATAGTTTGTATATGCCTTAAGAAGTAACGGTAAAGTAGGAACAAATACCAATGCGAAGGGTGAGTCATTGTACTGTTAACGTAGTAAAGCAAAGAGTGAAAGTTACCCTGTAGGTATGACCGTTTCGCACAAACACCCCCAATCAGTTGCTCTAAAAGAAAACAATAGTTTTTTTTTTCTGTTTTCTTGAGAAGCTTATTTTGACATCAGGTGATACAAGTTGCTAGTCTACTGCCATTCGCATCCAAGTTAAAGGACTGGATTTCAATTGACGATTTCTTTACTACGATGGTAAAATCGTGCTGTGCAAAGTGTGTGAAAAACGCATTGGGTGCTTCATGAAGTCACAATTAGAATAGCATTAAAAATTGAACTTCATGTGAGAAATAAAAAACGTGCTCCGTCGAAAAGAAACAAGTTCTTCTTACACAAGTGGTGCTGAAATATTCTTCGTCTTTTACCAGTGAATTTAATAAAAATCTGTGCATGGCAATGTTTGCTGCAAACTTACCATGGTATAAACTTGAGTTCCAAAGTTTTAAGCATTCCTACGCAAATACTGCAACTTCAATATTTCGCATGAATCAACACTCCGGAAAAATTATTTGAACGCCTGCTACACTGACACTGTTAATAACAAGCCAGGTGAAGGTGTTATTCAGAGCAACACAGCATTATGTGCACTCCCTGCTGATTACACAGCGTTGCACGATATCGTAATTCATATATTCAAAACTATTCAAAATACAACAAAATGATATTTCACTTTTTGTTGCTCTTTACTAAAGAAATCATCCACCAGAATTAATATCATTATTGTTCTATAATAGTGATGCTCTATTTTGTAAATTCGTATTGGCTCATGTTGCCATTAATTATGTTCTAATAAAAAGTTTTCAGGAATACTTTATATTTGAAGCTTAAATCCATTGCACTTCTCTGCCATATTAGAATAATAAAATATTAGCTTGTATAGAAAGAGTGGATGGAGAAAGAATAATATTCACGCTGATCAGGAAGGAAAAAAGAAATTGACTGGGCCATTGGCTGAGAAGAAATTGTCTACTAAAGGATGCACTGGAAGGAATGGTGAAAGGGAAAAAATTTATGACAGAAAAAGGTCAGATGTATGGATCATATGTGGATATAAAGGGGGAGGCGGAAAAGAGGGAAAATTGGAGAATGCTGGGTTTTCATTGAAGGACTTGCCCTTGTGCAGAAAACTATGAATGAATGAATAAACAATTTATTTGACAGAATAGGAAAACATAAATAATAATGGCGCGTACCTATTTTAAGAATGTGGCAGAATAACTCTACGTAAAAATAGATTTATTAAATGTTCAATTATAATCGTAGAGAAATAGAAGAATAAATTCTTTATAAATCTGTTTGAAACAGAATAACAGAACTAATCCGATGATGAAGTGGATGACAGATTTCAACTGTCACACATCTTTTCGTACGTAACGTAATTTCTACATATACTATAATTACTTAATCTGAGAAAAAATATTATGATGCGATTCTCATATTATAAGCTGATTCATATGTGTAGTGGTCGTGAATGGCATGGTGTCTCGAACAAGAAACATTTTTCTTTACTGCGCTGCAAGTTATCAGAGCACTCGATTGCTTACCATCTTTCTCATATCTGCAGCAGTTCCTCATAAAAAGAGCTATAGACGTTAGTAATGCTTCATGAGATAAGTCGGAGATATCTGAAATCCATACTAAGATTGTGAGCATTTTGAAGTGAACACATCCATGAAGGGAAAGTTAAAACTTCTGTGACAAGAGACCTGTAAGTAAAGTCTCAGGCGATGTAATACAAGTAGACTGTTTTAAATCATATTTATGTCCACAGAATGCCTAGCAATGTAGGTCACTACTCCAATAAGCGAATAAAATCAAGTACAGATTTAGAACCATTTAAGTGTCAAGTTTTATCAGTTTGTTTAAATAATTATTGTTGAAAACATTACCAGAACGGAAAAATAAACATGATTTTATTGTAATATTTATGGTCAAAATAAATAATTAGGTAAAGTAATGAATATATGATATGATATTTGTCAGCCAACTTTACAATTCATAGTTATGGTGGACCAACCAACCAATCACGTGACGTGGCGCATGACCTAAGTTATGCATTTTTTCAAGTATCACACCAAAAAGAGGTGTTTCCCTTGTGATGTTTACAGAACAGACATGAAGAGGCCAGAGTGTTTAGATTCACCTATAATTCTCATACCTGAAACTTCAGCCTATTGACATTACAATATACAGGTTCTTTAAAAAATACGGGGCATAATTTCAGGTATGTATTTCCCACATGTAGACAATCAAAATAGTTCATTACAACATGTGTCCGGAAATGCTTTATTTCCGAGTTATGGCCTTCACAACATTGAAATTCACCGGAATGTTTTTCTTTCCGCAGGTCGTTGCCGTCAAAGGAGACATTAAGAGGGCACTCTGACAGTTCATTCCGAGGCGAAGGTTACATTCAGTGTTGTGTAGGCGTTAGACTGTGCGACATGACGAATTCAAATCAAGAGCTGTCAGAGATACACTTTATGTACGGTAAGGCGGACGGCAATGCTGCGCTGGCTCGTCGTTTGTACCAGGAGAGGTATCCACAGCGACAATGTCCAGATCGGAATACATTTGTACGTCTCCATTACCGTCTGTGCGAATATGGAAAATTTAACTCTCCTGGTTTGGGGAGGGGACGACCAAGATCTACACCTCCAGAAGTACGGGAGGAGATTCTGGAGGCTGTGAACATGACTCCTTCTATCAGCACACGAAGGGTAGCGTTACAAGTCAATGTTCCTCATACGACTGTCTGGAGACTGCTGAAAGAGTATCAATTGTATCCTTATCATTTGCAACGTGTACAGGCCCTGTCACCAGCAGATTACCCTGCACGAGTTAGGTTCTGTCAGTGGTTCTTACAGCAGTGTGGTGTAAATCCGAACTTTCCTGCCTTAGTATTATTTACAGATGAAGCACAGTTCACACGAGATGGCATAACAAATTTCCACAATCAGCATGTATGGGCGTATGAAAACCCACGTGCAACTGTTCCATCTCATCACCAGGCGCGGTTCTCCCTCAACATGTGGGCCGGTATCATTGGTGATCGATTAGTTGGACCCCATGTACTTGTAAACAGACTTACGGGGCAGGCGTACACAAACTTCCTGGAAAACACCATACCTCATGTTTTAGAAGACACTCCACTGATCAATCGTCAACACATTCACTTCTTGCATGATGGCGCTCCTGCACACTTCAGTCGTACGGCTCGCCGGTACTTGGATCGAAGGTTTCCTGATCGATGGATAGGTAGAGGTAGCCCAATTGCTTGGCCTCCACGCTCACCTGATCTGAACCCTCTCGATTTCTACTTGTGGGGCCATTTAAAATCATTGGTTTATTCGTCTCCGGTGCCTGATTTGGAATCCCTTCGGAATCGAATTGTGGCATGTTCTGAGGACATACGCAATACTCCTGGAGTTTGGGATCGTGTTCGCAGGTCAATGAGACATCGATGTGAGGTCTGTATTCAAGCAGGAGGTGGACATTTTGAACATCTTCTGTAATGACAACGACCTGCGGAAAGAAAAACGTTCCGGTGAATTTCAATGTTGTGAAGGCCATAACTCTGAAATGAAGCATTTCCGGACACATGTTGTAATGAACTATTTTGATTGTCTACATGTGGGAAATACATACCTGAAATTATGCCGCGTATTTTTTAAACGTCCTGTATAATTAATGATCGACAGGGTAGAATAGTTTTATTGACCATGTTGCGTTGGCATATTGAATTGTCATCATGACGTCTTGTATTGAACATATTAATAACGACACTTGCTTAAAAATCTCCTTTAGTTCCAGTAGAAAGTTTTGGATCTTAAAAGAACGGAACAATTTATGAAGTTCATGTAATTCTGTCTGTAACGGTTGAGTTGTTTGTCTAGATGGTGATTGAGAATTGATAAACTTTATTTTAGCCCAAGTTGAAGTTGAGACCGAAGGTGATGGGGGTTGCATTCTGAGTTCACTTCGTAGTATTGGTTTCGGCGTGGTGAGGTTAACGTATGAAATAAACTTTGGGCATTAGACGATAACTCGCAGTATGTTTATCTCCACAATTGCACAGAGAGCTTCATGTTTGTTTTGTGAATATTATGTGATTTAAAATTCCTTGTTAATAATGAATACCTTACCTTCAATTTCAGTGGTTTTATATTCAAAGAGAAAATTCGTATACTTCCAGTTCGATGGCCTTTGTTTTTTCTGCAATACCTTCCAAGCTTCAACTTTCTACCCATGGCTGAGCTAGAATAAAATTTACCAAAAAGCACATCGTTGTTTTCTCAAATCAAATTTAAGATCGTATTCTTACCAAAATTACTTGATATATTGTGAACAACATTACATTTTCAGTTTTACCGCTTATTTACTCGTACTTTACTTTCGATAATAATAATCAATTGTTTGTCCAAAACATTCAATATTGAAATCGATTATCGCACGCGCACTTGAGATGCATCTAGAGTGTAATAAGTAAACTTTAGATTTGACATAAAATTGTCGCTTTAATAAAAGAAGTTCTTTTAAGTCTGAAAATTTTCAATATTTTCCCTACACGTAAGGGAACTTGTAATATTTATGAACCATGATATATTGAACAAATTTGTCATAATTGACATAATTTTCATGTTTGTCACACCTGTTGAATTTTATTAATTAGGCCTACTCCCCAGGCCACATACAGAATTTAAATAACTGAACACAATGTCGAGATAAGTGGGGCTTCTTATAGTATATTCCTTCGAAGAATACTTCGACATCATCTCATATGTTTCTTTCTCCATGCACTATTTGATTTATTAGCATCTCGTACCGTTCGTATAAAACGTTTTTTTATTTCCTCTTATTCCTTGAAATGAAGTCGTCTTACTACAAAGATTATTTGTACAAAGGGAAGTTTTTTAAATTGGCTGTATTCCTAACAGAGTTTTTTCTTCGGGCGCTGATGCGCGTCTCCTCTGTGTCTGCAGCACAAAATGGAAACCCGCGCCTGCTCGTCTGGCCTGCTCTGAATTCTTTCCCCGAGCGCATCACTTGAACTCAAGATAAACTTCTTGTCCCCTTCTCTCTATTGTACATGCAAAATATGTGTGTCACAAGCGAATTCGGCATTTCTTGAGGACATTCAGTTAGTTTTCAGCGCACAGTACGCTTTCTAGCTTCAGTCACATTTCTGAAATCTCACTTCCTTTCTGATATTTTCGTTTGAAATCAGCTACGTTAGCTCTTCTGCAAGGAATCCATTGTTACTTCCTCTGGTATGTTACTTTTAGAGCACTTCCGCTATGCAACTCTCAATACACTGCAGCTTATTGGCCCTTCTTATATTTTCTACGTTAGCTCCCCCTTCTTCCATCAGAAAAATATTTGCGATCTAGGTCAAGACATTGAATCTCAGATAGATGTGTCTACAAATAGAATGCCCGGCATATACAACTTACCGGCATTATAGACGGTCGTAATGCGCGTGTTTAGTGAGGAGATCCGACCGCTCTCTCTCAAGGGAGGAAAACGAATTGTCAATCAATGATAAAACTTCAGGATTTTTTTCGCTTTCTTTTGAGAAGGAACGCCTTTTATTTTTTAGTTAATACAACCTTGTATGCTGAAAATGAACGTTCATCATCAGAAGATACGACTAGGGAAAGTTAAAAAAAAAAAAAGGTGTCCTTGTAAGATCTCTAATGCTTAGCCTAGAGTTCATCTGCCCCTTCAACACAGATGCCACTTTCTGCAAATGACTTACAAGCAAACATTCTGATAGGGGCAAATAAAAAAGTTAAATCTGCTTCTTCCACCATGTTAATAATATCAAAAGAAGTGTTTATACAAATTTTGGCCACTCGACCGCAATTTTACGAGGCCTTCCAGAAAGTATATATTATTTTAATGTACCGAAGTACATATGATATTTCCATGCAGATATTCTGCGTCATCATACGATGAAAGAGTAATGGAACGAAGAAAAATTCTCTCCGGCGCCGGGATTTGAACCCGGGTTTTCAGCTCTACATGCTGATGCTTTATCCACTAAGCCACACCGGATACCCACTCCGGCATCTGACAGAATTGTCTCAGTTTAAGTTCCAACTCTTGGGTTCCCTCTAGTGGCCGCCCTCTGCACTACGTCATAGATGTCTATGAACGTAGGATCCCGGCCAACTAGTCACTCATAACGAGTGCACCTCAGCACATGTGCGGACTTCAGTCCTACGTTCATAGACATCTATGACGTAGTGCAGAGGGCGGCCACTAGAGGGAACCGAAGAGTTGGAACTTAAACTGAGGTAATTCTGTCCGACGCCGGGGTGGGTATCCGGTGTGGCTTAGTGAATAAAGCATCAGCACGTAGAACTGAAAACCCGGGTTCAAATCCCGGCGCCGGAAAGAATTTTTCTCCGTTTCATTACTCTTTCATCGTATCTTCCAGAAAGTGATTTTCCCCGGGACCGTTTACAGAAAAAAGCACAATTGCACGGAAAGATTTATTGAAACAGATACAGCAATTGTTGCACTATTTGTCTACATATCCTCCACCAGAACTGAGACATTTGTCATACAATAGGATCAATTTTTGTACCTTGTGTCGTAGAAATCAGCCGCCTAGGATCGGAACCAGCGTTTGACAACCGTCTGCACCTCTCTGTCGATTCCATGATATGACAAATGTCTCAATTCCGGTGGGGAATATGTTGAAAAACAGCTCAACAATTGCTGTGTCTGTTCCAATAATTTTTTCAATGAAATTGTGTTTTCTTTCTGTTAACGACCCCTGGTGAACTTATTTATTTACGGCCCTCGTAATTGCGGTCGAGTGGCTAGAACTTGTATAAGCACTTCTTTTGAGATTATTAACATGGTGAAAGAAAAAAAAATAACTTTTTTATCTGCCCCCCCCCCCCCATCAGAATGTTTGCTTGTTAGACCACTACTTCGCTGACATACTGTGATGAATTCTTAAGAGAACTTCACCGTACTTATTTCAGCCTCTCTTCTGCATCTTCAACTATTGTCAAGGAGTCGACAGTTTTTCAATGACCTTAGGTAGGAACTAGTGGTAACGCTACTAGGAATTCTAGGCTTTCCTGCATACCAGGCGAACCAGCGATCTACCCTCTGGAAATTTTAAAGAGCTGGGTATCCTTAATCGTCTCTTTCTGAACTGTGAATAAGCTGTTTCTTTTCTTCTTGGAGGCTGGCTCAAAACCAAGCGGATAAACAACCAAACATATTCGACTGTTCAGCCCTCTGCAAGAGTCACGAATTCCTTGAACTTGATTGTAGCAATCATCCCTCACACTTCAAGGAACGTTTTATAGTTTTAAAAAGTACCTATTGAAAACTTAAAAAAAATAGCAAAATAAACAATGATATGTAATATTAAGTTAAAATATGCATTTTCCAGCAAAACTATTGAAATATGCACAATAAGCAAAATAAAATTGCTTTCATTCGATAATTCTTTGTTCGAAACGCGGAGACAGGCCTATATGAGTACTTCTTAAATATGACGTATTAATAAAAGCATGCATTCTCATGCAAATCCTTAGTCCAATTATTACAACACAATCACAATAAATGCTACATTCTAAAATTCTCTCCAGATCTAAACAAATTGAAAGAATTATCCAAATCTAATCTTTCAGGTAAAGCTTCCTGTGAAACAGATTTGAATAATTCAGAGTAGAGTCGTGCATAACCGGTTACGAAAAATAGAAATTATATACAGCCTACCTATTGCTATTGAACACCTGGCGCTGTAGTCAGTATGCAAAGCTCTTCCGTAGTGCTGCTCATGATTAGGTTTTTCTCCGGAGCAGTTGTTTGCGCGCTTTCAATCGGAGACCTCCGGTTTACCTCCGATTGATGCCGCGCAGGTTGTATAAGTGCTGTGGCGCAGACATACACTTTCCGCTGAGCATTCCTTTAATCGTATCAAGTAATGATTCGAGTCCGCTGACGTCCGCGTATCTTTTAAAATAAGTTGTAATTTGTTGTTTATTCTCTCTTTTTTATTTACCTCAAATTCAGAACGTCTTCACAATCCTAATGTTCACAATAACCATCACGAACAGCATGAACGTTTCCCTTAATTATAGAGATATGATGAATTCCCTTATCAGTATTTTGCCTACATGTTTATACGATTTCTTTGTGAATGTAAAAATATATACTAGTAACTCCCAGATCTTACTCACGTTTCCAGATGGAGATAAAAGGAAGGCGTTATAGGTTATATCGTATTTTGATATGACTGCAAGACCTTTGCTCTATGACCTATGTCAGATGAGAGCAATATATCGTTTTATTACCTCCTACTGAAGTTTCCTCAACACGTTTTGGTTAAGCATTTCTTTTCATGTCTAAAACCGTTTACAGATCACTTTTCTTTCTTTCTTTCCTTCTTTCTTCCTTTCTTTCTATCTTTCTATCTTTCTATCTTTATTTCTTTCTTATTCGACTTTATTTCGCAGGGTGGATCTTGACCTGATCACGTAGTTTAACTCTTCCTCGACTTAACACATCGTTTTCTCTACTTTCCAGTTTGCTATTGAATCTTCAGCAAGGCTTCCTGCACGCAGTGCTGTCATGGAGGCCATACGGAGCCTTACATCGTAAGGGAAGCTACAATTTTTTTAATTAATCGTATGGGGAAAAGAAAATTTTGTCTGTATGGAGTCATACGGCATATGAGTGCCTAAGTTTTGTACGCGGAGATCTGTACAGATCTTAGATCATCTCTTGCTGATCCTAATGTATTTTGTTTGATGTTCATAAACAAAAATTGTCCACCTCTACAGCACTGGAATCCAGAATTATATAAAATAATGGTTGAAAAACAAGAAGTGCTGCAAATACACACTCCAAAATTCACCGAGACAAGTGTGCGTCTACGGTGGTGCTGTATAGTGTATTCTTTAAATCAAACTTGTTGTACAATTAAAATGCAAAGCAAAACAATTTCTTTATCCCTTCTTTAATATTAAAAAATCATTAGATGACAGTCGGAGAGATAGAGAGAAAAGAGTAAAATATATTTCAAGGGAGAAAACAGGGGTGGGGTTTATGGCCAAGAAAATATTTACCATGATAGCTGACCTTCAGCTATTCAAGAGTCGAAACTTGCGGAATGCCAATTGTCATATATTGCTGAACACGGTAGCATTCCGAATATAAGATTATTTACAACGGTACAATGTGAAAAAATATTCCCTGGCGATGTAGACTTAAGGGAAAATATTCAGTTTAAAAGACCAAAATGCTAGGCAGTTATTCAAAATGCAACTTATACTTGACTTAGGTTTTGAAGAAGACGGTTTCTCTTCATAGCATATATCCTAAGTAAGGATAGGTAATTCACATATTTTTATAGCACAATGTCCCTGAACTAGACTGCCATTCATTTTTATAGATTAAATTTCCATATTACATAATTTCCAGTAAAATGGTTCTTCATTTTTTTACTGTGGTTATCGGCAAATTCTTGAAGTATTGCATTAAACTTCTTTTGATTGGAGAATTTAACTTGTCACGTTGAAAACCGCTCATTAAATTGCATAACTCCACTGAAAACGTTAGTATGTAATGAAACTGCTTATCTACTTTGCGCATTATTGCAATGTAGCGAAAACTAAATTCATTTATAGTTGCGGAAACAGGCTTACTGTGAATTATTTTTATGAAGAGAGTATAGTATTCCTGTGCAATACCTGTATATGCCTGGCTGCACTCAACTTGAAAACAATGTTTTGGTACGAACTTCCTAAGACTAGTGATAAGTAAAAAATTAATTTAGATTTGTGGCTAGAACGAACATGTTCCTCTAGTAAACGCGTTATAAATTAAGTTGGATCAGAAATGAATTTTGGAAACACTGCTGAAAGCAGATGAGCCCAGTTTTTAGTAATCTTATTAATTAGTGCAGTGTTTACAATTTTTTTCAGGAACGGCCGTCATAGTCTGTACCTTCTCTTAGACATTTCTTCTGTGATGTCTTATAGAGAGTGTCCCAAATTGATGTATACCCATTTTGAAAACACTATTTCTCAGCAACGAGATGAGACAGAAATAGGATTTTTGCGGTTGTATATTCCTTAACCCCGTACATGTTCAAATTGGCCCTCTACCGCCACAGTACACTCCCAACAACGACGTACAACAGAGCGACATACCAACAGGATTGTTGTTAATGTAATATCATTGCAGACATGTTCAATCTGAACTCTTAGGTCCTCCAGTGTTTGTGGTTTTGTGGCGTACACTGTGTTAAATCCGAAGATCGAGGCGGGAACTCCGCAGCACTTCCTCTTCGTCGCATCCATCTCTGGGTCGTCCTCATTTAGTGCGTGGACAAGTCTCGGAATGTAAGGCTTCCATTTTTGAGCTCGCAAAGCTCGATGAACACTGGATTTGCTGATTACAATCTCACGAGAACATTGCCTCATTGACTTCTTTGGGGATTGTGCAAAAGCCTGCATGACTGCATCAACACTCTCGTTATCGGTGGAACTTCTCTTTTTTCCGGACCGCCCTTTCAACACATCTTGCACTGTTCCGCCGACTTCAAACTTGTCTCGAATTCTTGTGATAGTTAACATTGTTGGTGGTTGTGATCCAAATTCAACCCCCCCCCCCAACGTCGTTGAACCTCAATAACATTCTCCACTTGCCAATAACATTTCAGTATCTATTTACGTTCATCGAACCATAATTGCACCACCATGTTTGTCTATAAATAGGTGAACATGTTTCCATGCTTTCCACTGGCTTCTTAATCATAAACTGAAAAATTCGTATTTATATCTCATTTCTTTCCTGTGAAATAGTATTTCTAAGAGTGTATACATCAACTTGGAACACTCTTTATACGTAATATACGTTATTTAGTTCGCACGTCGGAGCAATGTCATACTTAAGGGGAGAAGACGGTATTTTTTTTTTTACTTTTTTCCTGTTCCGTGTAAAATATTAATTTTTGGTATGTAGAGAGCTCCTGGCAGTAGCAATTCAACCAAATATAAATATTTTGAAAAAAATTATTTGGGGGGGGGGCCAGATTTGAAAAAAAAAATGTATCCAATGCAGGATTTCACTAAAACCGATATATCTAAACCATTCTTAAAGATAGATTCAAACTGTTTTTTTTTTTATGTACTTGCAAAAGCATGCTCTACAAACTGCCTGTAACAGAATTTTGATATTAGTCTTTACATTTGTAAAATAAACAATTAAAATTTAATAACACTTTTTGATTTCCTTTTTTTGCAAACAGACAGACATATTTTGAAAATGAAGAGCATTAACAAAATTCTGTTACAGAGGAAAGTTTCCTAATAGTCTACAGAATGTGTGTTCTAAATTTCATTTATGTATCTTTAATATTTCAGAAATTATATCCATTTTTATATGGCAGTGCAGCAAAAAAATGAAGTTACCGGAAACAACAATAAAAGGGGGCGTGTGACTTAAAAATCCATAGCGCAGGAAGTTTAAAAATGGCGTCTCAACATCCGATAAGGGCACAAATATCCACAAAATGTTATGCAATGCATTCCACACATAATCACAGTGTATTTTAAAGAATTTTTTTTTTAATTTACTTTTTTTTACCAAAAAATACCGTTCTCTCCCCTTAAGAAATTCCCAAAATACAGTACCGGTAGTTGTATCACAAGTAATTATTTATTTCCAGTTCGATCACTGCTGTATACTGGTATATAACCATATTTATCTCTTGAAATAATAATCGTCTACAAACCACTTTATCATTTTTATTCTGCTATGCCAAAGTGAAGCCTAAGAAACAGTGACAATGAGCCATTATCTCTCAACCAGAACATCAGAGACGGAATGCATTTGCAATGTTGTTCTGTACCAAAGCCCGCAGAAGGACGAGGCCTGCTGTCAGCCCACAGAGTGGCCGAACGCCCGTGTTGCAGGCTTCTCTGTTACAGTCGCAGGTGACCTGGTAGACGTCGTTGGCCCACTTGGACTGGTAACAGTCTCGGTCCCTGTGCCGCTTATACCCGCACTCGCGGATCACGGCCGTGTCCGAGTCCTTCGTGAAGTACACTGCAACAAAATAGGAACACGTGTATGTATGTATGTATGTAAGTTGCTGCGTGCAAATTATCGCTTTCAGAATGGTCTCTAAGTACAGTAAAATACCAGATGATTACTTTAATGTGTGCTTTATTAAGGTTCTGTACCTATTCGCATGAACTGTGTAATGTTTACAATTTTTTTTGGTAGGTTATTTTACGACGCTTTATCAACATCTAGGTTATTTAGCGTCTGAATGAGTTGAAGGTGATAATGCCGGTGAAATGAGTCCGGGGTCCAGCACCGAAAGTTACCCAGCATTTGCTCATATTGGGTTAAGGGAAAACCCCGGAAAAAACCTCAACCAGGTAACTTTCCCCGACCGGGAATCGAACCCGGGCCACCTGGTTTCGCGGCTAGACGTGCTAGTAATGTTTACAAAATCACTAGTGCAACATCATGGCATATGTTGAAGAACACAAATTGATTTATTTCACCGTGGGCTCCAGTGTTATTTAAGGGAACTGGGTAGTGATTTCCGATGAAAACTCCTATTCTTTATATTTTCTTTCAAAAAGTGAGAAAATTACCCTTTAAAAATATTTTTTGTGGGAGATATCATTGCAGATAAGCCCATTAAATGGATTCTTTAAATAACTTACTCGTATGGCGATGCATGTAATTCATAATTACTTTGTTTTAATGCAGTTTTCTGTAAGTTAAAATATTTAAAATTTAAGTGCACTTTTCTACTGTATATATTTACATACGATTTCTACGCAGATATCTGTAGATTATATTCTACAAAGGAGATCTACAGGGTTATGATTTTCACATATAAAATATAAGGGAAAATATATATGCATTGAAAACATGGCAAAAATTATTAATCAAAGTTGAAAAGTATAGAACTTGAAAACTTGTTCAAAATATTCCTCATTTGATACCCTACAACTTTTGTATAAATAGTTTCTTCATAAAATTAATAATAAGAATGTTACAAGCAATGTTCCATAGTTTTTGCTCACCCAGTATTATACAGACGTACATATACATACGTGGTTTTGGATGGCTCGGTTTCAGTTAGATACATAAAATATAACAAAAGGCATTCGCCGAAATAGTTAAGTGAAACAGCACCTTTTGTCCTCTTTTTGGTCTTATTTTTGCATCTTTTCCCCTCCATTTTTCCTATGAAAATTTTCCCTAAAAATCCCAACCTTGATAATCACATAGGTTCGCTAACACAGGCCGCAATAATACATAGTACGTTGTATACGGTAGCCGATGTCCTTAGCACGGACTTGTATAGGAAAAAATGTTATGTTTTATTTAACGACGCTCGCAACTGCAGAGGTTATATCAGCGTCGCCGGATGTGCCGGAATTTTGTCCCGCAGGAGTTCTTTTACATATCAGTAAATCTACTGACATGAGCCTGTCGCATTTAAGCACACTGGCCCGGGATCGAACCCGCAACCTTGGGCATAGATGGCCAGCGCTATACCAACTCGCCAACCAGATCGACTTGTATGGGAGGGAAGTAAAGCTGTAGGTCCTGTGTCGTAGATTTACAGCATGTGAAAGAAGCTTGCCCCTGCTAGAGGGCTCCATGCAAAATTTATCGGTCACTTCTAGTTCACATTGAATTTCGACGCTGAATAACCCCTGAAGTTGAAAGCGACATTAAATACTACTGACAATTTGCGTGTTATATTCCAGGCATCTGAGATGGAAATGCGATAATAAGCTTATTTTAATTGCAATTATATTAGTTACAGCATTACATATTTACAAGACACATTTTAGTATAATTTCGTGTAGTTTCCATGCATATTTGAGTATTGCAATTACCTATCTATAATAAATACTTACCGGGCAACTACGTATTTGAACTTATTATGAATAAACTGACAATATTAATATTTTAATGTATTCGCCTCAACATTTCTTTGCTTAAAGGTTTCTGTTTACTGGAAGAGCAACAAGTGTATTACGGTAGTTGGAGAAGATTTTATCTCCATTCGCGTCATATGATTACGTTTAAAGCGCGACTGAAGTTCAGTTCACCTAATGATTTAAATAAACTGCAGATAATTTCCATGTTTTCTGGTGCGATAGTCCAGTTCGCACCAGACAAACCGGTTCAATCCTAACAAATGCATGATGGACCACTCTGGCACTAGTAATATCCTCTCCTTAAGATCAGAACCATTCCCGACGGACTTGAATCTATGAGAAACTCGAGCAAGTGCGAGCATGAAAGAATAAATAGAAAGCCTGCAGTGGTATCGCAGGAAGCAGAAACTGATTGCAATAAAATTTTGCTGCACTGATTACAGTTTTCAACGTTCATGTTGACACATGTTGTTTTAGTAGTCAAAGGTCGTGCAGGATTTTCAGATTTTTGCTCTATTAAATACCTTAAATAGTATACAGCAAATAATAAAATCTCCTATATGTAATTATATTTTTTTCTTTCGAAAATGTAAGAATTCACAGTCTCCTATGTACGGCTGCCATAGCATAATAAATGTGTTTTTTCCTCCTACTGAAAAATTGTATATTTTGCACATAGGAGTTATTGCAGGAACAACGACGATATAACAGTCTTGTTTGTACACCTCATATATTATTAAACTGACCTTTGAAATTACCTTAAAATTCAAAATATATCAATAAAACTAAATAAAACAATCATCAACCTTTGTTTTTTCACGTCGTATTTTTCTCTTTGGTCGACATTTGAAATTTGATTTAGAGCTCTTAATGTCTTGCATTCTATCGACATGTTGGAATTATGTTTTTATATTTATAGCATCTTATCTCCTAATGATCTAAATCCAAATTGTTTTAAAATATCCACGTGTTATATTGTTCAGAACTGTCACTCTCGCAGTTCGATGTATAATCATTATTTTCAGTACTTAATTCATTACATTTTACATGTGTTATGTTACTTTATTTTAAGCAAGAATGTGCGATATTAAAAACCTAAATGTAGTCAGTTATTTCAGACCAATCTATGTGGGAGATTATAAAATATTTCACAAATAAATGCAATGATTTATTATCAAAAAATTCAGTCTTATTGCATATCGCCAATATTTGAACCCAGGACAATTTTTCAAGCACAATTTCGACAATTACTTTATATTCTTACGGCAACTACCTTTGCAGCGCATGGTCTGGAATGCATTCAGCACGAGACTGCTTCTGTTAGCATTGCTCTCCATTCGGGTTTCCACTTTCTGAATGTTCAGCTACAGCCCATGTATTACTTTTTGAAACCTTCATAGCTGTGAGGTCCATGGATCAATTACTATGTATAACCGCCTCGCTGGTTTCTGGCATTTCATGTGACAACAGGTTGTAATAATATTAATAAAGTTAATGGCTTAAAGCAGTGGGTGTCAAAGCAAGCGCATTTTTCTGACCTTGACGTCGTGCGCGGGCAGCAAGCGCTAAGTTTGGAAAGAGGAAGGGTTGTGTATATGAATAAGCAACCTGTTGGATTAAGAAAACAGTGGTGCACAAACTTCAAACGGAACGTGAAATTTTATGTCGTTATTTTTATATGGCTTCTTTCTGTTTAATATTATCTATATTGTCTGTAAAACAAAAGTACTAACACTGATTTCTTAATATTGCACTTCACAAAATCACTATATTTTCCCACAGTTAAAGATAGACTAAACGTAAAGAATTATGAGCCATCTTACATATCCACGCAATTTCTGACTGGACACGGAAAATTTAATTCATATTTTGAACGTTTCAAAATTGACAACCCAAACGGCTCTTCATATCCCTGTGAACACCCCACACAAACAGTCGACCACCTGTTATTTGAGTGTCCGCTACAAGAACGCAAGAGATCCGGCTAGAAACCCATCTTAGCATGTGCGATACAACTTTCTCACCACCAATTACAGAAGTTCTTCTGAAGCAATGTTGCATAAAGGAATTTCACATATTTATTACAGGTGTATTTAAGACCTTATAGAAATAACAGTATTTAGTAACAGTGTCCTATTTATTCTTTTGCAGCCAAATTTGTAACTTTTAAAAGTATAGTTATCATGTTGAAGTGTATGTGTTGTAGAGGATGCTTGATTTGTTGTGTATGTGAGTCATAGTTGTGGGATGCTTGATTGTGTTTGTGTGACTATTGTGTATTAATTTATGATGTATGTTTGGGAAAGTTGCTTAATTGTGTTACAGAGTACCGCTATAAGAAATGTTTTGTTTATGTGTTGTAACTGTTTTCTGAATGTCTCAATTGATGACTGATGTTTGATTTGCAATCGCAATGTTTAAATTACGGATTGTGTAGGTTTTATTTCCATTGTGTAAGCTAATTTATTTTTCTTTTCAATTTGTTTTATGCTTAGGCCTATTTTTTGTGTAAAACTATAGCCCTAGCATACATACGTAAAATAGGGCTACCCCCCATTGGAGAAACAATAATAATAATAATAATAATAATAATAATAATAGTAATAATAATAATAATAATAATAATAATAATAATAATAATAATAATATTGCACTTGTGTTTTAAATGTTAATAACACAATAGAGAGTTAAGAAGGAATATTCACTTAAATTCCATAGTAGTATAATATTATACTGTATTAAGTGGATGAAATACATCATCCATAAAGAAAGTAATATTCCAAAGAAAGAGATTGAGTATGACATGATAAGTTGGAATTTATATTGATGGTATCTTTAGCCTTACAAAAGTAATCAATAAACTAATCAAAACAATATTACAGTACAAAGTAAAGTTACCTAGGTAGGCCTACTGTATCTGTTTTAATTGTAACTAATATTACATAACAAAACTCTTATCGCATTATGCTTTTAAGGTGATATTTGTGAGCAACTTCCTATCATCAGAATATTAAATTATTTTCTCGAAATCTGCTGAAGCTATAGACCTGACATTTTTACAGCACATGGGCACGTATCTTTTGCTTATGATGTAACAGTAGTTGCTTTGTTAATTCATTTCCTTACAAACAATTTCCATGCGAATATTTTCAAAATTTTCAATACACTATCTTCAGTATATTAGATTTATGAAAACATTCTGTAAGGCTACTAAATAAATAGACCTATACCTGAAAATTTCACTTTTCTATAAAAAAAAGTTGAGAAAATATTTCTTTTGAATAAAAAAATCAAACTTGTGAAAAATAAGCATTAAAATTAAAACTCACATTCTTATAATGCACTTATACTTCTCAGGAAAATCTAAAAATTAACATGGATACAGTTTTAATAAGTTCTCTTCCCTTTATCTATTGAATCAGTGCTGGCCATCCCTGAATATAGCTCGACCAAGCGCCATATACCACCTCTTTCGTCTGTCTCTTTCCTTTCCGCTGTAAAGCGCTCAGGCTCTCCTGGGCTGTAAAGCGCGCGCTTGCTCCTGTGGGCATCAATTGACATGCCTGGCTTAAAGGATTCCAAACGCTCATTTATATAGCCCAGTTGTTATTCAGGTAAGCGCAAGATAAATCGAATTAATGTCGGTTATTAAATTGAATGTAAATTAATATGATACAAACACAATGTATCAAACGAACGCTTGAACGATATTAAATAGAGATATGTAGAGAACGGAAAGGCGGACACCTATAGGACAGGAAAGGAAACGGAGACAACGTGATAAGTCGATCTATCGATCACAATACTAAGCGACCAGAAACAAGAAGTAAAGTGAAGTCATTTTAAGTGTGTAGGCCTATGTCATACAAATCTGGTAGTACAGAACATTGCTGCTCTCAGTGCTAGGGTCAGTATTTGCAAAGTTAATTAAATAGAATCAGTCTACTCACAGATTTGGTAAATACTTCTGCAGAAAGGATTTCCTGGGAAGTCTGGTCTCAGCGGGCATTCCTTGAGGTAGTCGGGATGAGGCTTGGGGCTCCCACAGTCTGCGTCCCGATCTGTGCGACACTGATAGCATTTGATGGCGTCCGCTGGAAAAAAAAATTACAGTGTAGATACTCGTAAATCAACACATTTTCTTACTGCTCCTTAAATAGAGGTCTGTTATAATCTCTTTGTTCTGTAGCAAATCCCTCATAGTTGAAAACATCGTTAATAAAAATTCTACCACTACTGCTGTTACTACTACTGATACTACACCGCTACTAATCATACTACTTCTGCTTTTATTGCTAACAATGCTGCTACTATTACTGCTACTGCTACTACTACTACTACTACTACTACTAATGGTGCTGCTATAACTAATGTCACTACTATTGCTTCTACTATTACTACTACTAGACTAATGTTACTACTACTACTACTACTACTACTACTACTACTACTACTACTACTAATAGTGCTGCTACAACTAATAATGCCACAAATGAATTTCGACAAAAATTCTCGGTTTTGGGATATCAACAATTCACTTTTTATGTTATTATTATTATTATTATTATTATTATTATTATTATTATTATTATTTTTGTTGTTGTTATGATCATCATCATCATCATCATCATTGGACTTATAAGGTCTATAAGTCTGTAACTTATTCTTTTTTCTACTCCTGATACTCTACTAGTTTTATACAATACATTAGTCAGATCCAAACTTGAATATGCATCTGTTGTTTGGAATTCTATTATTTCTACTGATTCGGTTAAATTGGAAAATATTTCTACTAACTTCCTCTGTTTTCAATTATGAACTAACCTGTATTTGTTTTAACTGTTCTAGTCTTTATGCCAGACGTCTTGAGTTTGATTACTTATTATATTCTAAGGCTATAAAGAGTGACATTCTTTGTGAATCCATCATAAGTAGTACCTACCTTCGCATTCCTTCTAAAGGATTAAGATTTCAAAAACTTTTCATACCACTAGGCCTAAGTCTAAATCTCTTTCACCGGTTGCAATATGCATAAAACTTGGCAATTTGTACGGTATGAAATTGCATCATTTTAATGTATAGTTTGAATGTCTTATTGTTGTTGTTTTAATATTAGTTTCTACAGTAATTCAACTCTAACACATGTTTTGTTATTATTGTTTCAATTGAGCTATTCTTCATTTTCACATCTGTCCATGAAAGTCTGTTCATGTACATTTATTGCAGTTATTATCATTATTGGTAATTATTATCGTTATTTTTAATTATTGTCATTATTAGTCATGTTTGTCATTTGTGATGAAATATTATTTATTGGCCTCTGGTTGTTGTACAGCACACTAAAATATTAGTAAATAAATAAATAAGATAAATCATCATTATCCCACGCCGAAACGTCGTGGTAAAAGGTATCATGCATAGGACTCGCGTTAAGGAGTGTCCACTGGTTCGAGTCCTCATAGGGAAAGAATTTTCTCATGATATTTCGGCCATTATATGGGACCCATATCCACTCAGCATCGTGATGAATTTGGGGAGCCACGATAGGTAGCAAAATCCGGTTACGGAAACCAGTTGCAACGATTGGGTGAATCATCATGCTGACAGCACTTAGCCCACGTACTGATTGAATGATCGTTCGCCTCTGCTGGGACATGTGGACGTGAGGCCAGCAGTTGGCTGGTCGGTCTTAGACCTTTATGATTTATCGCGTCACGGATTTTATTATTATTATTATTATTATTATTATTATTATTATTATTATTATTATTACCACTACTACTACTACCACTATTACTACTAAATATTACTTTTAATCTTTCATTCGCGTAACCATTTCACATATAATATTACCATAAGTAATAAAGAAGTGGGTCCTAAAATAAGTGAATAAATTTCACTTCGGCTCTCTTCACTGTGCATGCTCTAATCGCCTATGCCCGTATGGAAGTTATCGCCTGCTCTGAAGCTGTCTGAAAGTCTTTTACAAGGTATGTGACAAGGTTAGAGGGTTAGTTGGAAAGATACATATGTAAGTGACGTGAGGTCGAAGAATATGTGAAAAGATTTCAATGATTTGAGATCCTCGGCCTCACATCAATTAGATATCCACAAACTAACCCACTAACCTTATCACATGCCGCGCATGCGCAGTGAAGAGAGTTAAGGGTGAGATTTATTCACTCGTTCGATTTTCCAACGTGTGCTGCCATCTAGTGACCAATCAAGACAGCTGGTAGGTTGTGTAGACCAGTGTTGCTACTTTTGGTACTGTATAGTTATAAGGGTTTTGTACAATTTTAAATTGCCTGTACGCTAATACGCACGGTTCCTACAATTTTACATAATTTAGAACAATCTTACTTTTTTATTTAATGATATGAAAACTGAGAATTATACAGATGTTTTATGAGCCACCAATGGTAACTTACTGGTAGAAACAGCGTGATTGTCATCGATCAACAAGGATGTTTAGTCAGCTTGAAATTAAATCTAATAATTGGGGATATAAATTAATTAATTACTTTTAAAACTATTTTTTTCTTTCCTTCACCGCTCTTCTTTGCTGTTATCCCGAAAAATGTTTCTACTATTGACACAGTGGTATAATAATTAATAATTAATTGATGAACTAGTCGACTTACTCGTGTTAAATATGAAATATCTGTCCGGCTTACAGCTGTTTCAGTGCTTCACGCACCATCATCAGAGCCTACTAGATCGCGGCGTCATCTCGAACTTCTCTGCCTGTTAGGAGGGTGTGTTTTATTGTTGGAAGGTGTTGAATTGTGGAGTCGAATAGTGTGTGTACTGAAATTGATCTGTGTGTTGAGGATTTGATCGGGGTATGTTTTAGTGTGTTTGTATATTTCATATTGTTCCAGTGTGTTGAGATTTTGGTTCTTGGGTTGTGTGTGTAGGATTTCCATGTCCGTATTTATGTTATTGTATGTATGGTTAGTATTGGTTATGTGATCGGCGTATGTAGATGTATTGTGTCCTCTGGTTATAGCTTTAATGTGTTCTTTGTAGCGTGTTTGGAATGATCTGCCTGTCTGTCCTATGTAGAACTTGCCGCAACTATTACATTTGAGTTTGTATACACCTGTGTGGTCGTATTTATTTGTTTGTGTTTTTAGTGTGTTGAGATGTCTTTGTAGTGTGTTTTCTATTCTGTATGTTATGTTGTATTTCTGTTTTCTGAATGAAGATGCGATCTTATGTGTGCTTTTGTTTTCTTATGTTAGTGTGATGTATTTCTTGTGTTCTTGTGTTGTGTTTTGTGTATTTTTGTGTTTGTTAAGTTTTTGTTTTGTCTTCCTTATGATATTGTCTATTATATTTGGATTGTATCCGTTTTCTTGTGCTATGTATTTGATTGTGTTCACTTCTTCATTGTAGTGTTGTTGGTTCATGGGTATGTTGGGTAATCTGTGTACAATTGTCCTGAATGCAGCATGTTTGTATTGTATGGGGTGGTTAGATGTGTTGTGTATGTGTGTGGTGGTGGTGGTTGGTTTTCTGTATATTTTGAAGATGTGTTTGTTGTCGATTTTTGTTATGGTGATGTCTAGGATAATTAATAGAAATGACCTTGAGACAACAGTGGGTACAGTAGCCTATGTAATGAAAAAATAAAACTCGTATTGCAGTAAATATAGTAAAGTGATAGCAACAAATTTGATGTTAGTTTTCTGTTAGGCCTATGAATTTATGCTTTTTCCCAGATTTTGTAATTTGTTGGGCGGGTGCAAGAGATTGTTAGATTTGGTACAGAAAAAGTATAGTTTGGTACAATTTTCTCTGAGATCTGGTATATTTTATTCTTGGTCAGTGGCTGCACTGTTGTAAAGAGTCGTAGCTTCGTCGATAGATGACGCAAGGCAACATTGCGTATGATAGCTCCATCTGTTGATGGTACGTTACATTAATTGCGCAGACCTCTGCTGCAAAATTAAAATTCTGTATTATTATTTTGTGAAGACACAGCATTGCCGTTCTCCTTTCGGAAGAGAAATAAAGCGGGGGGAAGGCTGTGTCACAGATTTTACGCCATGCGGAAGAACATTGCCTTTGAAGAAAAAAAGAGATCCAGACAAAATTATCACTACCCGGATTTTCTTCTAGGGAACGGAATATAACAAAATTCGCAAAGAAAGATAGAAACAACAACAACAACAACAATAACAACAACAACAATAATAATAATAATAATAATAAATAATTTATCAATTTTCTTAAAGTCCATCCGTCAAAAACTTATCTAATATATTAGTGTGATATTTTATTTCATTCTACTTGATGAACGTTTTAAGTTTTTATAAACCATCTTCAGATCACATGGTTTATAAAAACCGAAAACGCTCATCAAGTAGAATGAAATAAAATATCACACTAATATATAAGATAAGTTTTTGACGGACGAACTTTAAGAAAATTGATAAATTAACAAACTTATCGGAACAATAATGGGTATAAAATATAAAATAATAATAATAATAATAATAATAATCATCATCATCATCATCATAATAATAATAAATGTCTCTTAGCAATACTATTTTGATTGATAGCGTTACTACCCTCATCATTTAATTATTGTGCTTACAGAATATGATACAAGAAATCGGTAAGAAAGTCGCCTGACGATTCTTGAAATGGAGTGTCATTTTGTGTTTTTATTTTCAAATGAATAGCCATTAATTTTTCATAAAAATTGTTATATTTGAATCGCTCCTTTCCAAAAGGGCTTCAGTCTACTTTTTTACAAAACGAGTTTTCCATAGGAATTTGCAGTTTTGGGGTCGACGCATATTTTACAACAAAGAGCGTCAGTCCAGTGGATACGTATGTGTGAACTGTAGGTGTAGGAATGTTGTTCCTTTACAAATGAACGTCAGTCCTGGACTGTGGTCCGTTTGGAAAAAAACTGTTGCCAACCATGGTTTATATATGAGATTGGATTGATAATTATAATCAAAATATATCTAATAATTTGTATTTTAATGTTCTGTTGGTAGTACTTTGACTGTTGTATCGTTGTTGGTTCATTTCGAAAGTAAAAATGGATCAAGATAATGTTTCAAGAAAGAAGAAGGTGAATACTGTAAATTACAAGAATAATAGGAACTTTAGCAGGACTGAGGGAGTTTTCAAACAAGAAGATCCGAACACATGTAAATTTTCGTTTTGCAAAGAAATTTTACAGTGTTACATTTGTTCGGATCAAATTTCTGCAAATTTAAAGGACATTAACTAAAATTCTTTCAATAATTTGTTATCATAATACACTGCTCTCTTAAATTGATTGAGCATATTGGGAATTAAATCAATAGCTTTCCCAAAACACGCAATGAAATGTTTCATTTAAAACAATTCTTATCTCGAAAAGGAAGCAAAAACGAGCACAATAAAGATTTTGTTGTGGTTATGTATCGAGTTGTCGTAAACGTATTCAGAAAAAAACATTAATTTTTTTTCCTAAATGGGCTTAAGTCCAGGCTTTTGGAAACTTATAACATAAGCAGAAAATAATTTTTGATTGTCATTTCCATATTATATAGATACATTATTATCACATCTCTGGCATCACAATGCTAATACGGACACTAAATAACCAAAGATGTTGATAAAGCGTCGTAAAATAACCTACTAAAAACAATGCTAATAATGTCATTTATTGAATAAGAGCAACACAGATCAGTTTTTTCAGCTTTTCTCAAATTTAACATTTTTTTGGGCCATGGCCCTTTTAGAAAGGAACGTTTCATTTTATGTGTTCCATTTCCAGATAAATTGGCTCCTAAGCAAAATTGATTCAATAATTTCGAAAAAATTTCTTTACACATTCTTTACAGATTAACAGCATGTCCAAAGTTATATTTTTTGGTATCGGGTGACAATAACGTAAATTTGAACAAACACTTCTAAGTTAGTTTTTGTAGCATCACAATAGTTTGTAGCTGATAATAACGTACAATACTAAACTTCACACATGACACGTGTAATAATGTTACATTTTTTTTTTTTAATTTTCTCTCTTTTTAATACATATCAACGTAGCTACTGACGTCACTCTTTCGTAAGCAAGGCATTTCACAGTTTTAGTTCGGCGTTTGAATTCCGTGGTTCAGTGAAAGAACCCTGTAACCCTCAGAAAGTTAGATGATATGATTAACATAGATCTAAACCTTTTATTTGTCATATCTCTTATTGTGTAGGCCTAAGTACCAACATCAAAGATAGAAGAGATATGACAAACAAACCGCATTTCCATTGTTTGCTGTACAATGCTTACGTTGTTAAATTTTTATTTTACTTCGATTTTCTCACAAAAAAGTATGTGAGTGTTATAGTATTTTTGTACTAAACCACAGAATTGTGAACTATTATAAGTTACTTCCTGTACACTTTGTATGAAATGGGAGCCTGCATCAAGTAAAGACTAAAATATTTGTTCAAGTGTTGTTTCAAATAATATTCTGGTTTATAGAGATGTGATTCTTTAGTAGTATAGATTTAAGTTCTACAGTCCCACTATGTAGTAAATAAGGAGGAAATAGCACTTTTTGAATCCTTCAGCGACTTTTTCTGCTATATTTCTAACGCATCTGTCTTCCAGGTGTAACAAGATCTATAGCTTTCTTTTTCGCTATGTAACAAAAACCGTTATTTCGGTGGGCACACACTTCACAAATAGGGTTACCAGATTACAAAATAAAAAACAGGACAATTTATTTAAAAAAAATCTAACATAATTCTTCTAATGGACTCTAGACAGACGATTTCTCTCTCTGGCCAACTAAGAATTGACTGGAGAAATCCGGACGTCTGGTAATTCTATTTACAAGCAATAAGCATTGTATCTTTTATGAGTGTCATTCTTAATTTAGAAACATTTAAGTAATTCTTGATGTTCCTAAAAAAAAGTCGTAATATGGAACGTTGAAAAAAAAATTGTTCCTAATTGAAAGGTTACAAAAAATACTAAACTTCTCTCACTTACATCAACATCTCTGCTAGTCATCTTCCATGTCTGTAATTTTATCATATAGGAGCAATGGATCCGCTTGCATAGTTGCCTCTCACCTCAAAAACGGAATTCAACACTACCAGACTACAGGGGTAAAGAAAGAACTGAATATTCACAATTGAAGGGTTCAAAACCATAGTGGGCCAAGCGCCATCTATTAAAAACGGAGAAAGCAAAGATTAAAGTTGAACGAATACCATAGTTTAATGAAGACTGACATATCATTTAGTTTTAATATACATATACTTTATATTACTTGCTATATGTTTCATTAAATCACAGTCTAGTATATACAGTCACGAAGCTCGAGTTGTGAGGGTGCTAGGAACAATGGACTGTGCCGGTACTATTTCGCATTGTCTGTAATGAGGCGATATTAGCTATCCTAGTGGTTAACAACTATGTATAGATGCATATTTACTACGTATTAAGTTTCGTGACTGTATATACTAGACTGTGATTAAATTATGGTATTCACTTGACTTTAACTCTTTCCTCCTTTTCTAAATAATATGGTGCTTGGCTCACTATGGCTCTGAACCCTTCAATTATCAGTACCCATTCTAATTTATTAAATTTAAAACCGTGAGAATATGATACAGGTTTAATCCAACCGATATCCTATTTTCCAACTTACCACAACAAAAAAATGGCGAGAGAAGAAGCATATATATCATCTTCATATTTAGTCCTTACTAAGTTACAGAACATTCGAAAAATTCCTTGCTGACTTACAACGCTGCGAATATATAATTAGAACTCTGTGTAATTAATTCCACACATCACCAAGAAAATTAATATCATTCTACGTAAAATTGCGTACAAAACACACTTAGTACCTATAGGCTATATCACATTCTCCGATATCGACCGACATTCATTTCTTAAGTTTAGCATCATGTGGGCCATGGCTATTATTGTTAAGTAAAACAGTTGCATTCTCTTAAAAACCACTGATAATACAGACTTTCGGTTGAAGGAAATTTTAACATGATCGATTGAGGACGAGATTCTACACTAGAGTCCCTCGATAATAATAGAATATAAGAGTTGAGACCAGCGAAAAGGGATTAATTTCCTTAGAATATATCTCCATTACTCGAGTTTCAAACCTCAAAGCTCGTTCTAGCAATCTTCCCAGCTTCTTTTCGGTCGCCCTTCGTCTCGATCCTATCGGTCTATATCTTAGAACTCGATATCCTTAATTCTTCCCACGTGTTTCTCCATTTATATTATTTTTTATTTTTTTCTTTCAATGTGAATATTCGTAATTGTTCTCTATTTCTTCATTTCCTATGTTGTCCACGCAGGAGTGTCCGGTTAGAAGTTTCAGGAAGTTCAATTCTAAACTTTCTGTTTTCTGTTCTTGTTTTTTGTTACTGTGCATGTTTCGCTACCGTAACTTAAGATAGCGGCTATCATTGTTTTATAAAACTTAAGTCCCTTAATGTCCCTTATTGTGTATACTTGGACTTCTCCAGATGGCTTGACACACAATCAAATGGAACATAGGGTAAACTGTATAGTGATTGACCACTTAAGCTAATGAATAATAAAACAATGAAATAGCGGAAAACAGTGGTAACTTATTGAGAGAATTTTAAAGGCACTGGATCAAGTGAAGATTCAGAAACAAATCAAAATCAATAAACAAAAGAAAAAATAAAATTTTAATGCAAAGATAAATTAAATAAACACAACAAGTCCACTTTTACAGTTATTGACCGTCTACTGCACAGTTATTGACCACACGCTTATAGTGATTGACCGTCTACTGCACAGTTATTGACCACACGCTTATTAGTGATTGACCGTCTACTGAACAGTTATTGAATACTCATTTCTTAGTGATTGAACAACACATTTTCACAATTTTCACTTTTTTCTTGTCTGTTTCGTTTCTCTTCTTCTGATCTTTTTCATTAAGAACTATTCGCCACCGGCGTAGCTCTGTCGGCAAAGGTGTTTGCCTGCCGATCAGAAGTTTCGTTCGGGCGCGGGTTCAATTCCCGCTTGGGCTGATTACCTGGTTGGGTTTTTCCGAGGTTTTGCCCAACCGTAAGACAAATTTCAGGTAATCTATGACGAATCCTCGGCCTCATCTCGCCAAATACCATCTCGCTATCATCAATCCCATCGACGCTAAATAACCTCGTAGTTGATACAGTGTCGTTAAATAACCAAGTTAAAAAAAATAAGAAAAGAACTCTTCTCGCTGCCTTTCCTTTCATTTCTTATTCGCTTCCTTTCTTCTCTTGCCTCTTCTTCCATTTTTCTCTTTTGTGCCTTATCAGAAGCAAGTGTGTGTCATTTCTCTGATGTTATTACAAATGGCTTCACCCAGCACTGGACGAGGACCAAAGAACACTTTTCCTTTAACGGGATATTTGTTTCTGGACGCTAAGGTTGCTTTTAGGACACCAAACTTCTTGGCAGCTTCATTTAAATCAAATCCACTGCGGACAGGTTCTGTAGCGTTTCGTAAAGCTTCCCCTGTATAATGCACTTTACCTGGCTTAGGCATTATAATATAGTATCAGTCCTGTAAAAATCCCCATCGTTTAACCGATAACATATATAGAATTGAAGCACATTGGTTATTATTCTAACAAATAATTTATGAACGACCAATCACTGTAGTTTGCGGACATACACTTTATAGTGATTGACCACGGGGCATTTTTATGTCATATAAAAACTTTTACAAAATAATATTCTGTGGTCGGAAACCTTATACCTTTTCTCACACTGTGAGTGTAAAAACGAGCACCAGAATTTATGTATCCTTTGCAGAATAAATAAATTATTGCGTGCATTATTCTTAGCAATTTCTCTAGTTACTTACACTTGTTTAAGTTCAGTTGCATTTCCAGTCGATTTCAGTCCTCTCAGACAACAGACACTAACTCAGTGGGATGAACAGCGACAACTAACCACAAATAAGGGTTGTTACTAGAGGTATATGCAGCAAAAAGTGAAATCACGATCGTAGTTTATTCACAATATACTTGAAAAAAGGAACCGGTCAATCACCGTATACTGGTCAATAACTACCTAGTTTACCCTATCTTGATAAACGAAGACATACTAGTATAGTAGACATTCGATCCTGCAGAGGAGTAGACTGTGATTCTGACCATTATTTGGTAATTGGAAAATTAAGAAGAAGACTATCAGTAGCTAAGCGAGTAGAGCAACTAATTAATATTAGTAGATTCAATATTCCGAAATTAAAATACGAGGAAACTAAGCAATACTATCAGGTCGAAATTTCAAATAGGTTTGCCGCTTTAGGAAGTTCCGACGAAGTTGAAAAAGAGTTAGATATTAATAGTGTGTGAGAAAATATCAGAGTCAATATCAAAATTGCAGCTGAGCAGAGCATAGGTTATTACGAAACTAAGAAAAAGAAACCGTGCTTTGTTTGATGAAGACTGCTCCATGGTAGTAGAGCGAAGGAAAGAGGAAAAATTGGAATTCTTGTAGGATCCAGTCCAGGCGAGTAGAGATAATTATTTCAATGAAAGGCGGGAAGCGAGTCATACATTTAGAAACAAAAAGAGGGATTACTTGAAGGAAAATCTGATTGAAGTAAAAACAAATAGTAAGAATAAAAACATTAGAGATTTATATAAGGCCATAAAGGAATTTAAGAAAGGATATCAAGCAAGAGTAAACGTGATCAAGAATGAGAATGGAGATTTGTTTCCAATTGTCAGTCCAGGCTGAACTGATGGAAAAACTTTCTCCATATAACAAATGCCAATTTTATTTATTCCACAAATACAATACCTTCCGTCCTGGGTACTTCGGCCAATGTTTACATCAAGGGATAGACTATAGTAATCGAAGAAGAAAGATGGCTGTACTGTGCTGATGATTACAGCACCTGTTTGTATTGTCGAAGTCCAGAAAATATGGTAGCTGTACCAGTCTTCTCCTACACTCAAATATTGGTACAACTTAGCTTATTTTTAAATAGGTTTTTTGTAAATATAAATAAATGTTGACAAAAAACGGGGGTGCTGCATTAGAAACTCTTGGAACATTCATTTTGTCCAAGATTTTGAGATTTATAGTATTTTAATGTACTCGTATTAATAGGGAGTTTTTCAATAAGTTTTGCCTTCTGGCCTGTAACGCGTTTATTAATTGATGAATATGAAAAATATTACACTCAAAATAAAAAAAAGTTTGAAATATCTTCTTTCCCAAGAGTACATAATTTTTTTATATAGTGCCCATAGACCTTGATGCAGTTCCGCCATTGGTGCACTGGTTTCTGCATGTCGTCGCTGCATTGATGACTGTTCGTCGGACGCGAAGTGTGTATCCTTCAGATGTTCTTTGAGCTTCGGAAAGAGCCAGACGTCATATGGCGCCAGGTCGGGCTGTAAGGTATGTGGTAAAACATTCTGGAACTGCAGCTCTCCAGCGCGGCTGGACTTGTTTCATGCCATGCGAATAATTAAATTTTTCTGCGAACTCTAAACGGAAGTGCACTCAATTTCTTCAGCGTCTGCACGTAGCGCGCTGAGTTGCTAGTTGTACCACTTTCCAGAAATTCAATCACAGTCCCAAAAGATGGTGGCCATGACTTTGCCAGCTGATGGCCGTGTCTGGAACTTCTTGAGACGAGGGAAGGACGGATGCCTTTGCTCCATGGACAAGCGTTTAGTTTCTGACAAAGTCACCAATGTAATGCGTTGTCAGTGTCGTCAACAGGCGGTCTCATTCTTCTCCGCAGGCTGCCAGAGGACTGTATTGATAAATCTCTACTCCTTGGAAAGAGAACATTTGAAACTTTATTTTGAGTATAACATCTTCCACATTCAACAATTAATAAACGAGTTACAGCCCAGAATTCAAAACTTTTCCAACAACTTATGTAGGCTATGTGTCGACGTACCGGCCTTGTGTCCAGCTACACGCCACGCTGCCGGAACAACCAGCGTCTGCATAGTGACCCATTATGATTCTGTGACGACCTTGCGCACATCTGCAGTTTCTCTTTCATTTAATTAATCTGCATGATTGCCACTCAGTGTTTCGTGAGCGGCACCTTACACAGTTCAGGCGATGTTTGCGGTCTCTTAACGAGGAATTACAAGATGGCTAAAATGACGTAATTAAACACACAACTATGTCAGTGAGTTTAGACGTATTAGAAGAAATGGAGGTCAAAGAGGTGGAATGAGATTAAGGAAGAGGTAAGAGGGAAAAGTGAGGATGAAGAAAACAAGCGGAGGAAAGCGATAACTTTAAAGAAAATGAGGTGTGGAAAAGTGGACGGGAATTATGAAAAGAAAGGGATAGAATTAAATAGAAAAACAGAAGGGAAATATGAAAAGATAGTAATAAGAGAAGTGAAAGAGGAGAAGGGAAATGAAGAAGCCGTGGTATAGAAGGAAAAAATTCAAGAAGTGATAAAAGTGAATAAGATGAGTAGAAAATAAAAGAAAAGAAAAAAGATGGAGAGGAAAATGAGGTTAACTAAGAGAAAGGAGACAGAAGACGAATAGTAAATAATTCCCTGTTTCATCAACAGAGGATAATATAGCCTATATTAATCCTGAGTTTATTAACTTCAGGTTAAAACTTCAACTCGTTCTTATAACTAGTGCGTTTCACCAATCCTTTTTAACAAAGAGTTAACTAACCTCACTTTAATCCTCGAGGGAACGAGGAAGAGTCCTAATCTAGTAGAAGGCCGTGACCGAGAATTTGTTTTTATGAACGCATCTTGTTCCACGCTTCTTTTGTTTCTTCCACAACTCCATAATAGTGACCAAGAAAATGGAAGAGGCTAGGAAGAGAAGCAGACGATCAAATTTTTCGGCAATAGAAAAATCTTTGCTAATTGAATTAACAATTGAATATAAAGACATTGAAGAGGGATTAAAAATAAAGGGAAAGAATTGCAGAAGAGTTCAATAGCGTTGCCTACGATATCGTCAGAACCAGCAAACAAGTAAAACGTTAGGAAAATGGTACATTTGATAGAAGTCGTCAATAATACATGGACGTTATTTAACGGAAGGAAACTTGACATACCTTTGTCTCATTGATGCTACAGCTGCAGACACCTTGGAGACAATTCTACTAACAGTAGCTTTTAAAACTCCAACATTGTCTCCATATTATGAAAACACCCTGCAGCGTAATAATATCTTAATGTTAATAGTACGTATCTGTAGCATAGGAGAGAGAGAGAGAGGGGGGGGCCTGTTTCTGTCCGTTGTGTATTCTAAGCGCTTGTGACTTTCATCGACAATCTTACTGACCACTGCTTTCGACAATCTATTTCTCCTTACAAATTGTCCCTCAAGTTGATTTTGAAAATCATTTCTCAGAGGTCTATGTTAGGAACACCATTTAACATATTGTCTAAATAGAGCAGTTCTGCGTTAAAACATGATTTACAGTAGCCATTTTGTTTTTACCCTCGAGTTAAACATTTAACCCAACTGAAAGTAGGTGTTAACTTAACCCCAAGCTTAACCCAGTGTTAAAACTAACTTCTGTTGATGAAACCGAATTTTAATCAAATCTAGAGTTAAAACTGTATATCACGAGGTTAAGTTTTAACTCCTGTCGATGAAACTGGGCCTAGAGTATATATTATAGGAGCCAAAAGGAAAAGAGGTAAGAGGTAAGATAAGGACAAGTGGGAAAGTGAAAATAAAATAAGACAGAGATATGAAGAAGTGAAAGACTAAAATAATAAAGGGAAATTATAAAATTAAAGCGGAAGGGAATGTGAACGAAATAAAGTTGAGGAAGAGGAAAGCGGGAAAGGTGATAGGAAAAAAGAAAGAGGAGAAAGTAAGAGAGCAATGGCGGCTCGTAAGTATGAATAATATGCTATGAACTATTTCCAGGTTCCATATGCATACACATAGCACCATCATGTTCCTATAGGTTTAATTATCTTCCTTCAACATTTCGTCCACGCCTGTGGAGTAACGGTCAGCGTGTCTGACTGCGAAACCAGGTGGCCCGGGTTCGAATCCCGGTCGGGGCAATTTACCTGGTTGAGGTTTTTCCGGGGTTTTCCCTCAACCCAATACGAGCAAATGCTGGGTAACTTTCGGTGCTGGACCCCGAACTCATTTCACCGGCATTATCACCTTCATATCATTCAGACGCTAAATAACCTAGATGTTGATACAGCGTCGTAATAACCCTTCAACATTTCAGACATTTCTGTCTAACACTAAAATTCCTCTGGCACTTTTAAATGCGTGTCCTAAATTTGGTGTTATTAAAAACCGATTTGTTGTCGCACTCTTTATAAATACAATAACGTACTCGTAGTTTAAAATATACATGGTGGAACATAAGGTAGTACATTAATTGTAGGATGGGATTCCTTAAAATATAACGAACGAAAAGTCTAATACCATTTTGCTCGTTTTTGCGAGGTTTCTGAAGAAGTAATACTTTTATGCCGACATTTCGAACGCGAATTTTACGAATACTGTTTAAAATACGTTTAATTTCTTGTATAACAACGAAGAGAACGTTTGTTATGTTTATATTGCAGCAGTATTTTAATTAGAAAATTCACAGATTTCGAATTAATCGATTGAAGAAATATTGGAAACATTGATTGTCGAGTGACGTACAGGTGGTCTAAAAATCTGGCATCGCTGTCGAGACGGCAGACGGTTTTTGTAGTGCTCGCAACTGATCAGCTGCTGTGATGTTTACATTGCATTAGTGTGCAGTTGGACGTACAGCATATTTTAAACAGTATTCGTAAAATTCGCGATCGAAATGTCGGCATAAAAGTATTGTTTCTTAAAAAATCTCGCAAAAAACGAGCAAAATAATATTAGACTTTTTTGTTAGTTATATTTTAAGGAATTGCATCCTACAATTAATGTACTACCTTTTGTTCCATTCTGTATATTCGAAGTATTCACACCCTGTGACTTACATATATAGAGTTTCTTCATAATATTAAAAATAAGGAAGCTACAAGCAGTGTTCAGTATCTACTTGTCACTCACGTTGAACAAATATTTCATTCAGGTGCAATGACATAAAAGCTTGCATGCTATTGCTGTTAATACAGGGACATCACTTTATTTTTACCAACATTTTTAACATTAACCTGGCTATACTCGGAAACACTGTTACCCCCTTCCATTACAGGAGTTTGGTGTTACTAGTGCAATATGTAAACAAATCATTTTACTAGCTATAGGAGGAGAGAAAAGTAGTGTATCCACTTATGTTACAGGGAAATGCGATATTACGATTTTCAGTTTGTTTATTACTTTTACGGTATTTTATCAAAATACAGTAGAGTAGTAACAGTTTTTTTTTTCAAAAACTCAACTCTTCAGGCGGTTGTATTCATTATATAATGGCTACTTTATTCAGCATATTACCGTACTTTCGATAACTCTAATATCACTTCTGCTCAGTCCACACAGATAAAGTTATTCAGTCATGCTACACACTGTACCTGTGCGAAATAAGCAGGGCCAGGTGTTTATGGAGATCACGAAAATCACGACATAATAGATATACATTAGATTTTTACTAATATTTACGAATTAAGTGATTCTGATTAATAATATGCGGATAAAATTATCACGACAAATCGCGAAATAGATTTCTAATAGCGAAATATGAACACATTCGCGAATTATTATTATTTTGTTGTTTTTAGCGAATTTCATATCCTGAGTTATTTTTTCGGACTATTTTTTCTTTTGAATTTGTTACAATATCGAAGTAGGCTACACTGCATGGTATTCCAGGTGTTCTGAGCACATTAGTGAACAAAAAAGACGGAGAATTCAACATTTCACTAATAATTTGAAAGTGTTAATTTGAGGGCTGCAAGTTTTTTTTCGTGTTTAATGCATGTGTGTTAAATACAGTCTCAATCCAACACATATTGTCTATTGGCCATACCGCACCTTCACCAGAATCCAACGAACCTTTAATATTAATTATTTGGAAAGTAATATTCATACTGAGTTAATACTCCAATTTCAAAATAATTGTATTTTTCAAAATTTCCATTAATACCCGCTCTTTCTTCTATAGAAAATGCAACCATATTTCTGAAACGCACTATACTCTGGACTGTTTACTTCACTGCTAGCAGACTTCGAATGTAACAGCGGCCGTAAGTTTGTGTGGCTGACGGGAGCAGGAACATTAGTGAAAGGGGTGGGAGTCAAGTACATTCAGAAACGCAGGTACAATAAAAATGCAAGTAAAAATAAAGTGATGTCCCTGCAGAAAGCTCCTCTTAAACCATCAATTACATCTAAGCCTACAATCGAACCTAATCTCGGAACAGAGTGAGACTCCAGCAGCCAAATTGGAAGTCTCTAGAACCATAAACATTACCCATTGCTCTAAATATCACACCCACATTCAACAAAATTACAAATCAATTTGATTGGTTGAATTAATTAATGGTGTATTTCATATTTAAAATGTTTCTTTAAGTAGTACCAAACATAATTAAAACTAAACATTACGCCAATTAATCTGTTGACCCGTACTCGTGGTGCAGCGGGTTAAAGCCACAAGCGCATATTGGAGTGACAGATGACATTACAGTCACAATCAATAAACGGTCACATTATCCGCACGGCAGAAAGAGGTAATAGGATGGCATTTCATACAAGGCTACACCGCCGGCTGGTAACAACTGACAGCAAATGATGAGCACTCCTGTGTGGTTTTCCTATCTGTTTACCTCAGCTTCAACTATAAAATAAACAGTGGTCCAGTGAATTCGTGACCTCTTTTGTTTTCATATTGAAAATATTTATTTTCGGATACGATAGGCCTACTCTTAAGGTAGGTGTTCATTTAACGGAACGGATTCGTTCGGAGCGTTATTCTTTGCATCATTTTAAGTTGAGCTATACCGCCTCTGTCCGCATGACTGGATTACTTGCAGAATTCTGGCCAAAGAAATCTAGGCTGATTTCCATATAAATGTGCAATCTCACGAAAAGGTGCAACAAAATATGTTCATTTTGCTTCTTTTTATGTCATAAAGTATGTATCTATAACATCGATATGAAAACAGCTAAATTTTTGGTAAGGTGCTGCACTTTAAAATATTTTTCTTAGTTACAAGTATTAAGTCATGAACCAATATAGGTAACTTGTGTGACCAATTCCAATAACGGTGCCAATCCTCCTCGCTATGGACATTATATTACTATCTAATATACAGGATTATTCAAAAGGTAAGGTCAACCGTTGACGAGATGATTCAGGGCGACATTTAGAGCAGGAAAATTCTTCCAGAGAATGTGCGGTACAATAAAAATAACGGAAAACACTAAAAGAGACCCAACTAAAATTCTATAAAGTAATGGCAGTCCCTGTTCTTGTGTATGGCAGCGAAAACTCGGCATTGACTCGATCAGAAAGAAGAGGGATAGAGGCTGTAGGGATGAGATTTTTGAGATCATTGGCAGGTTACATTCTATTGGACCAGAAAAGAAGCACAGACATAAGGACGGAACTGGGAATTTTCAACTTAAACGACAGATTAGCAAGGCAAAAGAAAAACTGGAAAGAACATATTTTAAGGATGAATGAAGACAGATTCCCAAAAAATACTGAACTACAGACCGGAAGGAAGGAGGAATGTCGGAAGATCCCGCAATAGATGGGAGGACACTTTCCAAGAGGAAGGAACAGGCCACCAGGCCCTAAACCTTGAAGAAGATGATGATTATAATGATGATGATGATGATGATGAAAATCCTTTGTCAGTTTTATGAAGTGATTTGACTTTAAGTTGGTGTAAACAATACGTAGTATACATTACAGATGATACTCAGAGTGGCGTAACCCATTTCACGCAGTTCTGGTTTTATTCCGCTGAACACCGATGACTGAGTGAGTGGTCTGTGCTACATTTGGTTTCATGTGTTTACTGTAACCGAAAACTACGTGGAACAGGTTACGCGACCCTGGGTATCTGCAATGTAGGCCTACTATGTATTGTTTACATCAATTTAAAGTCAAATCACTTCCTTTGTATGTACTATGCACAGGAACCATGCCGTCAAGACATGAAATCGTCGGCTTAGAGTGTAAACCTGCTAATCATCAAAAAGAACATTTTACAAGGCAAGTAAAAAACTGAGTTTAAATTAACTCTGAAACTTTACGACCAAATCCAAAGTAAAGTTGATATTTGTACCTGTACTTCGGACTTGGTCCTAAAGTTTCACAGTTAATTTAAACTCAATTTTTTGCTTGCCTTGTAAAATTTTCTTTTTCGTGGTTAGCAGGTTTACACTCCAAGCCGACGAAATAACGATCCGTTTATTAATGACCGACTGTGATACTTTTTGGACAACTGTTGACGGGCTTAATTGGAAATTAAATTATGGTTTATTTAACAACGCTCGCAACTGCAGAGGTTATATCAGCGTCGCCGGTGTGCCGGAATTTTGTCTCGCAGGAGTTCTTTTACATGCCAGTAAATGCCTGTCGCATTTAAACACACTTAAATGCCATCGACCTCGACAGAGATCGAACCCGCAACCTCGAGCATAGAAGAACAGCGCTATACCAACTGCGCTACCGAGGGCGACAGCTTAATTGAAAACTGAATAGTAAATATATAGTGTCATTTAAAGAAACAATGGTAGTAATCGTATCTCATTAACAAGATTGTCTCCCAATCAGTACAGGGCTCCTACAAAAGACCTTCCCGGTTTCGAACACATGTAACTTACGTTCAATGAATATGAGGTGTCTGAAAATAGCACCAATGGAAAAAGAAACTCGAAAAGTTTAGTTGTAGCAACATTGTTTTCCTAGTTGGTAACGTTGCCTCACAATAGCGCATATAAACAAATGTGTTCATTGTTGAGCCGAAATGGCTTTTTTGTGTGCTTGATTTTCATGCGAACCAGTTGGTTAATAATATGCAACGGCATTACCGAACAAAGTTTGTGCAGATATACCTTGTGGACATACAATCCGTAAATGGTACACTGATTTTAAGGTAAGATTCTTCGCAAGCGGTTGCGATTTCAACCGTACCGACTACAGTTGTTTCAAGCCCTAAAACCAGAGGACAAAGTGCTACGAAGAAATTTCTGCATAAGTATGCAGACTTTAATTGGAAACGATGATGAATTTATTCGTTCCGTGGTATTTCTGACGAAGCCACTTTTCATATTTGTGGTAAGGTGAACAGACATAACCTCAGAATCTGGGGGTCGGAAAATCCTCGTACCTACGTGGAACTTGACTATAGGCTTGATGTGTGCCGTGTTACCAAGGGGGGACACATTGAACATCTTTAAAGTAAGGAACTAAACTTTTTGAGTTTCTCTTTCCATTGGTACAAATTCATGCACCTCAGATTCATAGAACGTAAATTACCTGTGTTCGAAACCAGAAATGTCGTTTGTAGGAGTCCTGTATTATTTCTCCCTTTCAGTTGTACGCCTTTTGAATGAAATAATTTTTCATTTGATGCTTGCGTACAAAGTTATTTTGGGTGGTCAAGATAAATGGGACACTCTGTATCTAGGGCCTACATCCGCTTTGACTAGGTTGTCTTTTGTCCAACTTGGTGTTGTAACCACTCGGTTCGACTCTGCCCTAAAACTTTAACTTATGAATAGTCACGAAATATTGGAACAATTAAGTCACAATGCATTGTTAAAAATCTAGATTATTCTTCACGATGGATGGATAATTTAAGTCTGCAGCTGGACGTTGGTTTAAGCTCAGTTAGACCACGCATAATATTTTCTTGTTGTTCTGTATTTAGAGATTAATTTTTACGTAGGCGATGAATGATCAATTGGCAGGCAAATCTAGTCTGGAGCCCTCTATCAAGTCGTAAATCAAGGACAGAGAGAGGCCTTTTAGGTGAGCGAAGCTGAAGTTTCTAAAGTGCGATTTGTTTAATTCTGTTAACCAAACTTCAATTTAAACGTCTACTTACTGTAAGTTCATTACACCACATAAGTAATAAGTAAATTATTAACTTGGTTGTACTACTGATTTTTATTGGATGACTCATAAAATAGGTGAAGGCCAGAAGCTAATTAAGAGGTCAGGAAGATTCTGTGAAGGAGAAAATTGATGGCGGCTACTTTATTCCGCCTGAAGAAGATAATACGCACCGGGAATTATCTGAACTTCAACTGTACACGATGAGGCGATGGTCGTATAACCCCACGCCGCTGCTAATCCCACAAGGAGCTATTCTTCTTGTCGTGAATGGAGTCTAACCGGTTAATTTGTAATTCCATTCTGCCTCAAACGATAGTACAATGCCTGTTTGCACATTGAGTATGTATGTATGTATGTATGTATGTATGTATGTATGTATGTTATATAATGTAATGTAATGTAATGTAATCTATGTGTGTAGTGTATGTAAATGTTAAATGTTATGTTTTATTTAACGACGCTCGCAACTGCCGAGGTTATATCAGTGTCGCCGGTGTGCCGGAATTTCGTCCCGCAGGAGTTCTTTTACATGCCAGTAAATCTACTGACATGAGCCTGTAGCATTTAACTCAAGAATAATTGTATTTTACAAACAATTTCAAATTAGTGTAATTCTGAAAATATTGAGATTAGGATAAATTTTTATATGACATTTTTTGATCAGAATGTCTTCGGAAATAAGCTGCATAAGGAGCGGTAAATCCTCGTGAATCACAATGTGTATTAAACAATCTCGGATACGTGACTATCCATTATCTCATACAGCAGAAGCTATAACATAATCTAAATAATATAAACAAGGTAAATGAAAGAAAAGTTTTAATTAATGATGATGAAATAAACATGAATCATTTTAAAAGGTACGATTATTGAAAGTACAATGTTGGCACACAAAGAAACAAATGTTAGGGAGGTGATACAATTTGTAGGATAAGCAGCCATGATTGGTTGAAAGACTTTGTTACGTATCGTTTTATTCCTAAAAAGTAGTATGACGTAGTAAAAGCATAATAGTCTTTATAAATTTCTATTGATTCCATTATACAGGGACATCATTTTATTTTTACTTCAATTTTTATTGTACCTGAGTTTTTGAATGTACTTCACTCCCACCCCTTCTACTAAGCAAGTTCCAACTCCACACAGAACCAAGACCGCAGATAGTAAGCAGTACTGAGTTACTGAGTACAGTACGTTCCAGAAATATGTTCGCGTTTTCCAGTGACGAAAGAGCTTTCAATATTGAATCATATTTTCGCACAGGTACTGTCCGTTTGCATACGTCGCATCCCGATTTCCCCCACCTGCTTCTGCTCGCCCCTCTGTAAAAGCTGGGCTGTCTTAGCTCTTTTCTGAAAACATTAATTTCTCTTAGGAATTGGACGTTTACGTAATATTATACAGCTGTTTAATTTAACTTAAATAAAAGGGCCTCGTTAAGTAATTAACTGTCACGTGATTTCCTCCCTTTCTACAATCCTGCGGCATAACCACTTGGACGGACAGTAGATAGCATGTCTGAGTAATTTTATATTTTCGGGTCGGGCAGAAGTGAAGATTGAATTCACAGTACGTAGAGTAGGTACAGAATTATTTCAACATGAGTTACTAGTACGAAGGACGAAACTGGCAATTGGAATTAGATGCAATAGTCTATAGTGCGATAATATGCACAAAAGAACTGAAGCCTGTATCGAAATGAACGGCCACCATTTTCAAAATTGTGTTTAAATATTCATATTATGATTATTTTTCAATTTAACTTCTTTCTCTATATTGTACGCTAATGTGCTGTAGACAGTATAATGAATACGTTCGCATGGATAACTCACTTCGTGAGTAAAAACACTTATTCTTAATACAGTACTGTACTTTGATTAAAGAAAAACCTAATGAAAATTATCAAACTCAAAATCGCGATATTTCCTAGTTTACGTAAATGGATGAACTACTTTTCTTCCATCCTATACCTAGTAGAGTGATTTGTGTTTTACGACAGTATCATTGAACTCCAGTCTTGGAGGGGGGAGCAAGCGGTGTTTCCGGTTCTCTAAAGGGATAAACAGGTTAATATTAAAAATGTTAGTAAAAATAAAATGATGTCCTTGTACTAATGAAGTTCAACCGTCCTCCACACAGATCCAAGACCGCATATACAGTCATAGTAGCCTTACGGTCATAGTAAACAGTACGTTCCAAAAATATGTTCGCGTTTTCCAGTGGCGAAAGAGCTTTCAATATTGAATCATTTTCGCACAGGTACTGTCGTCCATTTGCCTACGTCGTATCCCGGTTTCCCACACCAGCTTTTATTCGCCAGCTAGTGGCTGGGCTGACTTAGCTCTTTTCTGAGAATATTAATTTCTGTTAGGATTTGGACGTCTACGTAATATTATACAACTGTTTAAAATAACTTAAATAAAAGGACCTCGTTAAGTAATTAACTGTCACGTGATTTCGTCCCTTTCTACGACGCTGCGACGTAACCACTTGGACGGACAGTAGATAGCATGTCTGAGTAATTTTATCTTTTCGGATCAGGCAGAAGTGAAGATTGAATTTACAGTACGTAAGGTATCTTTTATAGAGTAGGTGCAGAATTATTTCAACATGAGTTACTGATACGAAGTACGAACCTGGTAATTGGAACTACATACAATAGTCTATAGTGCGATAATATGCACATTAGAACTGAAGCCTGTATCTAAATGAACGGCCACCATTTAAAAAAATGTGTTTAAATATCCACATTATGATTATTTTTCAATTTAACTTCATTCTCTATATTGTACGTTAATGTGCTGTAGATAGTATAATATACACTGCATAATGAATACGTTCGCATGGACAGTTCAGTTCGTGAGTAAAAACACTCATTGTTAATACTGCACTGTATTTTGATTAAACAAAAACAAAATTGAAATGATCAAACTCAAAAGCGCGATATTTCCTAGTTTACGTAAATGGATGAACTACTTGTCTTCCCTCCTGTACCTAGTAAAGTGATTTGTTTGTATATTACGCCAGTATCATCGAACTCCAGTCGTGGAAGGGGGTAGCAAACGGCGTTGATGCAGAGGTATAGCCAAGTTAATATTAAAAATGTTAGTAAAAATAAAATGATGTCCCTGTACTAGACTGTGGCATAACTTTAAGTATTTTTACCTAGTATACATCTCACATTTTGTATGTGTAATATTATGGGGTACTAAACATTTAGAACTCTTGGTCAGGATTGAACCCGAAAGCCTCGGACCCAACGGTAAATGCGGACACTACTAAATCACTAAGGGCGGCTTGGCCGCTTTGTCGCAGGATATAATGGGGATAGAAATCTGATCCGTAACTTTAGAAGCCATCGACTGAGTGAATCAGGACTGACTCGCGATTCCCGGGTGGTAGGAGGAAGTGGTGGGCGCTGACTCGTGGCTCTGATTGAGACGTGGGCCGCGGGCCCCTGTGTGAGTTGCCGCCCCGTGGGCCGCGACGCATTATCTCGTTGTGCGGCAATCAGCCTCCACTGATATCCGCGTCACTGTCGTCTCCACTTTATACCCAGCCTAATTCTATCCATCACTTTGACATCTCGATGCTTGCGGACTTCATAGTAGCTGCAAGCTCTTTCCGGAGCTCTCAGCAGGCTTCTGAAGATGTCTCTTCAGTGTGTTCGGTTGAGACTGAGGGATTTAACCGTAACATACTCATTTACATGAGATTTGGATTTAGAACATTTACGCCGTGAGCTTTTGAACTTTAGCAATAATTCGACTATAACTCGACTGGAGTAAGACTTTAGATTTAAAATCCACGATGTCTTCCAACTACTTTCAAGTTCTCTCATCACGAAATCCCTTGTTTAGAGTACAGTGGAAGCTCTTAATTTCGACAGAAATCAAGTTCGACATGCTATACTTCGACTGTTTACGTAGGAGAATTAAACACGCCCTTATTCCGGCACTAAGAAATGGGTTTGCCATTTGAATGGGAATTGGTTCTGTGTCTTGTAGTGATACTTTTGTTAAAGGAAAACAGAATATTTTATTGATTAAGACATCCATATTGATCACTGATTTTAAATTAATGAATAGCGACCGGATTTTTATGTAGGCCTAATATCAAGGTGTGAAATATGTACATATTTATGTAAGAAAAATAAGCTGAATATGTACCAAAATAGTAAAATAATGAAAATATTTAATATCAATATCTGCGCTGGTTTGTATTGTTAAGCCTAGATATTTGTAGTCTGGTACAATTTTTAATTTTCTGTTCTTCATAATGATTTTTCTGTTTCTGGTGTCTTCCCCCATTTCTGAGTATCATCATTTCTGTTTTGTTCACATTTATATCAAAATTGTTTTTATTGTACCATTTTACCGTGATATTTATTATTTCTTGTAACTTTGTAAGGTCTTTAGACCCTACTACTATGTCGTCCGCTTATGAGATGCGTAAGAGATTATTCCCTTCTTGATTTTTACAATACAAATTAGTTGTATGAGAAAGGTTGCCTTTTGTTCACTTATATTTACAGTGGGCGGTAAGGGGTGAGTGCCTCTTTTACTTCCTGGAACTAAGATGTTATGTTTCGTCCCGAAATATATCCTTTCTCGGGTAGGTAAAAAGGCTTTTTAAATCTGTGTATTTCAAATTGTAAACTTCCCCAGCAGAAGTTTTCCTTTCCCTTTTAAAAAAGTAAAAATGAATAAAACCCCAAAATATGTAAATTTATGTAATACCAAGCCATAATATGTAATGTGGGGTAAATATGTAAAAATATGTAGTATCAAATTTTAATATATTAATCGTAATTACAAGATTCGAAAAGATTTGTTATTTATATACGGTTAGGTGGAAAAAGGAATATAATATGTAATTACATAAAAATCCGGTCCCTATTAATGAACTCTTCTTTTTCTATTTGAGAATTGTGCCGTTTGTGAGACGGAACTGTCGAAACCCACTGTGGTACTAGAAGCGCATACACAAGTCTCGGGGCGGGCAGAAAATGCAAGTACAGTACTATACTTCAACCACGAGAAAGTCTCCAGGGAATGAAAGAAGCGGGGTGATGCTGTGAATGAATGTTGATGTCATAAGATCACACACGTGGATACTCGTATCTCTATTGGCTATCTCTCAAAGCTCAAACCATAACACTGATATACACATTTTTATACTACCCTAGTTACAAAATTAGATCACTGTTAATCTCATGGTCTTTTAATCCCTCCATACAGGAAATAACATATGCAGGAGAGCGCATGGTTTTTAAATTGACGTTATAACGGTAGTATATCTATCTACTTCGCTCCAATAGATGATGCAATAGTAAGCACATTCCTTTCACGGTTTATCTCCTGGTTGGAGAACATAATACTGTATTCGTTCATGGATAACCAATAAGAAGTTGTATTCATTTCACCTGTCACACCCACTATTCTTATTGGACTGAACTTTCAATTATGTTTTAATGAACTTAGAAGAGTCCACTGTATCTCGAAATCAATTTGCAAGACGACAATATGTTCTTTAATGAGGAAATAAAATATAACCACTTCTTTGCAAACTGCAAGCACGTTGAGTTAAATAATTTACGTTAATGTTTCTGTGTATATCAGATAGGCTTTATTTACGTGACGCATGGGATTTTTGTTTTAATTCAGAGATACATCTGCCGGCTAAGTCAAAAGCCATGTACTGTACACTACGTCCATCAGACTGGACTACTAGAGACAAGGGCGAGCAGAATCCGCTTATCGTGTTAAGCTGACGTATGCCATCACTCCTAAGAGGTTTCAGTAGGGATAAATCCCAGCCTTGAAGTTAACATGACTGACACAGAGTTGATAATTGCTGGAAAACCTGATCGATGAATTATACTCACGTTCTTAATCTCCAGCAAGTTTCGCAAATATTGGTTTTAAATATTTACTCAGCAGGGCAAGATGGAACGAGTTCTGTACTTATTTGCAAGCAGTGTGTGATATTTGAAACGGAAAATTATGTTATGAGAATACAGTAATATCTGATATGTTTATTTCATCACTAGGGCCGTGACATCGGTATATTTCTATTAGATTGAAGGTGAACACATGACGCCTGATAAAATGTAGTCGACGTGTTTCAAGTACAGGCAGCGGAAGCGAATTTGACACACGCCTAAGCAAGCACGTTCCGTGTTTTGTATACGATTATTGCGTATTATGAAATCAAGACAATACAATCATTGTATATAAGGGTTAATATCGGAAATGTCTAAAATGCTGGTGAGGTTGAGAATAATTGTTGAAAATCAAACTGTCACAAATGTGGTAAAACATAAATCTGAAAAGATTTTTTTTTTTTATATTTAGAGTTTTCCGTTACAGTTTTAGAATGCTAAAAACGTATATGGCGTACAATTTTGCTTCCCCTATATTTAACTGTTACTTTAATTTATTTATCACATCTTCTACGTGTTCAGTTCAAAGTGTGTCATGGCTCGCTGTATGTTGTCGTCATGTGGCTAGTCGTTGAGCCTAGAGAATTCAATCTTCCTACACTTCCACAGAGGCGTATTACTTATGTGCCAGAGAAGTTGCCTAGCAAGTACGGCGTTCATTCTGAAGAGTACTTACTGATATCTACGGTAACACCTGTAGTGGCAGGAATGTGAACTGTTTGGAAACACGTAATGAGGTTTGTTGTTTTCTTACTGTCGGGATATGTGGAGAGGATTAAGATGATTACTTACGTTTTTGTTGATTTCAACATGGACACGGAGAATTTGATTTGTATTGTGGAATGTTGTCGTACGCAACCGATGATAACAAATACCTTACGTACGACTTGCCCGCGCAAAACACAGTTCGAAAAAGGTTATGGTAGCACACAGACCGTACAGACCGCCATCTGTTGCTACGACGTTCAAGTTATAACGTACACGTTCTCAAGTTCAGATTGAACGCCTTGATTAATGGGCAACTTCTCTGACATAAAAGCTGAAACTCGCTTCAAATCGCTGACTCACAACAGTGACGTCATGACACACTTTGAAATGAACACCCAGTATTCCGTACCTTACTTTTCTTGCATGTTGTTCTCCTGGTTTCGGTTCCTGCTGCAATAAACAACAACATTCATTTTCAAAGTTTCAAATGAAAATTACTTCCGAGTGTCGGATAGTATAACCTTGTATGCGGAAAAACTGCGTTCAACATCGGCTGAAACCAAGGACGCATATGTAAAATATTTCACATCATCCATTTCTACATCAAGTTGATAACAATCGCACTTATCATCTGACAAAACTCTTGCAATTTTACATAATGAATTGAAACCACTGTTTTTTTTATTACTGTGTTCATCTTCGCACACATCTTTTTGCTTATATCATCTTGCAGATCATTCACTTTTGAGCTGAGATTATTTGCTGTCGAAATTTGCTCCACCATTTTCACACCATTCTTTTCGAGACATTCGATTGTAAGGTGATAAATCCAAAATTATATGAAATATATTTACACTGTTTTTTAATATTTGGGTCACCAAGAAGAATTTGGGCATTACTTATGGAAGCTACATCGTTTCCGTCAAACATCTGTATGGCCCCTTTTACCCTTATATACGATGATTGTATTGTCTTGATTTTATAATACGAAATAATCGTGTACAAAACACGGAAAGTGCTTGCTTAGGCGTGTGTCAAATTCTCTTCCGCTGCATGTACTTGAAACACGTCCGGCGTCTTGTGTTCATCTTCAATCGACCTGAAACTGATACAAATGTACCGATGTCACGGCCTTATTCATCGCTTATATCAGGCATCGCAAAAGTCACAAATTCATGACGCAATATAAATACTACCCGCTACACACACGATGAAGACAGGAGTGGGGAGCATCGGTTGCAGTAAGTAGATAGCAGAGGCGGTTTGTGATCATCACTACCTTCCGTGTTCATAATAAAGAAATAACAAGAGAAAGAAGAAATGAATACCTTCTTAGGATTATATTATTTTAATGTGGATTCGTTTATTTTTTTATTAAAATATTTTCATTCGGTAAGATCTCAAATTTATGGGTTGCCTCAAAGTAATCACTGCCAAATGTGCACGAAGATTGTTAAGTGTGTCCTTCTTCTTTATTTTAATATATTTAATCTGAAAAGGAATACTCACAAATATAAGTAGAACCGAACATAATTGCGATTGTGGCAGCAAATGATCTAAGACGTGGATATTTAGAGGAGCCAATATTTTTAAATATACCTAAACCAACACAATCCTTACGGTTGCTTTTCACAAAGGTATCAGTTGGAGATCAGCAACCTCAAATTGGACGGAGTTACGCAACAATAGACCAACCGATAATTAAAAAGAGAGAGACATTTGCACAATTCTGTTGTTGGCTGGATTTTTTAACTCGGAAAAAATCAAGAATGCGATATTTGCATTTTGTTGCTATTTATAAGCAAAATTCGTTCATTGCATAACATTTATTTATTTATTTTGCTTTGCAATATTAAATCAACTGCTGGTCTGTTATTAAAAATCGGTTAGCCCTTTTTTACTATTATTTGTGCTATTTTGTAATTGTATCAATGTTACAATACTTCTTGCATAAAATATTTAATAAAACCAGATTTATTTCAGTGGTCAATATCTCGAAAACAGGTTTTTGGCGGTTGGTCTCTTATTGCGTAACTCCGTCCAATTGTAAGTTTGGTCGTACCTTCAGAATGGGTGTGTTAAAAGGATTAGAAAAAAAGAGCGAAATCATTTTGCATTTGTTTAAAATCATAAAACCTTCTATCTCTAAATTCTGACAGTAATGTTTCGAGGTTGTCGCAGTATTTACCTATTTATGAATCAGAAACATTTGAAAGTGACTTCAGACAAAAAAAATTATGAAAGTCATTTTCTTTCAATTGCACTTTCCAAACGTTTATAATCACGGAAAAGGATTTCACTGCGTCATACATGTCAACTTATCACGTCCTTGAAGTCAACAGTTTAGTTTGTTCAGCTATCCAGAAATATCTGTTATAACGCCAAATCACTATCCAGATGGTATAAGCCTCTGCTAAGCAGCACGGGCAGCGTTAAAGGAAGGGGTTCAGCGCGTAGAGGGTTGTTGTAAGTGGAACTAACGTCAAAGTTCAGGCGTTGTTTCACGAAACACAATTTTGCGATGTCTGATTTATATGCTGAACTGTGGACTTGTTCCATTTCAGAAGGAGCCCTGTCATCTTGTTTATGGACCTTCAACATCTTGAAATTCTGTTAATTAGAAATGCATATTCTGCTGCTTATTTTTCTGTGTTCATACGCGTTGACATGAGCCGTTCAAAGCAGAAGTGGTGTAAGTCAAAAATGGGTAATGAGGGTTAAAGTAAAAATTCTGTAAAATAGAGCGCAAAGAAGCAATTAATATTCAATTTATTTAAACTATTAGTAGTCAGTGGATAGCAAGAAGGACATATTAATTGCTACTTTGCACTGTATCTTACAGAATTTTTACTTTAAACCTCATTACCCAATTTTGACTTACACCACTTTTGCTCTGAACGGCTCATATGTTGATACCAAAGAGGAAATGGATACATGTTGCAAAGTGGCTTTTGCTTGAAGTTAAGGGAAGAAAAAAAAATACAATGAAGAGAGAAGAGATACAATTTTAGCGGGAGAAAAGCGTAATATACCAGGAAAACCTGCTCCATCACCACCTTTGTCCACCGTATACATGGGTCATTCAATAATTAGTGACAACAATATTTGTATGTGGCACTATCAGCTGTAAATGATGCAAGATGATAATAATGAGAAAGAAGAGCATCTTATGTGTGTTATCTGTGAGTTTGAAGACAATAAACTTGTTTATGAGATATTTGTAGTGAGTTTAATTTGTAGACTGTTCTCTATAGCGCTCTAAAATGTTTAGGAAATACGAACAAAGATGCTTTATTGAAATTCAGACTGCAAGAGGCAAGAATGCTCGACAATGCCATACAGCATTACTGGAAGCTTGTGGTAGAGAGACTTCACCATATCGTACCGTGGCTAGGTGTGCACATGAATTTCGCAGCGGGAAGGAAGATGTTCATAAAAAACGTGGAGCTGGCAGACCGTCATCTCCAAGTGAACGCTGTAAGAGCGCTGCTGGAAGAACACCGTTGTTGGTTATGATTTTGACGGAATCCTTCTCACTCATTCAGTTCCTGTCGGAAATCTATGATCGGTGCATAGTACAGTTACTTTCTGGAACACCATTTACAACCAGCGGTGCTTTGTAAACGTCTAAATCTCCTAAATTCTCATCCTGTTGTGCTACATGATGGTGCTCGCTCTCACATAGCTGCCCATGTGGTTAATTTACTTCGCAGATGGAACTGGGAAGTTCTGAAGCATCCTCCATACTCTCCAGGTACGAGTCCATGTGATTTTAACCTTTTCGCGAAAAGGAATTACCACTTAGAGGAGTTGCTTTAGAACCAGACAGGCAATTATAGCAGCAGTAGAGCAGCCTGTTCGAAGATTAGGACAACAAGACGCTGTGGATGGCATCCGTCGCCTCCCTGAGGTGTGGAGAAGGGTTCTTCATGTTGGAGGACATTACTTCTGAGCACTGCAACAATGTGACTGTACCAAAAATGTTTTCTTTGTTGTTAATTCAAATGTTGCCACTAATTATTGAATGACCCATGTATTTCACATATTGTTAGACTTAGCTGAATTTGAAGCCTGTCCTCTTCATAAAATTCAGACGTTGGAGTGTATGTGTTCCATGCAATTGTTCTCTCTCGATCGGAGTGGTATATCCAGTTTCTTACGTAACCAATAAGGCATTTCATTGATCCAGATTGCCATTAAGTAGTCGTCGTGGAGACACTAATAGTTTATTTAAATAAGCATGCTAGACGGACTGGGACACATGAAGTGCATCAAACCAATTGTACGTGATATCAGAAGTTACTATAAAAGAGGAAGATATCACTTTGATAGATCAGTTCTATTTTAACATACAAATCAATGCAATTTTTTCCACAAGCGCTGATCTTTGTAATAACACATACGCCATAATAATAATAATAATAATAATAATAATAATAATAATAATAATAATAATAATAATAATAATAATTTATTTAACCTAGCAGAGTTAAGGCCATACGGCCTTCTCTAACACTCAACCAGGAGTAAAACTGCGTTACAAAAAACACTACAAATTTACAAAGTACACTACAATTTTACACACAAAACTGAATAAGATAATAATAATAAAATGTAAACAACAAGTAAGTAGAAATCAGACATAATATATAACATACAGAAAGAAAGGAAAAAGCATAATAAAATGTGAACAGCAGGTCAAAATAAATGAGACATACAAAGTATAAAAAATAAGACAATTATTAATAATAATAATAATAATAATAATAATAATAATAATAATAATGATAAAAATAAGAATAGTAATAATAATAATAATAATAATAATAATAATAATAATAATAATAATAATAATAGTAATAAAATAGTGCAGTACAAAGCATACAATGAATACAATATTTTTAGGTACACACAGTAAGGAAAATTATGATTATATATAGCTCAGCTTATCACATTATAGATATACCATTATTGGAAAATATGAAAACAAAAATATAAAATAAGTTAAATATCACTAGAACATGAAAAAAATGTGAATATGTGGAAACATGCAATACAACACTTGTCATAATAGTAAGTTAGTTTGGCAACTCGTCATAAGATAATTTTCTAACTTGGATTTGAAAGATTTCAATGTTCGGCAGCCCTTGACTTCAGGCGGCAGAGGGTTCCAGTGATGAGAGGTAGCAACAGTGAAAGATGGGGAATACAGAGATGATGTGTGAAGTGGAATTTCTAGCGTGTTATCGCGTTATGATCGAGTGTTAATATTATGATAGCGAGAGAGAATACATACATAGGATACATACATTACATTACATTACATACATACATACATACATACATACATACATACATACATACATACATACATACATACATACATACATAAACTAAAATTTGTTCTATCTTACATTACCAGAATTCACTGCTTTTTTAAAACTGATTGAGGATATTGGGAATTTAATCAATAGAATATGCTAATAAACATTTAATTCGAAACATTTTTTCTCGAAACGTAAGCAGAAGCGAGCAAAATTGTATTCAACTTAGAATCTGTTCGTGATATCTCAAAGATTGAACCCCTGAAATTGATGACTTGACTTACGGTTCACATTGTAATATTTAAGGCAAGTATCTGACTTTGATGAAAATTTTTGTTTGTCTTTCGAATGTCGGTTCAGTAAAATAAACTACAAACAGTAGTACTTTTCGCAACATGATAAAAGTTAAACCAGAATCGGAGTTATCGTTCGAAAGGACCGGAACTCCATATAACTTAAAGCATGTAATGTGTTTGCATATGATAAAGACTGAATTTTTACGAGAGTCGTAAAACGTATTATAATGAGAAATTACGTCATGAACATGACACATATTTGTGTCCATCACCATTGTCTTCTCTACCCACAGGTTCCAGGTTGTTATTATAAGTATATACAGTAGAATTTCAATTACTCGAGTCCGCAGAAGTTATGGATAACAGACAGATCGATATTTGAAACCATGTTTTCGGAATTGGATTTTTGTATGTGATTGAGATTCCTTCTTTTTTGGATTTGGTTTTTTTATTGAAAGAGAGGGGAAATAATAATAATAATAATAATAATAATAATAATAATAATAATAATAATAATAATAATAATGCTTTATTGCCAGAACAAAGATACATATTGATTTTTTTAATATAAGAACTCTCTAGAAACCCCAGAAAGAGTAAGTTACATACTCGTGCTCAGGGGGCATTCCACATAAGTTAATGTTAACACATTTTATTGAATAACAGAGTAAAAAGTAATAAAAGAAAAAAAGAAGAAGAAGAAACACATATCACAATAATTGAACTTTAAATTTTCTCTGTTAACAGTAATTTTTAAATAGATTTTTTCAAATAAGGAGCATTAGCAAATTGTATGTTTGGGAATTTATCTATTGTCATGTTATAAAGTCTTGGTTATATGCTACAGTTGTAGTACATTTAGGAACTGTCAAGCATATGTTGTCTGATCTTTTGGTTTTGTATGTATGTGAATATAAATTAAATATGTTTTGGGTTTCCATGAAAGAAATCCAGTAATACATTGTTAAAAATTTCATGGAGATAAAATTAAAAATGAAAATGTAAACTAGTTTTCACTCACACACAAATTAACAATTTACACAACAACTTTGCTTGATTAATCATAAATACACAACAAAAAAGTGCTTATTACATAAGTGAAAGCTCGTAATATTTAAAAATGTTTTTAATGTTTTAATTTTTTACTTTTAACCTAATTTGAGCTATTACTGATTAATATCTGCTCTACTTATAACTTGAGTTAATATATTATAAATTGTATGTATCTGATGATGTTGCAAGTGCGACGAAAACGTTTATACAAATCATAAAATATGTAATATAAAAGGATTTAATCCTTGAATATTGTATAAGTCATTGACTGGGACCAGAAAGCGTTGTTATGGGTATTATATGATTTTTATCTATTAAAATGTTTGTAGTATTACATATGGACAATGTTGTAAGTTTGAAAATAAACTTTCTTTATAACCTATGATGGAATTATTGTTCTAGTTTTTAACTTGAGATGTCTTCTATCTCAGAAATTTAATCTGGTAACCCTATTAGTCTCAAACTTGTTAACTAACAGGAAATTCTGTCCACCTTCAAGCTGGCAGAAGTAACTTTGAATAATATCACATTAGAATATAGCTAAAGAAATATTTTCAGTTTCAATGCGCCCCAGTTGTAAACTGTAGTTTGAGGGGTTTAATTGAGTTGATTTTTGTTTAGTTATTATTAAAATGGGAAGAAACTTAAAATTGGTTTTTATTTTTTCCATGAAATATGAACTCAAATCGTATTTTATTAAAAATTTGGATTTCGCCACTGATGAAATTGCTTTTACGTGTCCGTAATATAACTGGTTTTGCTTGTAAGAAAAGAGAAAATTACTTTCCCTCTCGAATTATTATTCCCAAGGGCTGCTCTAAGCATATTTTCTTCAAAATATTGTTGAATTTTTTATTTATTTATTTATTTATTTATTTATTTCTTTCTTTCTTTCTTTCTTTCTTTCTTTCGTTCTTTCTTTCTTTCTTTCTTTCTTTCTTTCTTTCTTTCTTTCTTTCTTTCTTTCTTTCTTTCTTTCTTTCTTTCTTTCTTTCTTGTATATCGTGATTTGATGACATAACTAATCCATCGGAACCGCCTTGTTTTATTTTGTCTACAGTACCTATCTGACTTTTTTACATAATCGGAAAATGTCTTCATATCTTAAAAAATTTAAAATCATGATTTATTTAACGACGCTCGCAACTGCAGAGGTAATTTTGTCCCGCAGGAGTTCTTTTACATGCCAGTAAATCTACTGACATGAGGCTGTCGCATTTAAACACACTTAAATGCCGTCGACCTTGGTCGGGGTCGAACCCGCAACCTCGAGCACAGAAGAGCAGCGCTATACCAACTACGCTACCGAGGCCGACTTCATATCTTAATATTGTCCATTTTTTCATTAGCAAATCTTTCATTACTCCAAAAATATTTCGTAATATTTTCTTTTCTAAGGTTTCTTTTACAATTTTAGTTGAAGTCTATATCTCAGAAACGGAAGTCATAAGTTCTAAGAAGGAAAAAGAGCATTTCCGAACTTACATTTGTAAGCTGTAACGCATTTTCATGCTTTAGATGTTTCCGCAAAGTTTTAACGTGCCAGTACATTTTAGTTACATTCCATATTTTTCTTCTTAATCCCTTCAGTCCGGAATTTAGGGAAGAGTCGGGTAGTATCGGACATCGGGTAATATCGGACAGTGCGTTTCTTTCATCTACCACCATATGGTAGTACCCGAACGACATGGTTATGTTTCTCTATGCGACATCACAGAAACGTAACCATGTCAATCAGGTACTATCATCGTGTGGTAGATGAAAGAAACTCACTGTCCGATACCACCCGACACTCCCCTATATTTAAAAAAAATTGAAAAAAAAACTGGTCACATAATCATTCTGGGGATCCAAAAATCTCAAATAAAATCTTCACAGAAAATTAAAATTTTGGAACAATTTTGACTCCTGGGGCCCCAAAATTTAAAATGCTATTTTTAATTCAGGTGTATAAATGTTTTAAAAATAGTTTTCTCCATTTTTATCACGTTTAATTGTTCATGCTATTAAAAAATAATCGAAGACATTCCAAAAAAGACACTATAATGTACATTAGGCCTGAAGGGGTAAAATTGTTTTCTTTCATAATCGGCCCGGATAATCTGGACTGGCCTGTAATTCAGGTTGTAGGCCTACTGTAACAGAAACAAACATTGTTCTTAAAACTGATGTTCTGCTTAAGATTACTTCACTTTAAAACCATATAAATTTGTGGTGGAATTTTACGAGGCTTTTACTAGTGTTCCTCCCGCCTCGTACCCCTCCCTCCCCAGGCGCAGTACCCCAGGCAGTATCCCTCTCTTTCTGTCGCTCTCGCTGCTCCAGAGTGAGCATCTCCGCTCGCTCCAGAGTATATGCGCAGCTGTCTGAGTGTGTGAGTGTGTTGGTGAGCTCTCTGATCGTTCTCTTCGATTATAGACCATCGGGGCCGTCTTGGTTTCGTCTAATAAATTCATTCATTAATTTGTCCTCACTCCAATAATACGCAAGGAAATGGCTGCCCACAGTTTCGCCATTGGGATATTTACTGTGTTAGTATGTATACAAACAGGTAAGTCCAACTGTTCTCATTTACATAATATTGTACATGTCATTTATACGTTCGATTTATGAACTGAAACCAAAGCACCAATGCTTACATTTCATTGTGAATGATATAAATATTACACGATTATTTTCGTTATGTGACTTACTCTGTGTGTAATTGAATTACTGAACAGTGTTCCGAAATTGATTGATTTGTTACACTGTATAACACAATTTTACTTTGTAATTATGCGAAGTACACGGGAAAATTTGTGGTGGCACAAAAATCGATCTCATAATTTTGTAGGAAAGAGAATATAATATAATTTTTTTTGCACCCATCACATCAAATTTTTTTTCTGCATGTTGCCCCTCTTGTCTTTGCACAGCGATTTCTCGTGAAGTATTTGACGGATTACTTTTGTATTGATTTTCTACAATAGTCGACTTCTTTTGGAATTATGCACATAAAATAACGTTTTAAATATATAAATAAATAACATAACTATAAAAATGCAAAATAGCGATCTACTCTGATTAACTGCAAATATTTCAGTACCTGCTGGACACAAATGACCACATGAACGCAGAAACTGGAATTTTATTCACTTTTTATTTAAATTTCCTTTTCGTCAAGTTAAAAAAATAAGAATAGTGTGTAGCAGTGAATTCTCAATCGAGAGGACGGAAGAGCAGCTAATTGGGGACCGCGAATAAATTATTATTATTATTATTATTATTATTATTATTATTATTATTATTATTATTATTATTATTATTATTGTTTTAAAGATAGTTCTATAAACATTTAACATCCGATTATTTTTCGTTAAATAAAAACATAATTACATTGTTTTCTTTTGAAATTGGTACAAAATTCCACATTACCAGGTTCTACAGTCTACTCCACATCTTAGGCCAGAGGACCGCACTAAAATAATGTGAGGAAAAGAGAGGACTCGTCATCAAAAACGTTGAGAAACACTGCTTTATCTAACATGTTTTCTTTCCTAAATGTCTTGCATTTATTTAGTAGGATTGCAAAGGTGGTACCATATTTTTTAACATTATTTCACTTCTTCACAATAAGAAATACATAAACGGAACAACAATGTGATGTTATGAACATGTCGATTTCAAAATCCTCATTAAAATAAACTGTCAAGGTAGAGTATTGACCGGCCATTGAAGGAATATTGTACTATATATATGGAATTATCAATACATTAACACATTTAAATGACGTTATTATGAAAGTCGCCATATTTTCTTCCTGCTATTACGATGAAATACGATCCACTTCCACTAGATGGTTCACGACACGAGTAGCAGGGTTGATAACACCGTGCAAACGAAATAATACTAAACGTGAGGAATTTTACTACAGATGTGTAGTATTATGTGACAGGTTAGGTTAGATTAGGTGTGTATTATGTGAAAAGTTAGGTTTGATTAAGTGTGCAGTATTAGGGCCTATATGAGAGGTTAGGTTAGGTTTGATTAGGTGTATAGTATTATTACTATGTTGGCAACATTGAAACCCACTGTCACATTAAGGAAATATGGCCGTATTCTTAATTCACGTACGACATTTTCGTATATAAGTAAGGTACGTATTTAAGGCGGGTTGGGTGGCCTTACAGGTCTCCCAGTGATCACATCAATTTCTAATAATCAATACTATAAATCCAAGGCATTTTCAAGGTATTTTAGCAAGTTCCTATAGTGGTCGGAACATAAGTAACCTTCACCCTCTTCTTTACGTATCAGACATAGTAACGTCTTCAAACATCAAAATTAGCCTGTATTCTTTTCCTGGACCGTCAAATTACTCCTTGTGCACTAGGTTTATAAAAAAAACTGTCCCCTTTAGACGCCAGATGGTGTACTGTAGTCAGCACCCTCTCCGATCGGTTTTGTACCCCCGGGAAAGACCCAGTACTAAATTTGACAGGATACGTTCTGGATGTTTCGTAACGAGAAAAATCGCCCTGCATCTGGAGTTGAATACATGAATTTCCAGTCTGTACTTAGTTGCTCTGTCAACTGAGCTACTCCACCGCCCTGCTTTATGATAGCAATCCACACCTGTGGAGTAACGGTCAGCGCGTCTGGCCGCGAAGCCAGGTGGACTGGGTTCGAATCCCGGCCGAGGCAAGTTACCTGGTTGAGGTTTTTCCGGGGTTTTCCCAATACGAGCAAATGCTGGGTAACTTTCGGTGCTGGACCCCGGACTCATTTCACCGGCATTATCACCTTCATTTCACTCAGATGCTAAATAACCTGAGATGTTGAACAGCGTCGTAAAATAACCCAATAAAAAAATGATAGCAATTTTTTGGTAGTCGTGTTCCATTTGGTACTTCATACTTTGAATCAGGATGAAGACTGCAACAAATTTATGGAACGATATTTATGTAGAACGTCCCATTTAAAAATTATAACTTTGTGTTACTATGAATTTCTGTAACTACCAGTTTAATTGCCAACTATACCAGACGGTAGCCTTGGCAACCCTATAACGAAAATACTTTTACAGAACTACCTATATGTACTCTAATTCAGTATACTGAAAAAAACTGACACACTATTATCATTTTTCTTTCTCTTATTAGCTTTCATTGCTTCTTTACTTGTAACTTTATTCTGTAAACTGCCATGGTTTGTTTTTTTGTGTACTTGTTTACTTTTTTCTTACTGTGTTATCTTTCATCATCTATTTGTTCTTGTATTGTTTTGTATGCTTTGTCTAATAGCAGCCTCTAATTTGAGGAAGCTCTAGTAAATAAAAAAAATAAAATAGATACAGTACACTAAAATACTTACACTTGTTATGGGAAAGTCTCAAAGGTTATGGAACACACAGTGTATATGCAGATATGTGTATATATGTGTGTACACTGTATATAGAAAAAAGGTATGTCAAAATTTGTAGGGGATGAAAATATGTTCTATGAACATAGGTCAGGAAACGTTTTATTTTTTGTTAGAGTTTTTTTTTTTTTTTTTTTTTTTTTTTTTTTTTTTTTTTTTTTTTTTTACCTTGTATGATGCGCAAGGTATTTGGTGTAGAATATCATAGCTATCGCAGGCTGTAACATCCCTAAACCAGAACATTCTGATTACTGTAGACGCTCGTATTTGGCTATGATTACAATGCAATTACAAATGGAAGTAGGATGGTGTGGAGAGTGAGGGTGGGGTGGAGGTAATGTTATAACTCGTAGTTCTTAAGTTCACAGCCAGTATTTTTTATTCGATCTGTACGACATCGTAATCTTGTCATGCAACTCAATTGTTAGACATTCTACAGAAAAATAAAATAGCTTGCGCATCATACAATGTAAGCAGAGTTTAGAAAAATAATTCTAACAAGGAAGTAAAGCGTTTCCAAACTGTAGTCAATATAACGTATTTTCACTTTCTTCAGGCGAGAAATGTTTCTCTAAAGTTTTGACATTCTTATTACATCCCATATAATGATGATGATGATGATAATAATAATAATAATAATAATAATAATAATATTTATTTATTTATTTATATTTAATGTGCTGTACAACAGCCAGTGGCCAATTACAGTTCAGCACAAAGAATATAACAAAAAACATAATACAAAAGTAATTATTACACATAAATACAGTTACAATTAATTACAATAATGACGATGAATGGATAAATAATGGATGACTTTAAAATACATAATAATAATAATAATAATAATAATAATAATAATAATAATAATAATAATAATAATGAAAGTATCAATTTCGTACGAAAAGATTTAAATGACTTACCAGTATTTGAAATTAAATGTATACTCGTACTATAAAATTCTTATGACTGCCTTTTTTAAGAAAGAATTTTGCAGAAATAATGACATTCAGGCGCAATAGGTTTTATTAGGCATTTCAGCCATGTGCCTAAGCATTGTACATAGGCCTTATATCCCGCGCTGCTTCGAAGTATAAAATGTCCCACCTCACATTTCTCACGATCAATAACTTGTGAGAACCACCTGCTTGGAATGAAAATAAATTGGACGACTTCAGTAACGTCACTTATCCATACATATTTCACTATGCCCGTGCCTGTACAGCATAGTCCAAGATGTTCACGAGTATCTCCATATTGGACAGCTTATTATTATTATTTTTATCATTATTATTATTACTAGGCCTACTACTACTACTACTACTACTGTTACTACTACTACTACTACTACTACTACTACTACTACTACTGTTAGTACTACTATTGCTGCTGCTACTACTACTACTACTACTACTACTACTACTACTACTACTACTACTACTACTACTACTACTACTACTACTACCAAATACCTTACTATAATAATACCGGACAGCTGTATACTAGCAGCATTGACGTGAGTGCGAAATATCACGGACTTGACATCTAGCGGGGTGGAGTGGAATTACGTCCACAAATACAAATATTAATTGAATAGTACCGTATTTAATGTAAAATTATTTTATATCAAAGCTGCATATTATGAGAAATATTGCGTATTTTTTCTTTGCTTTAGTGAGACAAAATTAATTCTAGCATTAAGAATGAATTTACAATAACGCTTTATAAACCCATTGCTGACAACTGCAAAGATAAAAATGGTAGTAATATGATGCTTGTAATAATTAGTAAAGGCATGTGGACAACAGTAAAACTTAATTTGCTAAAACCTTAAAATTTCCAGTATATTTTAACTTCTATTCACTTATTAGGTTTAAATAAAAAAAAGCTAATCTTTATTGTTCTATGAACACAGAGACAAAGGCATTAGGCCTAACAAAGAATTTTGATAACTCACATTTTATGACCTCTCGGAAATCGAAAGTACAATTTGAAGCAATTTGTAATACTGTAATTGTAGCAATTATAAACAGCAGATATACACCCTGACATTTTAACACAGCACCAATTAATAAAACTATTAACTAGCGCAGCAACAATATACATTGCAGTTGATTACAGCTTGTTTCGCGAGTATCTCCACACCGGCCGCCTAGGTAGCAGCACCAGCGTCGTTCGCGCGCAGAACTGCTAGCTGTCCGGTATTATTATATTAAGGTATTTGCTACTACTGTTACTACTACTGCTACTGCTAATGCTTCTGCTACTACTACTACTACTACTACTACTACTACTACTACTACTACTACTACTACTACTACTACTACTATTACTAGAACTTTAATAACAATGTAAATTATTTGCTATTATTAAACAAGTAGTATAGAAACATATTTAATCCATCACTGAAAACAACTCTAAATCGAATCAACAAAAAAACGCTAGACAATAAGGAATAATACGTATCTAAATCAAAATGTAATAATATTTCTCATATTGAACATACGTTGCTTTTACACAGGTTTTACCAGTTACATGCGTCTAATAGCTTTTAGATATTTTTTCATAAACGTCTGATCTCGATCTTGGTCTTGTCTTGCCTCTCTTTTAGGATTAAATTAATTTTCGTTTCTTTTGAATTGTCAACATGTTGCTTAATCTTTTATATTAATTTTTTAAACCCAGAATCTGCTTGTTTAGCATAATCTGTAAATATCCATCACCTTTCAGGGTCTCTATTTTTCGCTAACGGTGTCCTGTAATTCTGGATAAATAAATAAATAAACGAGTGAGCGAGTGAGTGAGTAAATAAATAAATAAATAAATAAATAAATAAATAAATAAATACATAAAGTACATAATTAAACAAATAAATAATTAAATAAATAAATAATTAAATAAATACATAATTAAATAAATAAATACATAATTAAATGAATGAATGAATGAATGAATGAATGAATGAATGAATGAATGAATGAATGAATGAATGAATGAATGAATGAATGAATGAATGAATGAAAGTCCAAGAGTGGTACAGACTTTCGACATTAATAAAGATGACCAGAATTCTATTAATCTGTTCTAGTTGAAATAATTTGTACTGAAAGACCACATCTTGTAGAGTGTAAATACAGATGATGTATCTCTTTTGACATTAATTAAAGGGCGTGACATGAACTGTGAACTGTATTATATAAAGTACCGAGCAATACTAACAGTTGTTTAATTGTTTTCATATTCTATCTGTCCTTGATGATAAGATAATAATGTGTTATTTAAGTAATTTAATTTTTTTAAGGTTAATGCCTCTGATACATAAGAATTTCCAGAATAATATTTTTATAAACATGTTGGCCTAGTAACTCAATTGGTAGAACAACTTTCTGTGGATTAGTAAGCCTTGGGTTCATAAACCCGATTCATGTAGGAATTATTTTTTTCTCTTTATCGAAACTTCCATCACGGCCCCAGGATTTACTAAGCCTCCTGTCAATTTGAATATCAGTCTTTCCCGAGGGCTGAAGACGGAGCGTGGTGCCGACCACCTCATTCTCGTGTCGAGGTTATGAAAGCATGGTGTTATGCACCTTCGTGGTGTCGAAAAATTGACCCGAAGTACAATCCGCGTTTTAACAAGTGGATATATAGCGAGATATTTATTTAGTAGACTTTAACAGTTTTGTCTTACACAGTGTTACAGCTGATCAGTCAGTTTATTGTTAGTAAAATAACATATACAAAAATACAGTCTTAATTCTTCCCTGAAGGAGTAAAAGCTCGTGCTCAGGGGTTATCTAAACATATACTTAACACAAATAACGTTAATTATTTGGCACAAAGTGGGCAAGGAAAAAAAATTATAGGAATAAATTAACTTTAAAAAATACAATTTTAATTTTAACAATTTAATTAATACAAATAAATATACATATTAAACCTATATAAATATATATATATATATATTCTTTAAAAATTAAATTCCTGACGCTATTTTTGAAATTTCTGATACTAAAATTTTCCAAATTTGGGTATTTTTCAATTATTTTATTATATAATCTTGGACCAAAGTAGGTACCATGGCTAAGAGCTGTGCTTGTGAAACACTTTGGTTCCTCTAGTTGTATAAAATCGGATCTTTTAGTTCCATATTTACGATGATACAATTTGAATTTATTATACAATTGTTCTATGTATGTGATAAATAGGGATAGAAGTTCGGACACCGAACTTATGAAGTTAACTACGTCGTGTGTTATACAAGTCATGTTGTTTACATCAGCTCAGGGTAGTACAGAGAATTCTACAGGGCACTGCTATGCTTGAATCAAACATTGCTCAGTGTAACCATACGACTAAAACAAATAGGGTGATAACCAGACTTCGGTCCTGGGCACAGAAACGCATGAAGTTGAGAACGTACGGATGATAGTGCTGTGTTGGTCGAGTGGAGTGGGAGATGGAGCGCGCCGTTACTTCGTATCTCAACATGTAAACAGTCCGTCACAGTACGGCACAGAATATATTTCACCCTGTACAGATGCAATATACTGTATACAGTACATTCCTAGTGTAGACAATAAATGTGTATCATTAAAGTATTAACGTGAGTTGTAACCTTCAATGAGGTGTCCCTAGGCAGAAGCCTGTTACACGTACCGCAGCCAAGCAGCAATACACACAATGATAGTGCACACTACGGACCCACCTGTGCTGTTGTAGTCACTCCTCCACACGGGTCATGACGTCATTTATACTCCGTGTACTCTAAACCTCATACTGGTTACTCTGTGTCCCTAGACCGAAGCCTGGTTATAACATACATTTACGAAAGAGACTTATTTCCAGTGGCGTAGCATGAAATTTTGAGCAGGGGAAGCTAACTCAAGTTGTCTTTCATGTACATATGAGAAAACGTATTACAAAAATATAGTTTTCAAATAAATAGTAGTCAATGTCAAGTCAGCAGTCTAAGATTGGTTGGAACATCGTAACATCAATAAGGCATGACCTGAAATGGTACGTAGTAAAATATGATTTCACTGTTTACACATACAGTATCTCTAACAAATAGACACGTTTACGTATAACATTAGCTCACTCCCTGTCATACTTAGAGAAATCACAATATTAACGGTCAATAGATGCAGTATTACTATCATTACGTAAGTATGCGTCTGTGTTTTGGTTATGTCCTTCATTGACAGCAAGGGAGTCGGTCATTTGTTTTCTAACTCACACTTTTGTTCGTAAGTCAGTCTTGATAATAGAATTATCCTAAAAAATTCAAGTAAATCGGTGTCAGGAACTGTTATTTCACTCATTATTTATTATATCAGCCACAGTGCAAACTAACACTTCAACTGAACACAACTCACGAAAGGGATAACTCGGAAACTAAATTATTTTTAATGTAAAAGCTAGCTTTTGCGAGCCTTGCGACCAGGGTGGTTTAGTTAGAAAGGGATGGAAAATCTGCGGGGTGGATTACACAGAAGAATGAATGAAAGAAACCGGTCTGCTTGGAAGCTGGTGTGTGCAGGCTTCTTGTTTACTGCTGCATCACGAATCATCTTGAGCTGCCGCATCACAATATTTAACGCGTAAATATAAACTCTATTAAAATTAATAAATAATTTTGTTCATATACTGCAGGTTATTATGAAATTATTATTAACTGGGGAAGCTGAGCTTTTTAGCTTACATTGACGCTACGCCACTGCTTATTTCATTCTCTTTGCAGGAAATGGTGATACATTTTTAATAAAAATTAATTGTGTACTTTAAGTCCTGCAATGTACAACTGTGTACATTCGTAAATTGTCAAATATAAACCTGTTTCGATTGTCACTCAAGCAAGAAAATGTTCTTTCGACATCACACGATGTTATTGATGCGAATTTGAAGTCGTTTTTATTTATTATAATGTTGTGTATTACCTTGTGTCTGTTCCCTATTTAATTCATATTGCACTTCACAGCGTTTCGAATATGCAGGATTTTTTTTCAAAACATTCTTCAGTCTTACTTTAACTCTTTTATTGTTACCAACAGCTAATCGTATACAATTTAAAGTTATTTCATAACACGAAGGTAAGTATTGTGTACGCATGGTTGTTGGAGTAGGCAATTATCTAGACATGGCCCCATACGTTTCAGTGATGTGTTTAAAATGTGGATTCTCAAGTTTTTTGGAACGCAATATTTGCACATATCAGCATCAAACTCAAGTCATAATAAAAAGTAGACTGATCCGAAAACGAATCACTAAAGAATTTAGACGTTCGAATGTCTTTTAAAGTTACAATCTTTTCATAAATCATGACGTTTATTAACTTTTTGTCTAACTTACACACTTTACACAATATTATATTTTTGTCCTTGGCTAAAAAATAATCATCTCCGAACTCTTTTACAATCAGAGGCAAAGTTGCAGATTTTATTGGCGGCATTTTAATACACCTTCACAGTACCTTCACTAGATCAAAACTGAATTCCTTACTAAAAGTTTACTTTTTAAACAGAAAATAGGCGGCATGCTGTAACGAAATAACCTGTTAGAATGCAGTAAATAATAGAAATCCCGCACCCATTATACTTCGAATGAACAGAACTCCCTTCATGTGACATATTTCATTTTGCATACGAACCTGAAAGTACATCAGTAACGTAACTAACTAACATCATCCTATTATAACTTGGCCAAGGCCAGTGGAGTCCTGCAGTCTGGAACCGTGGCGCTACTGCTCCTGCGTTCGTAATACCGCATCGCGATAGTTCACATTACGCCCGCGGCTCCACTCGCCTTGGTCGAGTAATACTAGTGCAATGTTTCGGTGTCCAGACTTGGTTCCCTTGTGATAAAAGAATTTGAGTGTCCTTGGATTTGAGGTTACTTTGTGAAGGTTTGCAGCTAAGTTCTTGAGGTACCGATATCTGTTGTGCTCCTGAATTATGCATGTGGTGAGATGTTCGGCTTTCTGGTTATCTTCTTCGCATGGACATTGTGGGGAAAGCGTTGTGCCAAGTTGGTGCAGATATTGCTGGAATTTGCCGAGGTTTGTTAGAAATTGAGTGAGGAGTGAGTTGGGAGGTTTGTTCCCTGGAGTGAAAGTTCGGAAAGAATAATTTAGTGTGGAAGGCTTTAGGAGCGAATGTGTACGACTGATTCCAGAGCTTTTAGTACTCGCAGATTTTCTTTTTACACAGCTTGCGCCATAGACGTGGCAAACCATCTGTTTAATGCTGCCTGTCTTATTTGCTGTTGATTCGTATCCCGTAGTTATCCACTCCTACAAAAACGTGGGACTTCCAAAAATTTTTATTTTCTAAATAAATCATTGTAATTAGAACAAAATATCATACTTTATGTCCAATGCACTGTGATATCACTTGTAAAAATACGGAAATTTTTTCACTGTATATACTGAAGGTCGCCATCTCTATCTCTGTCTGTGAAAAAACCCTTTGAACAGAATATTTGTATCGCAATTTTTTTACGAGTATAGGCCAGAGCGGATTAATGTGTCAGTATTCCGGATCAATAACACTGTCATTTTGCTACATTGACATCAGGTCTCTGTGGTCCAGATTTGATGGCCTCTGTGTATAAACCCCTTCCCCTTTTTCGTCTCCCCTTAACTCTCTTTATTTACCTACAACGTTATTACAGACCGCAGTACTCTGCTGTGTTGTACAATGAAACCAGCTCTTCATTTATTGTTTACATACTGAAATTTGTAGACTATACTGAACATGACTCGAGCGTCAGCTACAGAAACAGCGGACAGAGTTCGATTCCTGACAGGCTGATCACACCTCCATGGGGGCTAGGTGTGTATCCTTGATTTATGATTTCTCTGTGTAATTCCCAGGCGGTAGTCGTACACTATGCTAATCAAGTGATGAACGAGGTGTGCTATCGTGAGTGTCTGTATCTATTGGATTGATAACCTCGAGAGAGCAGAATTCGAATCGTTGAACATGCTTGTTGATGAAACGTGAATTGATGTTGAAATGGAAAATTTCATGCCGACTTTTTACAACATTTCAGTGGTTTACCGTCGTGTTCATCGGGCACAGCTTTGTCGAGTGCGCTACTCCGTCGGAAAGGTGGCAAACCTACTGCAGGGAGATGGTAGGATGACCTGAGAAATGTTGACGGATTAGTGTGGATTGAGAAGGAGTTGGGTCGTAGCCCTTGAAATTGGTAGACACCGCGGATAAGAGAAGGACTAGCGCAGCGGTCATCAGCATAGTGCACCCTCCGGCTAGCGTCCCTTACCCGCGGATAAGAGAGAGACTAGCGCAGAGGTCATTAGCACAGTGCGTCCTCGAGCTAGCGTTTCTTACCCGCGGATAAGAGAGACACTAGCGCAGCGGTCATCAGCATAGTGCACCCTCCGGCTAGCGTCTCTTACCCGCGGATAAGAGAGAGACTAGCGCAGCGGTCATTAGCACAGTGCATCCTCGGGCTAGCGTTCCTTACCCGCGGATAAGAGAGGCACTAGCGCAGCTGTCATCAGCACAGTGCACCCTCGGGCTAGCGTCACTTACCCGCGGATAAGAGAAGCAGTAGCGCAGCGGTTATCAGTACAGTGCACCCTCGGGCTAGCGTCTCTTACCCGCGGATGAGAGAGGCACTACCGCAGCGGTCATCAGCACAGTGCAACTTCGGGCTAGCGTCTCTTGCCCACGGATAAGAAGGCATTAGCGAAGCGGTCATTGGCACAGTGCATCCTTGGGCTAGCGTCTCTTACCCGCGGATAAGAAGGCACTAGCTCAGCGGTTATCAGTACAGTGCACCCTCGGGCTAGCGTCTCTTACCCGCGGATGACAGAGGCACTAACGCAGCGGTCATCAGCACAGTGCAACCTCGGGCTAGCGTCTCTTACCCGCGGATAAGAAGGCACTAGCGAAGCGGTCATTAGCACAGTGCACCATTCGGCTAGCGTCTCTTACCCGCGGATAAGAGAGGCACTAGCTCAGCGGTCATTAGCACAGTGCGTCCTCGGGCTAGAGTCTCTTACCCGCGGATAAGAAGGCACTAGCTCAGCGGTCATTAGCACAGTGCGTCCTCGGGCTAGCGTGTCTTACCCGCTGATAAGAAGGCACTAGCGAAGCGGTCATTAGCACAGTGCACCATTCGGCTAGCGTCTCTTACCCGCGGATAAGAGAGGCACTAGCTCAGCATTCATTAGCACAGTGCGTCCTCGGGCTAGAGTCTCTTACCCGCGGATAAGAAGGCACTAGCTCAGCGGTCATTAGCACAGTGCGTCCTCGGGCTAGCGTCTCTTACCCGCGGATAACAGAGGCACTAGCGCAACGTTTATGATCACAGTGCACCTTCGGGCTAGCATCTCTTACCCGCGGATAACAGAGGCACTAGCGCAACGTTTATGATCACAGTGCACCTTCGGGCTAGCGTCCCTTACCCGCGGATAACAGAGGCACTAGCGCAACGTTTATGATCACAGTGCACCTTCGGGCTAGCGTCTCTTACCCGCGGATAACAGAGGCACTAGCGCAACGTTTATGATCACAGTGCACCTTCGGGCTAGCGTCTCTTACCCGCGGATAACAGAGGCACTAGCGCAACGTTTATGATCACAGTGCACCTTCGGGCTAGCGTCTCTTACCCGCGGATAACAGAGGCACTAGCGCAACGTTTATGATCACAGTGCACCTTCGGGCTAGCGTCTCTTACCCGCGGATAAGAGAAGCACTGGCGCAGCGGTCATAGGCACATTGCACCCTCCGGTTAACGTCTCTTGCCCGCGGATAAAGGAGGCACTAGCGCAGCGGTCATTAGCACATTGCGCCCTCGGGCTAGCGTCTCTTACCCGCGGATAAGAGTCTGCACTATGGTATATCCATGGCTGCTGGCAGGTATCCTCGCTCCCTCTTCCTACTGCACAACGAGGCATATTACAATGCACTGCCTACCCATTATCCATTTCAGTGAGTGCTGATGACCACTGCACTAGCGTGCACTCGTGACTGCTGACGGGTACGCTTCCTACCTCTCTCTTCTGCACGACGGTGATTATTGCGATACAATCCTTACCCGTTACCCACTTCAGCGAGTTCTGACGACTACTGTTATAGAGTTACGAAATTGTTAGGATTCTTTTCATCTATATACAGTATGTTATACGTGGTGATGTCAGAGGTTTTGAATACTCCATGAATTCGGTGTCTGTCCAGCATATCGATCGGTGTTGTATTATTCAGGCCTTAAAACTGTCCTTGTGTTTTCTCTGCCTATTCTTAGCTCAAACACGCTAGTTTTTACGAAGATAACTTCTCTGTTATTATTGACGATGCAGCTAAGATTTACATAATAATGTCTTCTCTAGCCCGACATTTATTGGTTTTCTAACGAAGTACACAGATGATTAAAAGAGCTATAAATGTCTTCTACCTTACGATTTGTACAAAGGGTTTGCGTCGCATTTTGTCAGAATAAAGTAAGTAGAGGGATACCAAAATAAATGCAGCTAGACTTTCTGGCTCCAAAACAGTAGGCTATTCCGTGAGTAAAAGATATGATAAAAATTAAATTAGCCTCCATTTTTAGCACTGTGTTCGGCTGTATTTCTTTTACAAAGGTAAAAGACTTTAACATAATAATGATTATATTATATTATGTTATATTATATTATATTATATTATATTATATTATATTATATTATATTATATTATATTATATTATATTATATTATATCATATTATATTATATTAATATTATATTAATATTATAATAATAATATTAATACTAATAAATCACACGTTACCTCCGCTGAGCTGTTCCGTCCGAAATAAACTCATTTCATCTTCTTGGTGGTAGTACAAAGTTTAAAAATTCTGTCGACTTGAAGTTCATTATATTTCATGAAAATTAAGTTTACATATATTAATTTTTGCCAGTTAGAATATAGTTTTCTTCTCATGCCTACATCACTAACTTTTTTTTCTGAGGGTGTATTTAGAAACAAATCTTATGAATTTAGCTTCTGCGGTTGCCGCCTGTCTCTTGTCCGTTATGTTTATTTCCTAGTTTGTAATGTTATTAAGCATTTCATTCTTACTGACTCATTTCTTGAGAATCTTCATAAGGTCGGAAATGATCTCAATTTTGAGCAACTTCTCGGTTAGTCTTCAGGATTTTTTTTAACTATTTGTTCTCTATTTATAATAATCTACGAGTCTACTGACGTTTACCGTAAAAAAACACACAGTCTGTTATGTTTTAATACTTTTAAATTATTATTTTATTTCTTTAGATAGCAAAATAGTCGATAGTAATAAATCATCTTAGAATTTTACTAGAACTATTTAGTCCTCAGCAAATAGCATTCAAATCACCTTTTTTAATATCCAGGCCTAGTATTAGCAACGCTTCACGTATGTATTTCAAATGTTATGCAATAGTGCTTCATACAACCTATTGTTTTAACACTAATTTGATAACGTAGCATTTAAAAATGCGAAGTGTCATCCATCAATACCACATCCTACTCTGGCAAAATGCATGTATTCTAAGCTGACGGAATTTCAAATACGTATAAAGCATTGCAGATCAGACATTGGTAATATAGTTTTGATTTTACAGTATGGATGAAGACCGTTGACATGTTTTTTTTTTCTCTCATATGAATTAATTTTGTCCGAGTCAAGTCATAACATTTTAGACTATATATATTGAAAGATATTCCTTGTATTGTACAGTACTTCACACTATGGATGTGGGAATAAAAAAAATTATCGTGTTCTTCTTATCTAGCAATCGTAGTGACATGATTGTGGAGTAACAATTAGCACACCTGACCGTAAAACGAGTGGGCCCGGGTTAAAATCCTGGTTGGGACAATTTACTTGGTTGATGTTTTTTCCGAGGATTTCCCTCAACCAACTAAAGTAGAATTGCAGGGTAACTTTCGGCTTTGAGCCTAGGATTCATTTCGTCATCATGATTACACTTCTCCGCTACCGAACTTGGACCCCGTGGATATGTGGTCATTCGTTGTTGGTGGTAGTGCTATGGACCGTGGGCTCTCCACTGGGCTCATGGTAACTCGTGGGACCGGAGATAGGTTAGGCCTACGCGGACAGCTAGAGATATCATGTAAGCCGCAGGCGAATTTGGAGATGGCGCACAGGGGGTTCTATAGCTCGGTGGCCTCTGAACACGCTGAACGTCCGATTTGTAATCACTAGGGATGGAACTTCGGACACCGAACATAATATGAGCTTAACTACGTCGAGTGTTATACAAGTCGTGTTGTTCACATCAACTCAGAGTAGTACAGGAACTTCTACTAAGCACTGCTATGCTTGAATCAAAATATTGCTCCGTATAGTTAGGTGACTAAAATAAATAGATCATAACACATTTACGAAATCGATTTACCTCTTTCTCTTTGTTGCAGAAAATTGTAATAGATTTTAAATAAATATGAATTGTGTACTTCAAGTGTTACTAATTTTGTTGCAATGTACAACTGTGTACATTCGTTAATTGTCAAATATGAACATATTCCATTGTCACTGAAATAATGTTTGTACAAAAAAAAAATATTCTTGCGACGTCACATGATGTCAGTGATGCGAATTTGAAATAGTTTATACTCCCTCTGTTCCAAAATATGGTATAGAAAGATATAATTAATTCTGTTCCAAAATATGGCATACATTTGTTAAAGTTCTCAGTAATATAATGTAACTTTAATACATCTTATACAGGGACATCATTTTATTTTTACTAACATTTTTAATATTAACCTGTCTATCCCTTTAGAGATCCGGAAACACCGCTTGCTCCCCCCTCCAAGACTGGAGTTCGATGATACTGGCGTAAAACACAAATCACTCTACTAGGTATAGGAAGGAAGAAAAGTAGTTCATCCATTTACGTAAACTAGGAAATATCGCGATTTTGAGTTTGATAATTTTCATTAGGTTTTTCTTTAATCAAAGTACAGCACTGTATTAAGAATAAGTGTTTTTACTCACGAAGTGAGTTATCCATGCGAACGTATTCATTATGCGGTGTATATTATACTGTCTACAGCACATTAGCGTACAATATAGAGAAAGAAGTTAAATTGAAAAATAATCATAATATGAATATTTAAACACAATTTTGAAAATGGTGGCCGTTCATTTCGATACAGGCTTCAGTTCTTTTGTGCATATTATCGCACTATAGACTATTGCATCTAATTCCAATTGCCAGTTTCGTCCTTCGTACTAGTAACTCATGTTGAAATAATTATGTACCTACTCTACGTACTGTGAATTCAATCTTCACTTCTGCCCGACCCGAAAATATAAAATTACTCAGACATGCTATCTACTGTCCGTCCAAGTGGTTATGCCGCAGGATTGTAGAAAGGGAGGAAATCACGTGACAATTAATTACTTAACGAGGCCCTTTTATTTTAGTTAAATTAAACAGCTGTATAATATTACGTAGACGTCCAATTCCTAAGAGAAATTAATGTTTTCAGATAAGAGCTAAGACAGCCCAGCTTTTACAGAGGGGCGAGCAGAAGCAGGTGGGGGAAATCGGGATGCGACGTAGGCAAACGGACAGTACCTGTGCGAAAATATGATTCAATATTGAAAGCTCTTTCGTCACTGGAAAACGCGAACATATTTCTGGAACGTACTATACTCAGTAACTCAGTACTGCTTACTATCTGCGGTCTTGCTTCTGTGTGGAGTTGGGACTTCCTTAGTAGAAGGGGTGGGAGTGAATTACATTCAAAAACTCAGGTACAATAAAAATTGAAGTAAAAATAAAATGATGTCCCTGTAGATACTTACTTATTTGATAAATTAACGTAAGAAAATAATAAAAATTAGGTACATTTCATTCTGTGTGATGTCAAATTAATAAAATAAAAAAAAAAACAAACATTGTTTTGAGAGAGGCAAATTAACATTAAAACTGCAAATAATTACAACCCTTGACTGTTGACTCTTAGATGTTTCTGTTCAAAATTGGCTGGGTTGATGCTACATTTTCTGCAACAGAAACACCATTTGATTTTTGTTCATAACGAACTATTTAAATATTATAGTTTGATGCACTACAGAAGATTATAAAATTCACAACTGCAATGTCTGATAGTCTCTTCACTACTGAACAGAATACCACACCGCGAAACATTTCGTTCGCGCATGCGCAATAATCAAACTTGTTTTGTTTGTTACTATACAGTACCTTTTTTTTTTTTTTTTTTTTTTTTTTTTGAACGGAGGGAGTATTTATTATAATGTTGTGTTTTATCTTGTGCCTGTTCACAGTGCTTCGAATATGCGGATTTTTTTTTTCAAGGACACTCTTCAATCTTAGTTTAACCCTTTTATTGTTATCAACAGCTGGTCGTATATAATTTAAAATTCTTTCATAACACGAGGATAAGTACTGTGTGCGCATGGTTGTTGGAGTCGGCAATTTTCTAGACGTATTCTTTTCAATCATATGTTTACAATGTGGATTCTCAAGTTTATGGAACGGAATATTCGCACGTATCAACATCAGATACAAATCATAATAAAAAGTGGACTGATCCGAAATCAAAGCACTAAACAATTTCAGATGTTTCATGTGTCTTTTAGAGTCACAATGTTTTTGTAAATCACGACGCTTTATATCGTACTATATCTTCATCCTTGGCTGAAAAATAATAATATCCGGACTCTTTTACAAGCACAGGCAGAGTTACAGGTTTTGTTGGCAGCATTTTAATATATCTTCACAGTACCTACCTTCACTAGATCACAACTGAATTCCTAACGAGAGGTTTATTTTTTAAACAGTAAATAGGCATGCTGTGTCGAAATAACCTACCTATTATAATGCAGTAAACAATACAAAACCCGCACCCATTAAACTTCGAATGAACAGAACTCCCTTCACGTGACGTCTTTCATTTTGCATACGAACCTGAAGGTACATTAGTACAGTAAACAGCTAACGTCATCCTATATCCAGAGATTCTTAAACCTGTAGCCGCCTCTAGACAATGTTTTGGTGTCTCAACTTCGTTCCCTAGTAATCACTCAACCGTTTATAACGATAATCCTGCAGGTTTGTTTTAGTTGGCTTGCAAAGCACAGAATAAATGAAGGGTTCAGAACCATAGTGGGCCAAGCGCCATTTACTAAACAAGGATTAAAATGAAGTTATTACCATAATTCAATGGAAAAATATAGTAGGTAATATAAAGTATAAACATTCAAACTAAATTATATGTGAATCTTCATTAAACTATTTATTTATTTATTTATTTATTTATTTATTTATTTATTTATTTATTTATTTATTTATTTATTTATTTATTCTGGTGTAGTTAAGGCCATCAGGCCTTCTCTTCCACAACACCAGGAATACAAATACAATAATAGAAATAAACAGAAAAAATACACTATATACTAAGTAAAGCTACACAAGAAATAAAGAGAGAGAGAGAGAGAGAAAACACTATAAACAAAGTAAAGCTACACAAAAATATACACAGGTTGCAGTCACACAAACTATGGTATTCACTTAACTTTAACTCTTTCTTTCTCCGTTTTTAATAAATGGCGCTTGATCCACTATGGCTCTGAACCCTTCAAATACACATTACAATACAACACCATTTGAGTTTAGTAATTTATCTGTTGCAAATACTTCACGTTGACATAAATATATCATATTTTTAGAAAGCCCTGCAGGCTTGTAACACAATATTCTCTGCTCTCTGCAGCCAACTTTATTTTCTGTTCTTTTATAATTTATTATATTTTTACGTTTGCACACAGAGTAAAAATTGTATAAAATAACTTCTGATTAATATAATCAAATAATTTGCTAAATATGAGATTCAGTGGCTGGAGGAAGTGGATAAAACAATGATAAAAGCCACTAGTACTAATTAAGACTGTTATTTCCATGTACAACTATCACGACCTCGAGGCACGTTATCTGCTGACATGGATGAATGAGTCTAGCGAGCTCTATAAATGTTCAGATAAACTCAGTTTAATGTTTGACCGCCTTGCTTAAAATATTCATACATTTCCAGTGCCATAATGACAGTTCATACTCTGATATAGAAATGAGTGAAATGAAATTATTTCAATTACGTAACTTTACGCCATTATTTATTTTTTTTTTTTGTTGTAGAGTCTATCGCATTTCAATACTCTCTTTCACTCTTAGAATGCGTGTCAATGTAAACAAAAAAACAATTGTATCCATCCGCCAAAACCAGACACATCAGCCAAAAAATAAATAATGATCCTTCGTATGTGTATTGTTTAACACATTGTTATGGTTAGGCCTATTTTTTTTTTTAATATTTCAAGACAGCTCTTAATTAATCTGTAAGTCAAAATATACTGTATAATCTCCGTCATTAATAATAGATTTTCGATTTCGTTTCATGTATTCAAACCCTTTTGTCCGGTTTCTTCAACCTTTGTTAAAATGCACATAACATAGCGTTAATTAACTGTAAATTAAAGGTATAAAATCCTGTTAAAATATTACGTTTCTTCAACTTTACATTTCACATTTTAACATTCTGTTTGTTAACTCTCTGTTAGGACCAGAGATTCTAGAGTTTAACCATAACCTAACTAAGTATAGACTCAATTCTGTTTTCTGAACTCTGACAATTTTGATTCTCACTCTTTTCCGTTGTTTGATTCAGAGAGGATAGAAGACTTTCTATTCTCTCAGGTTTGATTTCTGCTTCTTTCCGTCGTCTGTATCACAGTAGCGTGGAGTGGCGTATTGGTATTGCTGTTGTGAAATGGAAAACACTGGAACAAAAAGAAATCGTGGGACTAATTTCGCTTCGTTCGAGAGAAGATTTCTGCTGGAAATAATTTCGCAGTATAAATCAATTAGGTATTGAGAATAAACAAACAAACGGATGTACGTCGAAAGCGAAATTGAAGCTTGACAGAAAATAGCCTATACCTTTTGTATAAACTTCTGTTCAGTCAAATCATTGAAATCATCCGCTCTGTTTATGTATTCATGGATATAATTTCCTAAACAATCAAATATAGAAGTTCAGCATTTAACGCACCAGCCATATTGAATACTTCTAGGTTAACAGAGGGTTAAATGATTTAACTGCATGAAATTGAGTTGTTAAATTAACATGGGTTTTAACAGCCTGTTAGTACCAAGAGTAGTTGAAGAAATGCTGCAACTGTTAATTTTACAGTTAAAATGGAATAACACACTGTTATAATTTAACAAAGATAGAAGAAACCGGGCTTTTCTCTTTCAAAATATTTTTACTGAAAGGTGGTTTCTAATTCCAGTTTTTACAAGATCCATGCAACTAAATCCTCGCTCACAATTTACAGTATGCGATGGAATTATATAAATCAATTAGAAGAAATTGTTCACTTAACTTACATGAATTGCACCAACGCTTTGAAATCCATTCCTGAACATCTATTGTTCAATACCTTTTTGAACATTGTTCACGCCATTAGCATTTCATTTAAATTCAGATTATAGTTCAAGCACATTTCTGATTTCATTTTCTTCATTACCATCTTCGTTTCAGAAGTCCAATGTGGTTGCCGCATTTTTACACATTTACATTCAAAGTTTGTTGCATTTTTAGAAGTCGAGTAGCAAAATGCGACAAACGCGACTGTGGCTTAAACCCTGGTCTGAGGTTAGCTTATCAGTGATTACAGAAAACCTCCTGGAAGGAAGATTTTCTTAGCTGGAGTGAAGAAGCCTTCGCAGAGGGAGGTTACCACGAAAGAAATCTAGATATACGGGTTTAACAAAATACTGACAACTCTTCAGTGAAAACGTCTTTGCTGAAATCCCCATAATAGACTCCTAAATTTAATGTTTAAATTTTATCAGTCATATTAGTAAAACAGTTTCAAATGTATCACTAAGTTGATTAATGTTGTATTTACTTGTATGGTTTAGTTTCTATGATCAAAGATCAGAGGCCCGTATATGGCGCAGCTGTGCTGTGACGCCATTCTTAACCGGATAGTTGTGGAAACCACCTAACCGAGTCGGTTATAACCCGCTCACACCGATAGACTTGCCTGTCGAATATCTTGTTATGCGATGTGATTGTAACGCAAGCTACAAATCCGTAACATGTAACGTCCACAATACTTCAAGTCCCCCCCCCCCCGCTCCCGATATCATTTTTTTTTTAAATTGAGGACTTTAGTTTGAAGTGAATTTATAATGGCAGACAGATTAACTATTTCATGTTCCCACGTTTTATGTTTGCTACTATTGCACTTCATTAGAACCAGGTACCCAGCTTCGAAGCCGTTAGCCCTATGAATTTACAGCGTATTTATTATCCCCTATTATCATATTACAAGATTATCTAATAAATTAGCAATTTGTTTGTGATAGTGGAAGACAAAGTGTGGGGAAAGGGAAGAGGTCCGTGGCCCATTTCTTTTAGGGCTCATCCCGACATTTGTCTTATTACTCAAGGGAAACCACGAAAAAACCTTGAGCAGGATGAGGTGTCGTACGAGCCAATTGACTTCATTGGGATCTGTATATAGCCTATTCAGGAGGAAGGTTGGCTTTTAATCATAATTTAAAAATACAAATACATAAAAATCAATAAAAATATTTACAATAAAACATTTACAGTACATTTAGGCAGCCAATAACGTGATGACGCTGAAACAGAGAAATAACATTATTAGTGCAGCAGTTTACTTATGTCTGTCTGTCGAGTCATGTCGTTGTCAATTTTCAATTTGATTTGCGTCTTCTACGTTGTCATTCCAAGCTAGAGGGTGTAATACGCTCTTAGGTCTTTTGTGCTTATCTAAAGCAGGGTTGTAGTTACCCAGGGAAGAAATTAATGGGTTGTTGCTGCTGTACGACTTGGTGTACGTGCAGAAGGCTTGATTAGAAATGTATTCTTTAATTGTCCAAATTTCGAGTTCTTTATGAATCAATCTAACGGGTGTTACTCTGAGAAGTCCTGTAATGAATCTTAGAAATTTGTTTTGGAAAAACCTGTAATTTTTTAAGAACTGTAATAGGTGCATGTCCCCAAGCAGGACAAGCATACAGTATTACTGATCTAATTAATGCTTAATATGCATACAACCACTACATACAGTAATTAATATCTTTTAATGATTTTTCCAAATTCCATCTCCATGTATTAATATTGAACCTGTCTCCATCCTGTGAATTCCTTTGGAACATGTTGTCCCAAATGCCACTTATCCACGACGGCCTTGGAAAGGAGGCACTTTTCCTCACCTCATTGAGCTGTCGATTTAATGAGTCCATTCACGTAAGTCTAGTGTAGCACTCAGTTTCGTAGAAATACAAATCTGCACGTAATAAACCTGCATACATATAAACAAACTTAGGAAATCATTTAAAATTACGTCCTCAAAAGACAATGCGTTGAAGCGTGTGTAAGAGAGAAAGTGGGAATCGACAATGGGTTAAATAGTTGGTCGCAATTACCACATACAGATTGGATTTGACACTGAGCTAAACTCTGCTTTTTCAAGTGCATTAGAAGAAGCGCAATGGAGGACGGCATATTTCTTACTCTTGAACATACATACATACATACATACATACATACATACATACATACATACATACATACATACATACATACATACATACATACATACATACATACATACATACATACATACATACATACATACATACATACATACATACATACATAGTGTTCTGCCAAATATGGCAGGTCTTTCACTGTAAACCCAGTATTCTCCGATCTTTCCGATTTTCTGCCTTCCTCTTTGACTCCGCATAATATGATACGTGTATGCAATTTTTCTTGGAAAAGGTAAATGCGGTAGCTTCCTGTTGCTTTCCACCAGTGCAGATAAATAAATTATGAAGTTCGTTAAGAAACAGGATGTGAAGGCGCTTTTTTACATATATAATTTACGTCTTTGTAATCATCAACAAATTGTAACAAGGAATTTAATAGCCGTAATTAAAATAATCTGTATTCGCATATTTTAAATACCTTGATTTATTTCATGAAATGAAGGGCTACATTGTAACGCCTATACCAATTGGAATTATCTGGTGCTGTAAAGTTGACTCGCCGACTAAACTGCAAATCCCGTCTCATCCGAAGTAAAACACAAACATGGCTGGAATTATGGAATTTGTGTGTATGCTCTGACAGCGAAAGGCTGAATAATGGTTAAGTGTAATACTATGTAAATTGAGTTACCCGTGCATCCGCAGTCACGTGACTCTCTCATTTGTTGGAATGGAAAAGTGCAGTAATATTCACCGCGGATAATGGAACAGGCTTAATTAAGCATAAGGAAGGAGTAAACCTGATGTTATCCATTTCCTTTTCCTCGTTACATGAAGTTGTAGCGACATTTCGTTGTTAAATGTCACCTACAAAATTCTGTCAAAGATAATTGCTAGCAAACCTACCCCTTCTGCAGGAGAGAGAAATGGTGGAGATGAGTCGAAGTTCCTTCGAATCGTGTCGACCATTGGGTCGTACAGGGCGAGCCATAACTCACCGTACCCTTAGATATACAGGATGTTAAAAAAGTATCCAATATTTTAGGATGTGCTAGTATGTATAAAAACAAGAAAATAATGTCTAATAAACATGGGTCCTACAACACATACTTTCACTTGTTCATAGGAGATGCTCAATGTGACGTCCATTCATGGCAATGCATTCCTCTGCCCTTCGGCGTAAGGAATTATTCACTCTTTGAAATTTACCATAACCAAAAATCTAGGGAATTTAGGTTTGGGCAACGAGCAGGCCAAGGTGTGGGGCCTCCCCATCAATTCAGCAGTCCTGAAATGTCAGCCTCGATTGCCAATATCATAAACATTAATCAAAATCTATAATTAGTTACATAAACACAAGCCATTTACAACATACAATAGAAACAGGAACTCAACAATAGAAAAATGGTCCATTGGTATACCCACAGATCCTAAACACGCGATATGACCACAGGTGTTAAAGCGTGTATAAATAATGAAGGATGGATAGAACAGAGAAGAATTCTCTCCGGCACCGGGACTCGAACCCGGGTCTTCAGCTCTACGTGCTGACGCTTTATCCACTAAGCCACACCGGATTCCAGTCTCGATCCCGGATCGAGTCTCCTCGTTTAAGTTCTACCTCTCAGTTTTCCCTTTGGTGGCCTACCCTCATGTACTGTGTCACAGAATATGTGACAGTGGTAGAATGTCCAACGCACTATGTACAGAGGTGTACTCATTACGAGTGACTAAATGGCCGGGATCCGACGGGATGAGCGCCGTCTTGAATCACTAAGTGATTACTTACGCTTATCATATTATTGTGATGTACCGAAGTACATATGATATTTCCGTGCAGGAATTCTGCGTTATCATATGATGAAGAATGGACAGAACAGAGAAAAATTCTCTCTCGTAATGAGTGCATCTCTGTACATAGTGTGTTGGACATCGTGCCACTGTCACATATTCTGTGACACAGTGCATGAGGATAGGCCACCAAAGAGAAAACTGAGAGGTAGAACTTAAACTGAGGGGATTCGATTCGGTATCGGGACTGGAATCCGGTGTGGCTTAGTGGATAAAGCGTTAGTACGTAGAGCTGAAAACCCGGGTTCGAGTCCCGGTGCCGGAGAGAATTTTTCTCTGTTCTGTCCATCCTTCATCATATGATAACGCAGAATTCCTGCACGGAAATATTATACATACTAGGTTCAAAAAGTTCCCGGAATTTGTTAGCATCATAGAAACAACGTACCTTAAACACTATTCTACAGAATTCCCTTCAAAATAGTTGCCTTCCGCAACTACACACTTTTGGCAACGCGTGTAGAGTTCCTGGAAGCAGGCCTGGAAGCCATTTTGTGAAACCCGTCTTAGTGCTCTCGTCGCGTTTGCGATAACCTCTTCAGCATTGAATCTCCGTCCTTTCAGATGACTTTTCAGACGGGGAAACAGAAAGTAATCAGGTGGTGAGAGATCAGGAGAGTATGGTGGGTGATCCAAAGCAGTTATGTTGTGCCTGGCAAGAAAATTCTTTACAATAATTGCGCGATGAGCAGGTGCATTGTCACATGCATAAGGAACCAGTTTTTTTCTACCCACTTTTCTGGACGTTTCCTTCTCACTGCGTCCCAGAGGCGACGGAGGGTTTCTACGTACAATTCTTTCGTTACAGTACGACCTTCTGGAATGAACTCATGGTGCATGAGACCCTGAGAGTCGAAGAAAACTTCCAACATAACTTTGCTTTAAGTGTGCTTAAATGCGACAGGCTCATGTCAGTAGATTTACTGGCATGTGAAAGAACTCCTGCGGGACAAAATTCCGGCACATCCGGCGATGCTGATATAACCTCTGCAGTTGCGAGCGTCGTTAAATAAAACATAACATTTAAAATAACTTTGCCTTTGGAAGTGTCCCTAGGAAATTTTTGCTTCCGAGGAGATGTTTTCGATTTCCACTCAGATGACTGTCGTTTAGGGACTGGGTCGTACAAGTAGCACCAGTTTCATTTTGTTTAAGAAATCACCATCTTCATCAGCCATACTGATCATGTCCCCAGCAAAACACAGAACTTGATGTTTGTACTTTGCTCTGTGGACATAATTACAAAATGCGACGAACAAACAAAACACTATGATAAACAATTGCCTACAACTCAAAACCAATAATTGCCATTATCAACAAACTTTAAGGAAATGACATCATGAATGTTACCAACAAAACAAATGTATAATATCCCTTGTTATATATTAATACGAAAAATGGTAGTAAAATTCCGGGAACTTTTTGAACCTAGTAGTATGTACTTCGGTACATCACAATAATGCGTATAAATAAACTTAACAAAAGAAGGAAAAACTATAGAGTGTCATATAAAAATGTTCTCGATAACGTCATAACTCGCACAAGACTAGTCTCAAAACATTTTGTTTCCAAAAAATATTTCTTGCTAAATATAAAGTATTACGTGTCTGAGTTTCTTGTCCAAAATCCCATCATTCAATTTTAGTTTCAATTATGCGTTACTTTTGAAACATTCTATATTCTATATTCTGTATATAGGCTATTATAATTTATAATATTTACCGTTTAAAAAAATCTACTTTTAAAAGTGATATAAATGGAAACTGGCCCTATATCTTGCTTTCTAGTGCTTTTCTTTTACAGGTATGAGGAACATAACCCTAATTTTTTTCGTGCACTTCACTTACAACTTGTTTACGAGATAGGTAATGTTATTATATGTGTTACATAAGACGGTCACCAATAAGCGTCACTGCTTAAGCAGCTGAACTGTGAAGCGTTTCGTATGCCAAGCATGAGCAATCGCTCCTTACATAATTCTACTGACACCTAACATGTGTGAATTTTGTTCTTAGGTGTGAATTTCTGAAGCGTTTTAGTACACAGATCTTAATTGTTTGTTGCATCATGTGTTTACAACTAAATGTTTTGCAACCCATGTTCTGAAACTACATCATAGGCCTACATTTTTTTTTTCCAATTGTGCCGCTGTTTGAGCCATTCGTTCTCTTGCAACCCAATATAATTTTGTTTTCCTTGAATAGAGCCCAACGTCATTTGTAAAATTCTGCTAATATTCTGTATTACAGAACGTAAGTTCAAATCATCTCCGGTTATTTTGCCGTCACAACATAGAATACAATGAGAACTGTCTGCTATACAATTCTACGTAAGTGCTCCTGGAGATAGTCTAGTCCGGTAAAATCAACCTGGAGAATGCCACTGATTGTTCGCGTGGTAGGTGTGGAGCTACTCGTCTGTCTTCCCTCAGCAGAATTTCCCGTTGCTTCCCTTCGGTCTTCTGACATAATCTCGCCTGAGACAACCACAAAATGTTCCCTTCACTTTTGTTAGCCTTCGAAAATACATTTTGACACACTTTTTTTGGTGTATTTATTTTATATTGATCGCTCCATTAACATAGAAAGATAATTGTTAAAAATCTCTCCGCTGTATCAAGGATACACCAACACGTAGAACACTTCACCCAGTTTCGGGAATGAAACTTCAGTTGTGTTGGTTTGAATGTTTTATTTTTGTTTCTATTTACAAATGAAGCGTATGAATCTATGATAAGAGAAGTAATTAATTAAGGTCATGCAATATATTTTTTCTCCGTATGAAGCGGCATTTCGAAATTAGTCCCAGCACACAATGCATTTTTCACTATGGTTCGCACAAAATGTATCGTACGTATGTTATCAACAGTAATCTCACTAGAAGTTTTGATTTATCTAAAGAAAATCAAAATTCGAGTGGCATTTAATTGATTGTTACACGATTAGAAGCAAGTATATAAAGATTAGAAGAAATAAAGTATTCTAATACAATAAAATAGGTATCAATTGACTTAATAAAATTCTATTTCACTAATGTTAGCTTCACCAAAACGTTTGAACGGAGTCGCCATTCTCCGTTGACTATCTATGCGTGTGTGTGAAGGCAGAGGACTACCTTGCCTGTTGCTTTATAAACACTGTTTTATCCTGTGAACACATAAAGTAAGAGATAATGTACTTCAACTTCGAAGTCGAGTTATAACCATTCAACCACCGATCACAGTTTGCGGAGAGTGAAGTCTGGGAAACTAGAAATGATGGTCAAGTATTAACGAGCATTTGAACTTCCATGAATGTAACAGTTGGTGGAGAGAGAATGTGGAAAAAGTGCTAGCAACACGTGTTGGGGAAAAAAGTAATAAAAGTTCAAAGTGACTTCTTTCCAGAAAAAGTTAATGGAGTTGGTAGAGAAGATTCTTCCCGTTTAGAAAAACTAGCATCACCATTAGGAAAAAAAATGTGCAATAAGAAAAGTCTTGGCGTGGTCTGCAAAACAGAGACTCGACTACGAACCAGGGACGTCTCTATTTGCAGTTGAATACTCTACAATTGAGTACCACTTCTTGGTTTTAATGTGATAAAGTTTCACCATTACAATGAGGGGAATACAGCATTGGAGTAGTAGAGGAACTTGTCTCTTATACCAACACAGACGAAATGCTGTCTAAAAAGTAGTCTACTCAAATATGTTAAAATTATTTTATTTGGTTCGTAGCGTTGCTTCACTCGGCCTGCAGCCTCGATTCGCAGACATCCTTACTCACAATATAAAGTACATTTTTAACACTAATAACCATTTTAAACTTGTTAATACTTTTTTCTTTATTACAGTTCAATTTCTTGTTTTCAAGGGAACTTACAGCGAAACACTCATACCAGTTAAACATTGTACTATGCTAACAATGCCATATCATGAGCAAATCTTATGCACTTTATTCTTCTTCCTCCTACTTTTACCCCTCCCATGTTCTGAAAACAGTTCTTCACCAAATCCTCCAAGTAGATGTTAAACAGGGTAGATGATAAAGGGCATCCTTGTCATATTCCTCTCTCTATTTCACTTCATTCTGACATTTCTTCTCCTATCCTGACTTTGAGTCGTTGTTTCATATAAAGGTTACTGAACAGCCTCCTGTCTTTCCGGTCGACACCTATTTTCTTCAGGATGCCCATCAGTTTGTTCCAATCCACTCTGTCAAACGCCTTTTCTAAGTCCACAAATACTATGTACACTTCTTTATTCTTCTCTAGGTATCTTTCGCCGATTGTTCGTAGTAGTCAAATTGCAACCCTTGTACCTTTTCCTTTCCTGAAGCCAAATTGCTATTCTTCCAACTGGGATCTTTTAAGATGCGAAAGAAAGCACCGGGAAGCTACCGCATTTATCCTTCCCAAGAAAAACTGCAAACATGCATGATAAGTCTTATATGTGTGAGAGGTCCTAATTCATAAACCTGTAGGTTTACTTTGTACAATACAGGCTGCAGAAGACACTAAAAACTTCATATAAACATATTCAGTAGTTTCAGAGAAAAATGCACTTAAGTTTAAAAGGTTTTAAATTTTTTTTAACTAATGGCGGGTACTTGACTTACGTCATTCACCCATATGAAGCCAGTTATGTAGACTAATTTACCGTTGCCAGAGTGCGTCATAGTAGGTGGTTTACGCTACATCTGTGATGAGATGAGATATTATGGGGATTTTTTGGTATGCCACAAGGGAACCGGAGCTCCCAGAGAAAACCCCTGTGTTACCTGGACCAAGGGCTTGCCCAACACAAGTTATAAGTCGGGGGTACACTGGGGATCGAACCTGGGCCCACAGAATTTTAAGTCCAGCGCTCTAGCCACTAGATCACAGAGGCGAATAGTTTAAAAAATCTCAACTCAGGGAAAATTGCTTTAAAAATTAGATGTATAAATTTCATGCGCCTCCATATTTAAAGAGTTTATAGTTTTCAAGAGCAACTTCTGTACATTTTTTTAAACAAAACAAATATTGGGGTTTTCACCCCAAATCACTACCCAGTTCTCTGAAAATGTGTTATTTCCGCCAAAATCTATAATCAATTCTTTGGTAACATGATAGCACTTTCTCTTTACTTTGTGTAATGAGAAAGACGCTATTATCTCTGCTGCGGTAGTGTCCTTAGCTAGAAATCCACTCTAACTAGATAGGCTACTTTTGCCGAGGTCGCACTATCTGCGATGACAGAAAGTACTTTTCCACAGGCCAAGTAATAAGTTTCCGCCGTACGCTCATTAAGCAATTTATGTCTAATCCGATTGCAATTTTCCTCGAAGCTGGACATGTTGATGGAGAGTCTCACCTTTTTACCCTTTACCTTTGACCTATCGAGTAAACTGCGACACAGCTCGGCGCCATAAACACGAAAGCTTCACAGATTCACTAAAATTCAGAACAATAAAACAGAGTTGTTGTCTTCTACTGTATGAAGAATTACTATACTAATGCTAATGTTCAATATAATTGTATTATTATTATTATTATTATTATTATCATTATTATTATCATCATCATCATTTCCATTAAACATACTTCAATAATACTTTTCATCGAAATGATTTGATCCATAACCTATCAGGATGAGGCTAGTAGGATGATGATTATGACATAGTAAGATTGGTGAAAGATGGTAGGCTAAGGTTTGTAAGTTCGATGATAATGGGATAAGGATAATGACGGAACCATTATAATAAAATAATCACAATAGTAAGATGATAATATTAGGTTAAGAATGACGATATAATAAGGATGATGTCAGGACTATGACGACAGAATGAGGATGATAACAAGACGACGATTGAATGAAGGCGATGACAGGACGATGATACAAGAAAGACAGGACGAGGATGACAATACAAGGATTACAGGACGATGATACAAGAAAGACAGGACGAGGATGACAATACAAGGATTACAGGACGATGATACAAGAAAGACAGGACGAGGATGACAATACAAGGATTACAGGACGAAGATACAAGAAAGACAGGACGAGGATGACAATACAGGGATTACAGGACGATGATACAAGAAAGACAGGACGAGGATGACAATACAAGGATTACAGGACGATGATACAAGAAAGACAGGACGAGGATGACAATACAAGGATTACAGGACGATGATACAAGAAAGACAGGACGAGGATGACAATACAAAGATGACAGGACGATGATACAAGGAAGACAGGACGAGAATGACAATAGAAGGATGACAGGACGAGGATGACAGTACAAGGAAGACAGGATGATGATACAAGGAACATAGGACAAGGATGACAGGAGGATGACAATACAAGGAAGACAGGACGAGGATGACAAGAGGATGACAGGACGAGGATGACAATGCAAGGATAACAGGAGGATGATACATGGAAGACAGGATGAATGTGAAAGGAGGATGACAATACAAGAAAGACAGGACGAGGATGACAATACAAGGATGACAGGATGATGACACAAGAAAGACACGACGAGGATGACAATACAAGAAAGACAGGACGAGGATGACAATACAAGGATGACAGGACGATGACACAAGAAATACAGGACGAGGATGACAGGAGGATGATAATACAAGAAAGACAGGACGAGGATGACAATACAAGGATGACGGGACGATGACACAAGAAAGACACGACGAGGATGACAGGAGGATGATAATACAGGAAGACAGGACGAGGATAACAATACAAGGATGACAGGACGATGACACAAGAAAGACAGGACGAGGATGACAGGAGGATGATAATACAAGAAAGACAGGACGAGGATGACAATACAAGGATGACAGGACGATGACACAAGAAAGACACGACGAGGATGACAGGAGGATGATAATACAAGGAAGACGAGACGAGGATAACAATACAAGTAAGACGAGACGAGGATGACAATACGAGAATGACAGAACGATGACGATTAGATGCGGATAGTGTCAGGACGATGATAGTGTGATGAAAGAATGATAGGTCGATGATAATACGAAGATGACAGATGAATGACGATTATAGCCTATGAGGTTGTTAACGGAACAATGAGGGTGGTGATAAGATGATAATATAGATAATAATGATAAAAGAACGATTTTAGTAGCATAATAATTGGCAGCACAGTGGTGTGCATTGATGATTCGACCACGGAACTTCGTGCACTAAAAATCCTGAAAATATGCATGCAACTATACAGTAAAAAACTGTTAAAATATGCGCTAGAAATGGAAATATATCCTGTAAGAAATATACTTTAGAGGTTTATTTAGTTTAATAATACGATATAAATGAAAATAAATTAAAATAATAGTCATCGGGCCATTTTCATTTTTATTAAATATACTAGCCGTACCCGTGCGCTCCGCTGCACGTGTTAGAAATAAATATAAAGTAATTACATAATTAAAATAGGACGTTTGATCCAGGGAACAACTTTTACAACAGCGCAAGATAATCTGCTTCGCTCATTACCCAATTTTTTTTGCATTGCATTTATTGCATATATATTTTATGTATTTTAACACGATTCAATTGAGCATAGTTAAAATTTGAATTATAAAATAATGGAATGCTAAGCTAACGTACTATTACTGCATACTAAATCAATACATTCTCGTTGTTCGTTAATTCTCTGAGATTAAAATGAGTATACATAAATTATATTATTTTAAGAAATACAGAAAACGAATGTACAAAATAGCCTATCAAATTTTCTGTGCATAAGAAGCTATTTTAATCTTACCTGTCCTCGATTTACTCAGACGTTACTGTAATAACATTATAGCATTATGTCCATCTAGAGAAACTACACTTTCCAATGGTGAAATAATAATTAATTATACAAATCGGTTAATTTAGCTTCTGATATTACTTCATACAAACACAGAAACATTCTCTGTAGGCTATGTTTAATAGCTTTCGATTGTTGATGTCCAAGGCCCCTGTTTCGATTGTTGTTGTCCAAGGCCCCTTATAGACGAAGTCATTTGTTCTTAATTCATTGCACCGTCTTAGATGGCGTTATTTTAATTTTAAAACTCATTTATCTCATTAAATATCAGTCCTATCAAAATTTTGTAAAGAGTGAAACTTATCGGAAATCATTTTTAAAGAAACTTTTGTTATGTAACACTTTTCACAAAAATCAATAATAAGCGAGATATTTCGATTTATTTAATTCAGGCCCCCTTATAACCCCCCTTTTAAATAAAGTATTTTGAATGCCATATAGCCTAAAATCTAAGTTGCAACGAACGTAATTTATATTCAAATTTTCATATAAATCGGTTCAGCCATTATCGCGTGGAAAGGTAACAAACATACAGACATACAAATAAAAATTTCAAAAATGCGATTTTCGGTTTCAGAGTGGTTAATTATATATGTTAGGACCAATTATTTTTGGAAAATCCAAAATTACCAGAAAAATTTCGGCTACAGATTTATTATTAGTATAGATTTTCTCTAGAATAAATGTACAGTATTAATTACTCATTTACCTACATTTTTGGATTGGTACATCCATAATTTTCTAACTTTCCAAATTTTTTTTTAACTTTCTTTGCTTTTCACGCAGTTATTATGGCATAAAGAACCAACGATTTCTCCAGGTTCTCTGCTGTGAAACTTCTCTTATATGTCGGAATTAGTTTAAATGCCGAGAACGATCTCTCTACATCACGTAATGTGACTCTTGCATATTTGTAAGCAGAAATGTTCCGAATTTTTGTGACTGTTTCACATTTTCCAGTCAGAATGTCAGCAATTTGAAGTATTTCTTTATAGCCAGAATTATTCTCTAACACATGCTTAAATTTTGCAGATACTGCTTTACCTGTAATCCAGGAACTGCTTCCAGTGAGTCTTTTACCTTTTCAGCAGTTTCATGATACCAACAATAGTGACTTTATTGTCGCAGATGTCTAAATGCATTTACTTTCGGTTCGATGAAATTAGAATAAAAATCTGAATGACATATAGGCGACGAGTATTTTCTACCTGACTTCTGAAATATTACACAGACATGGTTATTATGTACACAGAGCTAGCCTTAAGTTAAAGAGGAAAGCAACCCAACTCATACACTAGGAAAAAGTATCCATTGTCATCGCTGTAATTTAATGTCCTCAACAGTAATTAATTAATTATTGGTTTCATTTCTCACATAATTTTTATATTTCTTAGAAATTGTTCTTATTTTCAACACAGAAAAATTTCGAAATTAGATAATAAATGAAGCAAAACAAGGAAACATGTTAATATATGCATTTAAGTATGCAAATGAAAATATATATGCATTTAAAAGGAAAACCCCTCGAAATATGCATTTATGCAAAATAAAGTTTTTTTCATACGAATGTGAAAACCATGACTGGTAAATATCCACTTTTACTTTCTTCAATATGCCAAATCAATTAAAAAAAACAGACAACATGAAGTTCCGCGGTCTAATGATGATACTCATTTTATGAGAAAGATGATAGGGCGTAATTGTAGGATAAAGATAAAGGATGATATGACGGTTATCATAGGATAAGAACAACGATAAGACGGCGATATAAGGATGAGAGGACAATGATTAGGAAAGAATGATTGTCTGTGACGATATGGCGGTGATGATAAGATAACCACGATAGCACATCGATGATGGTGGTAGGATGACTGATCGAATAAGAATGATGGTGTCTGAAAACCACTTTGAAGATGGTTATGAGTAGACTTGTAATGTTGGGGACCGATTACAAATGTTGACTAACATGGTACATAGGTCTGGGACGTGAGTTAGTACGAGGACATTGACTTGTTTCTGCGATCGATTACGAGAATAACAAGGTGTACATAAACAAATCTGGACAGCTGTAAAAATAAATATAAGCTACGTAGCATTACGAAGATATATTTTACGTACCTTGGTTATGTGCAGAAGAATTATCATAGAATTATTCGTGGGTTTGAGTTTCCTCCTTTCCTTCAGGAGTCGACCTGGTTGGCGAGTTGGTATAGCGCTGGCCTTCTATACCCAAGGTTGCGGGTTCGATCCCGGGCCAGGTCGATGGCATTTAAGTGTGCTTAAATGCCACAGGCTCATGTTAGTATATTTACTGGCATGTAAAAGAACTCCTGCGGGACAAAATTCCGGCACATCCGGCGACGCTGATATGACCTCTGCAGTTGCGAGCGTCGTTAAATAAAACATAACATTTTTTTAACTTTCCTTCAGGATCCGTACAATTACAATGCACAACTCACATCTTCAGTGCCTCACCAAAATCCGCTGCAAAAATGTGTGCCTGAGTACCTTTAACCTTCGGCATTATTATTCAGCAGGTACACTGTTGACGCATGCTACGGTAGTGACTGGCAAACGGATATAAACTTGAAACCACCGTAACGCTCCTTACCGGTTCCCAACTTTACAAGCCTAGTTATAAGTATCAGTTACTTATTAGTTACTAAGGGCCGTATTAATAAACATTCTTAGCGCGGGCTTCGGTGGATGATCAGCGAAGTAACGTTTTTCGTATTGATAAACTAGTGTTAGCGATGTGATATGATATGAATCCCATACAAGTAACCAGTCGATAGCCGGGGCTAGTTTAGCACGCTCGTAGCGCGGGCTAGCGAAATGCCTGTGAATAGCACCCTAAGAGGTTAGATCTTTCATCGGGTAATCGTGGCAGTATTGAGACAACATATTACAAAGTATCTCCGTCTGCTCGCTTCAAATCTCACTGTCAGTAATCTTGTTTATTTTATCACAAAACTTTTATGGCGCACTTCCAGGGCAGTCCATCGGGTTTTATAGCGAACACTACACAAGTTTGCTACTCCTACATTACTCCTCACTTTTTATACGTTACGAGGCTGCCTGAAGCTCTTGTTTAATCCATAAATATGCCAGAATCACAGTTCAGTATAGGCTGAGTAAAAGTTAGCGGAGTTATCTCTGTTAACAGACCATATATATTCCTAGGGCAGCTGGATGTTAAAGCTTTCACATTTGCAGTTAATCGGAATTAATAGCAGTAGGGATAGTATTTCATGTTTGCCACGTTACTCATTTCTGTTGGAGGCTGAGCGAACTCCAAGGGCATAGTACGTCCGGAAGGATTAGAGCAGTCGTCGGCAAAACGTCAATGTAGGTGACGTCATACAGTATGAAACGCAGTCTGCCTTGCAAGACGAGGGGTGGTAGAAAGCAGAAGGCTGGGGGGAGAAGAGGACTGAAGCTCGCCCGTATAGTCCGGAAATAATTAACCGAACTACGGTTAATCGGGTTCTCCATCATAAGTTGTAATTTGTAATTGCTCAAATAAATGTTGATCCGTCAATCGGGAGCGCGTTTTACATTTAACGGGTTCCATTTTTAAATAAAATTGCTCACATATATGTTGAGCCGAACATTGAATAAACCTAGCACAAAATGATCTAAGGAGTGGATATTTTGAATTGTAGTGAATTTTCGGGAAATTTTTAGATCTGAGAAATTTTCCCTTATTTAGGCTTCTTTGAAAAGTTTCAAAATTTTACAGTATCAAAAAATTATATTCGACAACGCTTTTTTCTTAATTATTATTATTATTATTATTATTATTATTATTATTATTACGGCAAAGTACAGCCCGATTATTTAATCCTGACAGCTCAGCGACGCGAAAGAGGGGAAGTAATAGGAGTAGTGGGGAGAGTTCCGGAGTAGAGATAAGGGCGAGCGGTCGGTAAAGGAATGCAGTACAGCTTAACTGTACTGGAAACACAAAGCTAGACCGCATGCGTGACATCCGATCGCTCTGACTGCAGGCAACAGATTTACCTAAACATCCCTTGGCGTAACTTAATGGACTCGCCTGACCAAGGCGCATATTGCCGGCGATTGTCAGGACTAAACAATCATACTGTACACGTGACAATGGAGTTTTGTATAATGCGTTTTTATGGCGGTAATATGAAACCCTTTAAGTGGTTCAGAACATAACAAACATATTACATTTTCTTCTTGTGCACAACAAAAGAATTTATACTCGACCATGCCGAAATGTAGTAATTATACACCTGGTAGCAGTCCTTTAATGCATGTCATTAAAGTACACCTATTCATTAAACTTCAGGTTTTCGATTGTTCTCGGATATGCAATCGAAAGACAACTAGGGAAATGTCACGGAGGCTGGAAATCCAATACTTTCGCAGAAGGTTATGTTCTGTTACTATAATAATTAGCGTTAATTGTAAATAATATTCAAATAAATTCAATTTGTCATCTCGTTTTTCAATTCTAAATCAATTTCCAGGTTATATCAAGACTAATGTTCTCTAGGTTGTATCAAGGTCAATGACATTCGGCCTCGGAAAAAATCAATACTTTCGCGTTTGCGCACATCTCACAATTCAGGTCAGTTCCGTTCATCACTTAACATAACCATAACATGAAAACTTATGAATAATTTCAAGTTAAAAATATGGTCGAGCATAAAAAGTCGTATGAAACTTGCCTATAATGGTAATTAAGGCGCTCGTATGAAAATTATGAAACTCGCTTGTGCTCGTTTCATAAACAAACATACTTGCGTCTTAATTACTACCATTATAGGCTCGTTGCATAATGTACTATTATCTTCCCATTCTTCTATAAATATTAATTTTGCTGCACTCTTTACGTTTAATGGTTTGAAAACAGACATGCTGATCGCTATTTACAACTATTTGTCTATCCTGGAACTGTCCCTGCAGAAGTATGATGTAAGCTGCCGCTTGCTGCAAGAAATGCCGACCGCTAGATTAGAGATTTATATCAATGGAGAAAATCCATCACGACATCAGAAACTGAACCTGTTGCCTTCCAACTTGCAGCTTAACTCCTTTACAGCGATGCTACTGCGCGACCCCAGAGTGTATATTGAGTAAATATATTAATACTCTGCCCTATCCGTTTCGTTGCCACAGCAGTACTCGGAAATAAATACGAGTATACTATGGTTTCAAACATGCAAATGACGCTGCCTTCATATATATATTTTTTTTAGCGTTTATGGACTTGCAGCGCACGTTTTATCAGGAACACAAAATTTATCTGTAGCTTGATGTGGTTAACACCTCTTCCGGAAGAGGAAATCTTTTATGTAACTCTTTCTGCAGAATTACATTATCGCTTTGTATTTCTTACTTATATGCATGTACAGAGTAAACAGTAAGTATGGAATATTGTTAATAACTTCTTAAATTTTAATTAAAAAAAAGTTTTATACAAAAACTGTTGGAGATAAACCATACAATATTATGCCAGTGTTGGAACAGTTGGTTATACAGACATACAAAGTGTGACATTAAACTATTTTTAATGACACCCTAAATAAAAATTTACATATTCCGAATCACCACTAAATTTTACGTATGAATGCGTAGAAACTTTACCCATTCACCCGTTTCATGTCTTTCAACAGTTTATTAAGGGGTTAGGTACATCTTACAGCAGTAAAATTGTGGAAATATTCAACATTTTTTTCCTCCATTACTGTATCTAGTACAATAATGAAAATTAGTGCGTATAAACACTGTCCTTCTGCTATATAAAAATACTTTTACGATTAAAAAAAAAATATTTATATTTCTTTTCCCAAAATTCAGTTCACTGTGCAGTGATGAAGCGTTTCTCACATAACTCAAAAACTATCCAACATTCTGTGATGATTTTTTTTGTGTGTATTTATGCATGTCATATCTACAAAATGGTGCAAGAGCACTTTCCTACCTTTGATAGACTGTCTGATAAAAAATAAATTTATTTTTTAAAAAATGGTAAAATATCAGTATTTTCTTCGAACACAAAATAAAAATATATATATTATTTATTGAGGAATATAGTTTAAAGAGCATGATATTGTGAACATGAGTTTCAGCAATAAAATAAAAGAGAGAGAACATGAAGTTAACAAGTTTATGAGTTATGAGGGAAACGCTTCATCACTGCACAGTAAACTGCCACCATTTTGAGTTAAAAAAAAAAGTATTTTTTTAAATCATAAAAATATTTTTTTCATATAGCAGAAGGACAGTGTTTTACACATACCAATTTTCATTATTGTACAAGATACAGTAATGGAGGAAAAGAATGTTGAATATTTCGAAAAATTTTACTGCTGTAAGCTGTACATAACCCCTTAAACTTGTTTCGTGGATTGGATTGCATCTAATCCTTTATGGCCGTATACATGAGTGAAGAAATAAGTAAATAAAATTAATAAATTAATTAATTAAAAATAGGCCTATAGACTAGACGTAATTTTTAAATGTTCCTGTCCACACCTGTGGAGTAACGGTCAGCGCGTCTGGCCGCGAAACCAGGTGGCCTGGATTCGAATCCCGGTCGGGGCAAGTTACCTGGTTGAGGTTTTTTCCTGGATTTTCCCTCAACCCATTACGAGCAAATGCTGGGTAACTTTCGGTGCTGGACCCCGGACTCATTTCACCGGCATTATCACCTTCATATCATTCAGACGCTAAATAACCTAGATGTTGATACAGCGTCGTAAAATAACCCAATAAGGAAATGTTCCTTGATGTGCTAGTTTATAAGTCAGAGCACGAAAAGTGGACGAAACTCGTAATTATCCCTTATTACTTCAATGCTAAGGAAAGGAGCACGTGGAGCTTCCGTTTAATATTTACAGAATTCTGACGTCTCGTCACTGCTCTGCGTCTCGTGAGATCGCAGAGTCCTCTGACAGAAAAAGTTGGAATCAAACTAAAAAAGTGAGACTCCATATTGTTTCAAAAACCGCAGTCGTTAAGGGACAGTTATTATACAGAGTGGCGCAAAAGTTACTTTATATGTACATGTAGTAAGATCATAAAAACAATGCATGTAATTTAGCACCATCATAAATAATCGACAGTAGAAGAAAAAATCAACAGATACAAATTAAATTGGCTAGATCATGTAAGAAGAATGGAAAATTCAAGAATCCCAAAAATTATGATGCAATATAAACCTAGAGGACATCGTCGACCAGGAAGACCTTTTAGAAGACTGCTAGATGGGGCCAAAACAGGTCTACAGAGCCTAATTCGTGAAGGATGATGATGATGATGATGATGATGATGATTATGATAATGATAAATAATCGAAGTTGGTTGGTTGGTAATGGAACAAAAGGTGAACATTTAGTTTTGTATCATAGATAATCGTAGTTTTGCATGATAGTAACGAAACAAAATACAAACAGAACCAACGAAACACTGTTGCCGAGCGTAGTAGACAGTTGGTATGCGGATAATGTTAGTATCTGTTTTTTTTACACGTGCTACCAGAACTCATGATGCATGTGGACAACGTTGATGATTTCTACTCCCCATTACGCTAGAAATGTTCATGTTTATGTTCATGTTTACTTAGGTAACGTCTTTAATTATTAACCTTGCATTCATAGGACGGCGTACAGCCATTGAAATACCACCACGTTCACCCGATCTCAACCCAATGATCTTCTTGTTCTCTGTGGAGTGCGGTGAAGCACTCATTGTATGAGAGGAAACTAGAAGCTCTTGAACAGTTGAAGAGTTACACTGAGGAAGCCTTCGAGTTTTTGGACGGGAATATTGAGATGGGTCAGAGTATTCCACACAGACTCCAACTACGTCCTAATATAGGAGGGAAACAATTTGAACACAAAAAGTAGTGAAATCAATTGAGTAACTATGACAGGAAATAAATGTAATAAAAAGTGTAAAGTGACTTACGTCACTCGGAATATAAAATCAAAATAAATATAAGGAAAAATAATAAATTTAAATATTAAATTTACTCAAAGCGACTCTACTTAACTACACAGCGTCCGACTATAAGATTTAACATTTTTGTTTCGTTGTGTGAACAAATTCACGACATTTCGGATCCACGTGATGATTGTAATTTTTTATTTTCTTCCTGTGACAGCTTACAGGATGTTACACCGCCGTTGGCCATGACATTTTTTAACACTATGGAAAAAAATGAGAACTGACATTTTGTGGTGTCGTGCAGGCACTCTGAGATCGATGAACCGACAAGTTGCAGAGGTGGATGAAGTCTCGCCCTTGAGGAAAAAATTGCAGTGAATGTATCGACCACATGGAATACATTGTATTTAATTTCGAAATGAAGATGTTGGAACTGAGGCCCTACTCATCGTTATCATTCAGATAATGGATTCGGCCTATTTGCCCGTTCCGGTTACAAGTAGCGAATGAAATGTCCATATGGTATAACATATTACGGCAGTGGAAAGTAGGCCTATAGTTCGTATTCCTGAAATATCTGTTCGATCAAGTTTTGGTATAGGACTTACATGCAGTAGAGACCAGTACAGATCCGGAAAAACTAAACAAATCGTAAACATTTATGAAATGAAAACTACGGACTATTCAATGAGAAGCATTACTTGACAGAACACACAATACAGAAATTAGAGGAAATAGTAATACTCAATATAATGCTGAATTCATTAAAGACAGAAGGAAATATTGGAAAGAATATATAAAAAGAATGTAGGAAATTCGATTAGTGACAAGAGTTAAAGAGGACTGACCCTTAAGTGGGGAAAGACAAAGAGGAAACCCCTAAAGAGTGGCTGAATATCGTCAGATGAAGGTTAAACTCTGGGAAAGAAATAGGATGCACATCATACGACAGAAGTAGTAATAGAAGGGGTCCACCGCTGTGGAATAACGGTTAGCATGTCCAACCGTGAAACGAACGGGCCTGGGTTCGAATTTAGCTTCTGATCAGTACTGATATATAACAAAAAACAAACCTCCTCTAGGACGGTCTTGAACTGCAGAGAGTCATTGATAAAATGTAGCTTCGTTTGAGTTTTCAATTATTATTTGCTCCTACATATAGCATAACAGTATTGTACTGTATATGCATGTACATGTTATTGCCACACATTATGTAATACATTATTGTTTTTGTTACATTTTAAGATGGGCCATTTTCAATTGATGAAATAAAAAAGTTAACATTCATTTCATTTAGTGTTCTGCCTAAGGTCAGGTCTTTCACTGCAAACCCAGCTTTCTCCAATCTTTCCTATTTTCTGCCTTCCTCTTTGTTTCCTCAAATGATTCATATATCTTAATGTCGTCTATCATCTGATAACTTCTTCTACCCCGAACTCTTCTCCCGTTCACCATACCTCCCAGTGCATCCTTCAGTAGGAAGTTTCTTCTCAGCCAGTGACGTAACCAATTCGTTTTACTCTTTCTGGTCAGTTTCAGCATCATTCTTTCTTCACCCACTCTTTGTAACACACCTTCATTTATTATTCCCATGTCCTCTTCACATGTTCAATTCTTCTCCATATCCACATTTCAGTCGACCTGGTTGGCAAGTTGGTATAGCGCTGGCCTTCTATGCCCAAGGTTGCGGGTTCGATCCCGGACCAGGTCGATGGCATTTAACTGTGCTTAAATGCTACAGGATCATGTCAGTAGATTTACTGGCATGTAAAAGAACTCCTGCGGGACAAAATTCCGGCACATCCGGCGACGCTGATATAACCTCTGCAGTAGCGAGCGTCGTTAAATAAAACATAACATTTCCACATTTCAAATGCTTCTATTCGCTTCTCTTCACTTTGTCATAATGTCCATGTTTCTGTCCCATACAATGCCACATTCCATGCAAAGCACTTCACTAGTCTCTTTCTTAGTTCTTTTTCCAGAGGTCCACAGAAGACGCTCCTTCTTTTATTAAAAGCTTCCTTGGCCATAGCTATCCTCCTTTTGACTTCCTGGCAGCAGCTCATTTTACTGATTATAGTACACCCCAAGTATTTGAAGCTGTCCACTTGCTCTACTGCCTCATTTAGAATTCGCAAGTTTATCTTCTGTATTTTTCTATGATCATGCTCTCCTTCTTCTTTGCATTTATCTTCACCCCATACTGCTCGCAGCTGTCATTTAGCTCCAGTAGCATATCCTTTAGTATCGTCTCCTCTTCTGCTAACAACGCCGTATCATCAGCAAATCTTTTGCATTTTATTCTTCTTCCTAAAGTAGCAGGTAACAACATACTAAAATGAATTGAGTCTTGCACAAAACTAAACGCAAGTGCAAGATAAAACAAAACTTTTTTTTTGTTATATTAAATATTTAAATTGTAGAAATTGTATTTAAATAATAGTATATATGTGTGTGTAAAATTATAAAGTGTGAAATGTAAGGGTTTAAATGATTACTTGTATGTACTTTGTCTGTGAACTACAATATAATAAATATCAAAATATCAAATATCAAATATTCTTCTTCCTCCTACTATCACTTCTCCCATGTTCCTAAAAACAGTTCTTTACTAAATCCTCCAAGTAGAGTTGAACAGGTATTCATTCTTTTTTTGTTTGTGAATTTGTATTAATAGAGAATTATTTTTCAGACGTTTGAGATGGTCAGGACATGTAGCACGTATGGGTGAATCCGGAAATGCATATAGAGTGTTAGTTGGGAGGCCGGAGGGAAAAAGACCTTTGGGGAGGCCGAGACGTAGGTGGGAAGATAATATTAAAATGGATTTGAGGGAGGTGGGATATGATGGTAGGGACTGGATTAATCTTGCTCAGGATAGGGACCGATGGCGGGCTTGTGTGAGGGCGGCAATGAACCTCCGGGTTCCTTAAAAGCCAGTAAGTAAGTACGTATGTAAGTGAAACAGAGACAAGCTACTAATTTTGATTTATCTTAAAAACTATCCGCAGTTTTATGTTTATCTTCCATATACAGTCCCTTGCCTGTAATTCATTAACTTCCAAGATTTTTTTTTAACTTTTAGGCGGTTTTATGTAAATATAAATGCATTTTATTCGTCATTTTCTAGCTATTTTTAGATCATGAACATCTCCCCCCTAGAGTTAAGTGATGAGAGTGTAAGTGATGTGAGTGATAAGTGACCTAAGAACCAAACTGTGGAACATAGGAACTGAATTTGAAACAAGTGTGCGAGTTTGGTCGGCGGCGCGATGGAAGTTGTGCTCTGGCGTAGACAGCAATCTCGCCGTGCGCGCTGCTTGGGAGGGAAGTATTGATTTTACAACTCCATCCATCCCTTCTGGTCCAGCTGCAGCCTGCTCGTAGCGCCACCCGGCGCGGCGGTGCTCCTGTTCTTATACGACTGTATCAATCGCAGCATCCAACACATTCCGTCGGTCATCGATCTGATCACCAACTTCACAATTATTTGTTGAGCTGGAATTTTCATTAACATCAAAACTATTAGACGACTTCTCTTTGTGCAACAGATTTTTTCTTAAATTTGGACCACCGATCTTGACAACCCTGTTTCTGATGACTGTTTCGTTTATATGCCATTCCATTTTCTGCCAATGAAGTGTAATGCAATTTTGAATTTCAACCAGTCACAGTCATAAAAAAATTTCTTGGCTTAAAAATCGATAATGTGTTAAATTGGAAAATCATATTAAAGAAATTACCCCCAAACTAAATTCAGCTTGTTTTGCTATTAGATCTATGCAAAAGGTAGTAAATGTCAATACCTTGAAAACAATATACTTTGCATACTTCCACTCGGTAATGAGTTTTGGAATAATATTCTGGGAAAATTCCACAGATAGTAACAGTATATTTCTATTACAAAAAAGAGTATAGAATAATAGTAGGTGCCAAATCTAGGGAATCTTGTAGGACTATTTTAAAAAAACTACAAATAATGCCCATGGATTGTCAGTATATCTTTTCATTAATAGTCTTCCTCGTATGTAATCGTGAAAACTTTGTAACTAATTCAACAGTTCATAGCATAAATACACGTCAAAAATGACTTTCATACTCCAACGGCAAGTCTATCGTGCTATCAAAAAGGAGTGCGTTATATGGCAGTAAAAATTTTAATAGTCTCACTATCGATATAAAAAATAAAACTCAAAACATAAGATTATTTAGGGGCCAAATTAAAGAAGTACCTAATTTCTCACGCCTTCTATTCTGTAGGTGAATTCATGACATTCAATAACGCTTCATGAAATTGATACTAAAACTATGTATTGTACTAGTAGATTATATTGTAAATCTCGTATATATATATATATATATATATATATATATATATATATATATATATATATATATATATATATATTTCATCTAGACTGTGACTATAAATTAAGACTTTATAATAGTATTAAGTTTTTTGACTTGTTCCATATTCTAGTTTTAAAGCAATGTATGAATACCATGGAATGTTAATAAATACAATACAATACATCGCGATAAATTCTGCAGCTCGATTTATCACTATCAATTTATCACATGGTCGTTCTTTTGTTTAATCAGTGTCGCCAACTGTTTCCATGTAAATCGATGAGCATGAATCCACTGTACTAAATAAAATGTGAAATTCTACTTCCACATCTACATCTTCACTTTCTAATTCCATGTCCATTATATCTAAAGAAAATGACACTCCTTCATAACAATTGTTCGTTTAATTAATGTATTAATCAGGTTATTTGTAATTATACTATAAGATGTTTAAATTAAATTATGATTTCAGCAGATAATGAAAACGTATTTCTGTTATAACAACAAGAGAAAAGCGCAGTACATGTAATTAACATTTTAAACCTGTATTTCGCTTTTCTCAATTGGTATTACTGAATAACATTCAATTTCTTTATTGCAGTAATCGTTATTAATCTGACTTATTTCGACTTCACAATGTCTGAATAGGTTAAGTATTCATAAATATACAATTATTAACATGTCGCGAGCGAATTTTAGGGATATATTATTTTCATTTTTATTTTATTCACGAAATAGTCCTAATAATATCACTCGAGGTCTGAGATTACTATAGAAAATTGAATCATGTAGCATAGCCAAATTGCCAAATAACTTCAACGCTGGCAATCTTTTTGTCCACTGTGGTAAGGAGCGAAGAATAGCACAGTCTTTACCTATTCTGCAGTATTTAGGATATTACTCACTTCTACTCCAAAATATCTGATAACTTGCATTGAATACCTTATAATGTAGGATTTGTTAGGGATAGGGTAAACTAGGGTCTGTTGGACAGTCGGGCATGTTGGACACTCCGTAGTTTAACGTGTTACCACGCCACTTGTGGGCACCACATTCTGCTAGAAGTCAATGACGGAAGTAGTCCCACTCGTGGCTACTTCCGTCATTGATGTCTAGCTGAATGTGGTGCCCACAAGTGGCGTGGTAACACGTTAAAGTACGGAGTGTCCAACATGCCCGACTGTCCAACAGACCCTAGTTTACCCTATCGCCTTTCCATTTTCCTTTTTTTTATTTATTTTATTCAAAATGTACCCGGGTACAGTTCAGTAGATAAAAAGTTAGAACTTGCCTAAATTTTATGGAGACGTCAGTAATATTAGATAATAATAACTATATTAGAATAATATTGACGAAAAATAATACCAATAAGTATAGTAATAATATCAATTAATAATAATAATAATAATAATAACAATAATAATGGTGGCGTCCACACCTGTGGAGTAACGGTTAGAACGTCTAGCCGCGAAACCAGGTGGCCCGGGTTCGATTCCCGGTCGGGGCAAGTTACCTGGTTGAGGTTTTTTTCCGGGGTTTTCCCTCAACCCAATATGAGCAAATGCTGGGTAACTTTCGGTGCTGGACCCCGGACTCATTTCGCCGGCATTATCACCTTCATCTCATTCAGACGCTAAATAATCTAAATGTTGATAAAGCGTCGTAAAATAACTTACTAAAAATAATAATAATAATAATAATAATAATAATAATAATAATAATGGTGATAAAATAGATATGAAACATTATCATGCGAGAGAAAGCTAACACACTATTCGTATAAGCATATTGTAACCAGAAAAAGCTGGAAGTCCACGAAGAAGGTCATTGTGTTGCAAACGACAGCAACCTTCGTATTGATATTGTACGCCTAATGAATTTCTTCTTCTTCTTCTTCCCTTCAAGTATTAGGCCAAATGGCCTGTTACGATCCCACAGTTGAATTTTCAATCTAGCGCTTCTTTGGACGACCGAGAGATCTCTTCTCGTTTGGACGATAGTGGAGCATGACTTGGGATTCTATCTCTATGCATGCGATGCAGATGATTTATCCAGTTGTTCTGATAATGTTTTGCGTGATTAATTACAGGTTCTAGTTGTAATTCTTCCATTACGTCTTCATTGCGTTTGTGATCCCATTTCGTATATTCCGCTGTATATCTCATAAATTTCATTTCATTAGCCGTTATTCTGCTTTCGTCTTTCTTCCTCAATGTCCATGCCTCACTGCCGTAACAAAGTACAGGTCTCGCCAATGTCTTGTAAAGGCGAATTCGAGTATGCCTTTGTACTAGGAAAGGTTTCATAATGGTGTTAATTATTCCCATTGTTTTGATGTATTTAGAAATTTTCTGTGAAATGTCTACTTCATCGAAAAAACATAATGTGTATCCGAGATATGTAAAATAATTTATCCTTTCTAATATTTTTGAATCTAAACATATTTTGCTAGGTATTTTTCGCAGAAGGCCATAATTTTAGTTTTTTTTATTGATTTTCATATCATATTTAATTCCAATTTTGTTAAAACTAAAAATTGAACGTTGTAATTCATCTTCTGAGGATGCCACCAGTGCTAAATCGTCTGCAAAAAGTAATGAATCTAGTTGTAAATGTCTATTGAGTTGTATATATATATATGAGGCAATTGTTTCCATTCTCTAATTATTTGATTCATATAAATAATAAATAGCAACGGTGAAAGGCCGCAGCCTTGTCTTACTCTTTAAGAGTTATTCTTGAGGAGTCAGGTGTTATAATTGTCCATGCCTCGCATCTGTAAGACAGAACTGATCGGAAAAGTGTGAATTCACTCTTGTGAATTATTGAAGATTGTACATTAGGACGCAAAATTAAACTGTAAAGAATAAAATTCCTAAAGTCGTATGATTTGTAACAATTTTTGTGATAAGTGCGTAAGAATAATGTAATTTTTAGTTAAAAATTGAAAAACAAAACTGTACAAAGCAATTAACAACACATTTTTAGCTTCAGGATACTAGCCAATTAAAGAAATGATACTTCTGAATAGTTCATTCTCTATTTGTAATATTATTTTACTCTTAAAACTAAACAAAAACTGTATTTTACTAGCAACGACAAATTAATGTAACTCTGAAAATATTGAGATTAGGGCACATGTTTATATGACATTTTTTGCTCGGAATGTCTTCGGAAATAAGCTCTGTAAGTGGCGGTAAATCCTCGTGAATCACCCTGAATAATGCTAAAAGCATCGACGCGGTACCAACAGTAATAAACATAATGCAGCACCTTCAGACAGTGAAAAACATTGAGACGCTACTATGCTGGAGAAGGACTAATGAATCTCACTACCGATAACATTCTTGTTAACAACTTCGTAATTCCCATAGGAGTACATAGCACAGACTTCTCTGCACGATTTGAATGAAATCACTATTGATCGTCGCTTTATCTTTCCCCAGTAAGGAAATGGGCGTGGCTACAACAACTATGAAGGAAAGATGGAGAATACCGATTGGGTTGGTCGCAGTAATAGGCCTACTGCATACAAGTATGAATATTCGCGTCCTTTGCTGAGGGACTGAAAGTCACAATTTATTTCTAAGAGCGTGACGATGATGATGATGATGGTGATTATTATTTTATAACAGGAAAAATAAATTCGACGGCATAAATATCTGATTTTGAAGATTGAAATGTGTTCTCGAACTTTGTAAATAAACCTAGTAATTCCGAGATCTATAATAGAATTTCTTTTTTTTTTAATTAAAGCCTTTAAAGCTACTACTTGTACTTTTCTTCCAATTCAAAACTTTACAAGGAAACTTGTCAAAGATTAATCAATATTGGAAAAGATTTGTCAAATATTATTTCATATTGATAAAGATTTGAAAAAATTTGAAACTTGTGCTTCAAGTTCATTGCAACCTATCTAGGCCTTACTTACTTACTTACTTACTTACTTACTTACTTACTTACTTACTTGCTTGCTTGCTTGCTTGCTTGCTTCCTTACTTACTTACGGCTTAAGGAACCCGGAGGTTCATTGCCGCCTTCACATAAGTCCGCCATTGGTCCCTATCCCGTGCAAGATTAATCCAGTCCTTACCATCATTTCCCACCTCCCTCAAATACATTTTAATATTAACCTCCCATCTGCTTCTCGGTCTCCCCAAAGGTCTTTTTCCCTCCGGTCTCACAACTAAGACTCTATATACATTTCTGGATTCGCCCTTAAGTGCGACATGCCCTGCCCATCTCAAACGTCTGGATTTAATGTTCCTAATTATGTCAGTTGAAGGACACAATGCGTGCAGTTCTGCGTTGTGTAACTTTCTTCATTCTCCTGTAACTTCACCCCTCTTAGCCCCAAATATTTTCCTAAGAACCTTATTCTCAAACACCCTTAGCCTCTGTTTCTCAAGTGAGAGTCCAAGTATCACAACCATACAGAATAACTCGTAATATAACTGTTTTATAAATTCTAACTTTCAGATTTTTTTGACAGCAGACTAGATGACAAAATCTTCTCGACCGAATAATAACAGACATTTCCCATATTTATTCTACGTTTAATTTCTTCACAAGTGTCATTTATATTTGTTACTGTTTCTCCAAGATACTTGAATTTTTCCACCTGTTCGAAAGATAAATTTTCAATTTTTATATTTCCATTCCGTACAATATTCTGGTCACGAGACATAACCATATACTTTGTATTTTCGAGATTTACTTCCAAACCTATCGCTTTAGTTGCATCAAGTAAAATTTCCGTGTTTTCCTTAATAGTTTGTGGATTTTCTCATAACATATTCACGTCATCCGCATAGGCAAGAAGCTTATGTAACCCGTTCAATTCCAAACCCTCTCGGTTATCCTGAACTTTTCTAACGGCATATTCTAGAGCGAAGTTAAAAAGTATTGGCCTACCAAATATTACAACATTAATACGAGTATCTAAATTCTTTGGAGAATAATTAGACTACACAAAACAATACTTTTATTAGGTCCTACTTAACTGTACGGTATCCCAAAATGACGAATATTACAATTGCAATTTTTTTTAAAACAAAACATTTACAGATTAATATTCGCTTGAATCTTCTTCATTGAAATAAGCATGTGTTGGTAATTAACTCCAGATATCCGTCTTCCTTACATGCATCATTTTTCTTCATCTTATTGCGGTACTCCAGAGAACTCACAGTTTACAGGCATGAGTTTAATTCATATAATTGAATTCATTCACAAACAACTTCTCTCGGCCTGGACGCCCTATTTTTGTGCGGTTTTTAGCGCCATAATATTTTGGAATCCCATTGGTCAATTTCTTCAAAGAATTGTCAAGTCTTTGATTAATTATACATGTTCTTATTTACTTTCAAGACAATCGAAGACTTATCAATTATTGTAAGTGATTTGACAATAAAACTTATAAGTAATGACAAATCTTTAAAAGTCTTGTGAAGCATTAATTTGATCGTGTACAAGCAGCTTCAGTCAATATATAAATGCTTTCACCCGATAAAGTAGTACAGGGTTTCCATAGCAACACGCATAATAGCTGGATCGTCACACTCCTAAATGCAAGGACGGTCATTAGACCACCGGATATCCCCTATTTTTCCGCCTAACCTAATTCGCTCATTGTAAAATGACGTAACGCGTTCTATTAGTACCTACTTGAAAACGCCCATTATTGGTTAACTCTATTCAGCCAACGATTCACACATCACGCAATCTCTGATTTGTATTGTAGTATGGAAAGAGCTGAAGCAGTCGTGCCAACACAACAGAATCCTGTTCTTACTTCATCAGTCTGGCTGTTCTTATTCCTTGTATAAATTATTCCTTCAAAATTTACAATTTTGTGTACTCTCCCAAATTAAACTGTCTTCGAAAAAAAAAAGCTCTCTCACCACAAGCGATAAGAGCTGACACCACTAAAAAATTGTACTGTGACTATCACACATAAACATTGATGTGTCATTTAGGAGAGCCTTATAAGTTATCATGACGCTGATTCAGGACGCAATTATAATTTCATAAACATCAGCCGCCTCTGTTTTCGTTTCCAATCATAAACATGTCTCTAGGGAGTGCATGTTGTTTCTCAATGGCTAGGGCGTTCTTTTTCTCAGTAGAAGGCAGTGATCCGCGATAATCGTCAGTCATTTGTGATGGACAACTGGAGTATGAATCTCATTGTGTACTGTAAGAAATTTGCTCGAATATCTAATCTGTTCGTTTACTATGTTTAGGCCTGTTATGATTGCTATTATCTTTCCTGTACTTACTTTCCCTTTTGTTCGTTCCCTTCCTTTCTCTTTTATGGTCTCTTTTTTTTTTTTTTTTTGTTTTCACTCAATATGTTTATTATGCTTTGTCCAATGAGGCAGTCCCGTCATTGGGAAAGCTGTTTATAAAAAAAAATGATTCAGCAGTTGACAAGATTGCATAATTTATACAGGTTAGTACTGCATATTGTTTATATTCACATAAAATCATTGAAACATAATTAAATATTTTTTTCTTTTTTGGGACATATTTTCTCGATTTTAGCACATAAAAAATAAATATTTTCCCGATTTTTAGCATCTAAAAATGCGAGCCATAGTAATGATGCCTACAGTACTGTCACGATACACTTGTCTTAGACAGGTAATGGATCTCAATTGATACTACTTTCTCTACAGAGAGGAATTCAGTCGGAGTTCTTTGTTTTGTACGGATATGCGTTTAGAATCTATCACGTGACGTATCGCATCATTCCCAGTCGTGGTCACTAAACGTAATTCTCAACATTAAAGGTCTCCAGGTTTGGGGAGGAGGAAGAGGCATTACTTTCCTACCAATCCTTGTAAAATTAAGGTGCTTAATTTGTAACAAGCACTCCATAAAACGAATTTTGTTTTAAAATGTGATTTACTGTTTCTAACGAAACCCTTCCCCTAATGCACAGAACTTTCCGCGTCTTCTTGTATACACACAAACTGGGTCGGAAAAGAATCTTGAATAGTCGCACACAATGTAGGTCGGATCTAATAGACGACTACACTTAATTGAAAAGTCTGCGAAATGTTCCTTTGCCTCCACTTGGCCTTCATGCCTCCTCGTGGAGCTCCAGCACTCCCCTCCTGCAGTTCAAATGTCTCCTACAGCAAACATTCTCAAGGCGCCGTTGAGGAAGAGTTCATTTTCTTAGGAATTTTATGAAGAATTTAATAAACCTCAATGCAGTCTGCCCCTTCCGCCAATTGTGTGTTTTGTTGATATTTCATTAGTCAGTGAATTAATGCGACTTTGCCTTCCATAAACATATTCTACTTACATAGTGGACTTCTCCGTAAATAATTAATTGCAGCTGGCGAGTAGCAAGCCATTCAAAAATAATTCCATTAACCTGAAAATAAATATTCTTAACGTGAAACGTTCATGCTCTTCACATTCGAGAAATTTGGTTACAATTTCTGTTGATAAGGTGACGTCATTAATTACAGTAGGCCCTAAATGACTGATAAAACATAAAGGGGAACCAAATTAATGTAATTAAATTCAGTTCTTTATTCCTATCATCAACACCAAACAATGCTACTGGAGCTAAATTACAGCTGTGAGCAGTATGGAATGAAGATAAATGCCAACAAGACGAAGACCATGGTCATGGGAAGAAAAGTAAAGAAGGTAAACTTGCGAATTCTAAATGAAGCAGTAGAGCAAGTGGACAGCTTCAGATACTTGGAGTGTACCATAAGCAGTGACATGAGCTGCTGCCAGGAAGTCAAAAGGAGGGTAGTAATTTCCAAGAAAGCTTTTAATAGAAAAAGAAGGATCTTCTGCAGACCTCTGGGAAAATAATTAAGGAAGAGATTAGTGAAGTGCTTTGTATGGAGTTTGGCATTGTATGGGGCAGAAATATGAACATTACGACGAAGTGAAGAAAAGCGAAGCATTTTAAATGTTGATATGGAGAATAATGGAACGTGTGAAGTGGAGAGACAGAATAAGAAATAAAGCTGTGTTGGAAAGAGTGGGTGAAGAAAGAACGATGCTGAAACTGATTAGGAAGAAGAAAAGAAATTGTTTGGGTCGCTGGTTGAGAAAAAACTGCCTACTGAAGGATGCACTGAAAAGAATGGTGAACGGGAGAATAGTTCGGAGTAGAAGAAGATATTAGAAATAGACGACATTAAGATATATGGATCATATGAGGAGGCAAAAAGGAAGGCAGAAAATAAGTAAGATTGGCATGACAATCGCAGGAAAGAAACATTAAACTTTTACCCACAAAACTAAGCTCATAGAAGCAAGTGAAATTCAGAAGCAATCTATTCAACAAATAGAGGAATCTGCATTAACCGCAAATAATTAACTGCTGCTGCTGCTGCTTCATCAATAAAAAGTGTATCTGAAAAGGCTTTAGAATCCGGAAAATTTATTAAACAAAAAACATTGCAGAACGTTTGCAAAAAAAATAATATTGTACAGTTTTATATCATTGAAGTGTCTGTGACTTTTCAATAAATGTTTTCATATTTTACTGTGTTGTATGTTGTAATTATCTGTATAATGTTACTTTATACAACTACGTTTAAACTAAGTTTCAATTTAGAATAGTTTAATCCGTGATTTAAGCTACAATTGGTTTTATCCAAGGAAGTTTAAAGTCTTGGTTTTGTTTAATCTTTGAAAATAGTTAAACCTTTAAGTAGATAAATTCAAACCCTCGTTTAATTTACTCCATTTGAGTAATAACAAAAATGTAGGTTGAGTAAAGAAGTTACACAACAAAAATATTATTTTTTCGCACACCTACATGGAAACTGCTGTTTTTTATAACACATTATTGGTTATAAAGTTCTTCTTTGCTGTACGCGTACGACAAAAACAATGGTACAATTCACTTTTCCATACGAATACCGCAAAGTTATCTGTAGTAATGTCACGAGAGGTCTGAGATTTATCTGGGAAATCTCAGATCTCGAGTGGCATTTATTAGGACTATTTCGTGAATAAAATAAAAAATTTAAATAATATATCCCTAAAATTCGATCACAAAATGTTAATAATTGTTTATTAACGGATACTTAATCTATTCAGACATTGTGAAGTTGAAATACTCGTAGATGAATATCGATTACTGCAGTAAAGAAATTCGATGTTATTATTCAGTAATGCCAATTGCGAAATACAGATTTAACAATGTTAATTACATGTACTGCACTTTTCTCTTATTATTATAACATAAATACATTTTCATTATCTGCCGAAATCATAATTTAATTTAACAGTAACAGTGGGGACAGCTTTATACCAATGCTTATGTATTCACAGCGAGACATGTTGCTACACAGTGAAGTCATCTCTGAATAGGTAGGCCTAATTAAAACACGAATTTTATTACGCCATACGGAAGGCAGTTTGATGAAAAGACCTTATTATTACTATGCAAGGTCTTTGGGTTTGATATGCGATGATGTTACATAAATTTGAACATCTGACTTTCTATTAATTGTTTCATTTCATTCCCAAAATACAAATTTTATAGGCTACTTATAGGTTATGTTACCTGTGGGAGCAGGACCAATGTCAGCTGTGTCTTATTTCGACCGTTACAATCAGTGCTACCCGAAAGCATTTTTTATAGCTCGACAAACGCATTCTCGCTGTAGTGTGTAACGGAACTAAGGCTGCATCTATACAGTTCAATATTGCAATCGCGTATGCGTGCAATCTGGGAAGAATATTGAAAGAATCAAGTTTAAAGGTACGTTCAATTAAGATGCATGAAGATTTTGTGTCTACATGGTGCGCCGTTTTGAACGTCGTCTTCACTGCGTAAATATATTAATTAATATTAAATATCAATCTTGCATTCATTGCTTTAAAGTTGAAAGAAAAGTTTAACCGATGTAGTTGCATCTTAATGTATTCATGATCATCAATTCACGGGGAAACAGTTGGCGACAATGACTAAACAAAAGAACGACCATGCGATAAATTGATAGCGATAAATCTAGCTGCAAAAATTATGGCAAAGTCTGACTGTGATTGGTTGGAATTCAAAATTTCATTACACTTCATTGGTCGAAAATGGAATGACGTCATATAAACGAAATAGTCGTAGTAATATAAACATATGACGAAACATTATGAAAACTAGGAAAAATATCACGTCACAATATCGACACATCGTCAATTATAAACACAGAAATTGTAGTCAATACCTCCTAGTGACCAGGGATGTCAAAGCGCCTGCATTGCGTGCTCATACTACAAGCAATACAAATTCAACAAGGTTCATTTTTCAGCAAGATAAAATACAGTCCCAGAAACAAAATATGGGCCACTTGAATTTTGTTCTGTACAATCATCTGTACATCCTTAAGGAAATGTTATGCGGGTTCTTGAGACCACGCAGTGCAGGCGCTTTTATATCCCTAATCTAGTCTACTAAAAATCTAACAGATAATCATTTTATTTAGCTTTACTTACAGGAACAGAAATAATATACAAACAACTTAATGACGTTAAAACTAGACCTGGTCTCCTATAAAGACAATACTATAGCTACACAACAATCATGACGTTGTAACTAGACTTAAAGCACTCTATTATACAAGTAGAACAACCCGCTATTTCTAATCCCACTGTCAAAGCGACATAATTTTAACATGAGATTGTGTACAAGGACAAAATTATATATATGCATGTTTGAGGTTGGGAGACATTAAGCTTTCATTATAGTTGCCCGTGAAATAAGTAAATACTATGGTAAAGTAAATCCATGTGTAAGAATTAAAGTTTGAAAGAATATTGAAAGTAGAAAGCAAAGTAAATCCTGTGTGCATTAATTTAAGTGAAAAATAATAAAGTAATTAATTTAAAAATACATAACATAACATAAATCTTATCATATATATCATAAATATAATTATGTTTTATTTTATCATGTTTCGGTGCTGTAAATCGTTAGTTTCGTAAGATTTGCATTCTATAAATATTTATCTACCCTCGTTACCTAAAGTTCGACCTAGGATATTGGGAATTTGTTACCGTGTCTCGTGAAGTTCTGAGTCCAACATCATACCCATGTTATGGAACAGCTTGAGAGATTTCTACGAGCGATTCCGTATGGACAACAGCATTGGGACGGCTGCAGGGTGGCGGCAATTGCTTCTGAAAGCCTCACAGCTTTCTATCGAGTTAGCCGTGATTAATAAATTGAGTGTAATCTAATGACATAAACCCGGTCGTCACAGCATGCAAATGTTAGACCGTCTGTGCATGGGTAATACGTACGTCTCATCATAAATGATGCATGTTACACATCATCACAATCCATGAACTCTAGTGGCTTGGTCCAGCTTCTTTTTGCCTGTCATCTCTCTTAGGCTCTGGACTGCATTAAAGGGGGTGACGAGTGAAATTTCTATTAAATTTTGAAGGTAGAGACCATATTTTGAACACTTCACCATCTCGCTATAAAGAAATATTTTTGTTTTTAAGAAAATATTTTAGGTTTTAAGGGCATATTTCTGTTTTTAAGATAATATTTTTTGTTCTTAAGGGAATATGTTTTGTTCTTAAAGGAATATCTTTGTTTTTAAGGATTTTTTTTGTTTTTAAGGGAATATTTCTGTTTTTAAGATATTATTTTTGTTCTTAAGGGAATACGTTTTATTCTTAAAGGATTATGTTTTGTTCTTAAGGGAATATTTTTGTTTTTAAGGATTTTTTTAGTTTTTAAGGGAATAATTCTGTTTTTAAGATAATAATTTTTTGTTCTTAAGGGAATATGTTTTGTTCTAAAGGGAATATTTTTGTTTTTAAGGATTTGTTTTGTTTTTAAGGGAATATTTCTGTTTTTAAGATATTATTTTTGTTCTTAAGGGAATACATTTTATTCTTAAGGGAATATGTTTTGTTCTTAAGGGAATATTTTTGTTTTTAAGAGTTTTTAAGGGAATATTTCTGTTTTTAAGATATTATTTTTGTTCTTAAGGGACTACTTTTATTCTTAAGGGAATATGTTTTGTTCTTAAGGGAATATTTTTATTTTTAAGAATTTTTTTTTTAGTTTTAATGGAATATTTCTTTTTTTAAGAGAATATTTTTCTCCGTCGTTAAACAGAATATTTTTATTTTAAAGGGAATATTTGTTTTTAAGGGATTATTTTTGTTTCTTAAGTTAATACTTTTGCTTGTTTTTAAATAATGCTTTTATTTTAAAGAATATTTTTGTTTATAACAAAATATGTTTTTCTCTTTTCTAAAGAGAAAACATATTTGTACTTTTAAGAGAATATTTTTTGTTTTTAACAGAATATCTTTGTTTTTTTAAGAGATTATTTTTCTTTTAAGGAAATAGTTTTGTATTTAAGAGAATGTTTAGATGAATATTTGACATAACATAAAATTATGAACTGTAATCATCATTATTGTTATTTTTATTTTATTCTTACTATTATTGTTTTCGTTATTTTGATCACGTATTATCGCTCAATTTCTTTTTAGTGCGTATAAATGGGATCCAGAGAAGTGGAAGTCATTTGAACTTAATTTGTTCTGTGTTGCAGGTTGGGCAATCAAGTGCTACGAATGCAACAGCCACAATGATTCGCGCTGCAGCCAGGACCCCTTGTCCGATTCACTCAAGAAGGACTGCTCGGAACATTCCAACGGACTCATGTACACCATGTGCCGCAAGATCGTTCAGAACATAGACTTCGAAGTAAACGGAAGTAGGTGGCTCTGTTGTCATACAAACATCGATATGATTAAGCGTGAACTATTCAGAATTGAACTGCGGAAAAATGCATAATTCATTATGCTCTGAAAAATATGGTAACTGAAGGAAAATCGAAGTGTTAGAAGTTAACGAAACAACTTCTAATTTAATTAATTGATCGAGTGGTCGATGTTTTTCTCACAGGAAATCATTTATACGTACCGTTCGAGAAAACGAAAGTGGCCGTTTTTCTAATACCTTAGTGTGAATCGAATACTTGCGCGGTTATTCGGCAGAGCAAAGCTACAGAGACACAAAATACTTTCCTACTCTACCTCCTTGAGTTCTTTCTCCATTTCTTTATGTCACTATTTCTTTCTTCATTTTTTCTCCCTTTCTTCATTTTTCTTATTCCTCTTTTCTTTTTCGAGTCTCCTTTCTTTTTCCATTTCTTGATTTCTCTAATTTTTCTTTTCTAGTTTTTATTTCTCCTTTCTTGGTTCATTTCTTGTTGTTTCTTTCTTCTTTTCTAGATTTCTTGACTCCTCTATTTCTTCTTTTCTCTTTTCTTTTCTTTCTGCATTTCTCTATTTCTTCTTTTTCTTTATATTGTTTCCTATTCTTCTCCATTTCTTGATGTTTTCTTTTGTCTTTCCATTTTCCTCTCTTCTCTCCATTTCTTGATTTTTTTCTTTTGTCTTTCCATTTTCCTCTCTTTTCTCCATTTCTTGCTTTCTCTGTTTCCTATTTTCTTTTTCGGTGCTTCCTTTCTACATTTCTTAATTGCATTAGTTCTTCTTTTCTCGTTTCTTCTTTCTTTTCCCATTTCTTGACTTCTCTATTATAATATGAAAGAGAAACAAGAATGAATGGCTAGAAAATGACATTTGACTACTATTATACGTATTGGAGAAATGTAATGCAGATGGAAGAAAAATAAAAAGAAATATATATTAACTAATGGCAGACGAATTATTCATATGTGGAGGGCAATAGAAGTTCGCTAAATGATGTTTCATTTCAATAAATAATGGATTACAAACTGGAACTGATTTGTCTTTCAGATTTTTAATTTCAGTCTCCATTATGATGATATCGTTGAGGTTAGGGATCATTTTAAAAATATGATTTATTACAAAATGATATAAATTTAGTTAGGAGGTCAACAACAGACCGAAACATGTTAACCAGGTACGATAGAATTTAACACAAGAAAGACATATAATACATATTCCGGAATGATATAGTGTTAAAAGTTGTGTAATCAAGATGTATAAATTTTAGGCTTAATGATATAAATTACATAGGTTGTAAAATCCCTTTCCAAAATGATATAAATAATAATTGTATAAATTGTATCAGTTTAGATTATAAGACATGTAAAATTTTTAACAAATAAACTCCCATATCAAACTGCAAGAAACAACTAAAAAAGAAGGAAAAACAATGAACAAACATCAAAACAAGGTGTGAACTTCAGAAATTGTCCTGAGGTAAACAAACATATAAGCACAGTCTCGTATATATAGGCCTAGTCACGAAGCTTGAGTTGTTGAGGATACTAGGAACAACAGACTGTGCCGGTACTATTTCGCATTGTCTGTGATGTGGCGATAGTAGCGATCCTAGTGGTTAGCAACTATCTATGGATGCATATTTTCTACGTATTGAGCTTCGTGACTGTGATATAAGTATGTAGATAGAGACAATTGTTTCCTTTATGGTAATTCAGCTGTTGACCAGGCGGGACCAAGCGTGACCTAGTGTGTCCACACATTTTCGGTAATCGCGATTAGCGACTGTAGTCTGTCACCAGTACTACATTCTAGTGTTTATAAACGATTAACAAACGTCTGCTTCCCACAGATCCACCCGATCTGCGTGTGATCCGTAGCTGTGGATGGGATGACTCCAACTACAAAGGCCGTTGTTACCAAAGGTCTGGATTCGGGGGTCGCCAGGAAGTGTGTTCCTGTCTAGATGACTTCTGCAACGGTTCAGTGGCTGTGTCGACCTCTGTAGCATTGTTCACATGCACAGGACTATTACTGGCGTTGAGTCGACTGCTGCTCTTCTGAGCCCTTCCTTTCCGCCTCGATACGCTCCCGTCCATCCCCCATGTAACACACAAGAGTAAAGGTGAGACTTAACCAATTTTTATACTGGTGGATGTGAACGATGGCGATCTAATTTATAACTACTATTGATGACAAAGGAGGAATTGTTACTGTTGGAAGATATTTATAAAATACTAAATGATTCTTCAGGTGTTAAGACACTTTTGAGAGATTATGAGGAATAGGACAACAGGAATGACATTAAAATTTACCGGCTTGCATATAATCTTGTAAATAATGAAATCTACCTTATACACAGTTAGGGGTATACTTGCAAATGTTTGTAATTCAGTGTAATATAATATACTGAAGCATTTTATGCAAAAAAAAATATTCATCTTCGAAGTTATTCTTATGACATGAAAAAATGTCAGATTTTTTGATTAGATAATATTTTCAGCCGATTTGTTTTTCCTACGAACACAAGGCTAGTTACATAGATGTCCAGGCTTACCATGAAGATCTTACTAATGTAACAGATAACCAAACAATTTAACGTGTATCCAAACAGAAATAGATTTATGCAAATCTAGTTTTTCAGGTAAAGCACCCTGTAAAGCAGATTTGAATAATTTCAAGGGAAAATTGTTCCGAGGTCGGGTATCGATTCCGGGACCTCTGGTTGAACGTACCAGCGCTCTACCAACTGAGCTACCCAGGAACTCCACCCGACACCGTCTCAATTTTATCCCTTTATAATCACACAACTCGCTTGGGCTGATGAGACGCCAGAAATTATTCAGAAACAGGTTTTGTGATACACTTTTACATTAAAACATGGGATTGAATTCATTATTTATCTTTCACTGTAAGACGTTCGAATTTCGAACACAGTTACATTTTTATTCCCGTAAGGATAGTATACTGCTATACCAAAAGAAAAATATTGAACATAACGTTATCCAAATCATCAATATGCTTTTAAAATACTTTATAAAATATGTGGTATTCATTTCCAAACTATCTAAAATATTAAAAAAAAAAACAATTAAAATTTGTTATTGAAAGGAAAGGAGCACACGAAAATAGATTTACCTCACAATTATTAACAGGAAGTATTATTCTTTAACTGATGTACAAATTATTAGAAAATTTGTATTACATTACGAAAGAAGTCAGCATCATGTTACGATCCGCAACCCTCTATGTGAGGATGAAGAGATCCTGTATCACTGAGTCTTTGGTTCACAGCAATGAATAGGCCTATTCGTATACTTTGAATCTCACGATTAATCTTTGACTGTAAAGCTTCCTCGCCACGTTTGCAGAGATCGAAAGACGTGCGTGTAGTCTAAACTAACAGGCGTTTTATAGTACGATTATTCATAAACCATCAGACTGTAAAATACGTGACACATGAATGGAAAAGCTATTAGAGCTAGGGAAAAAATAAAGAGAGCGTTATTTTACATGCATTTTTCCTAAATAAATATCAAAATATTTGCACGTATATCACTAACATTCTGTATAATGATTGCATGTGTGTAAAATATGCTGAGTTAACTTGTACACAGAAGTTCCAGAAGTGATGAAAGGTACAGCATGTACAGCTGACGTTTATAAAAATTCATGAGCTTTTTTTGTCGTTATGAGAGATTACATGTACAGAACAGTTGAATTGTTGGCGCATTCCTGTCATAATTATATTACAACAAAGATTAAGGGCAGTTTTCTATAGTTGTATATGATAATATGCGTACACGAAAAATTCTACTACTATTTTAATAAAGGTTTGCTATTTAAATTTCATTTTTTTTTATAAAATAACGTGATTTAATAATTAAGTCTGTTTACCTGATGTACAACAATCTAACTTGAACAAAATAATATGTGATAATCGTCACTCTTTGGTTTAGTAACTTAGGTGATGGTACATTACAGTCTATTATATACAGTCACGAAGCTCAATATGTAGGGAATATGCATCCATAGATAGTTGCTTATCACTAGGATCGCTACTATCGCCTCATTACAGACAATGGGAAATAGTACCGGCACAGTCTATTGTTCCTAGTACCCTCAACAACTCAAGTTTCGTGACTGTATATACTAGACTGCGGTACATCTATGCGTCATATTGTTTGGGAGTGTAACACATTATTTCGTTTGAAATATAATCAATAGACATTAAATTTTGTTCAAAAACCAAATACGATGATAGATAAGTGTGATCGTTTTTGTATTTAGTGACGTTAAAGTGAAAGAAAATATAAATAAATGACTTACGTCACATCAGAGATTGTACCTTTGTTTTAATCGTGGCATACGTAATGAAATAACGTGAACCACAGTATTAATACAAATCATATAAATAAACAATGCTAAAGACCGTGACATTAACCAACTCTGGACTTTCAAAATATTTGACTACTTACAACGTAAAGAAGGAACTCAGTTATGGAAATATAAATAACATTTAAGGCTGGTTCACAATAAACTGGGAACGGAAACGAGAACGAGAACGGAAATAATATTAAAATGTATCTAAATGTGAGCATTCATAATAGTCAATTATTGTGAATGCTTACATTTAAATACATTTATTTTAACAATATTTCAGTTATCGTTATCGTTTCCGTTCCCGGTGTATTGTGAACCAGCCTTAACTAGTAGAGTTCCCCCAGTTAGGAACTCTTTCACTCCATTCAAGCTACTTCATGGCGCCAGTCGTCATAAAATAATTATAACTCTGTTGTTTTTTCCGTAATTAATTACTAAGTATGGAAGCATTAATCTTGGAAGATATTCTTAACAATAAAAATAACGTATTGAGAAACACAGAAAAACAAACAATCATCATTGTTTCTATTTTCACTACATTATAACTTCCCCTGTTTAATTTTGAATGGGAGCTTCTGACATTCCTTTCTGTATATCCGTGAAGTTATCACGGAGCGAGTTTAATTCTCAAGGCATAGATAAACTATGTAGGCCATGTCTGTTGTTGATATTGAGTATTTTTTGTCAATAAATGAATGCAGCCGTGTGTTAAGAATAATAAATAAATATCATCCAAGTTATTATTACAACCAATTATTTTTTAGTATACCTTAAGGACGAAATGAATGTTACACAGAGCATCACAAATGTATTCTTGAAACTTACTTCCGCACAGGAGTTTTAGTTGGAGAGCAGTATGGTTATGATGTAGATAACTGCATTAATGAATTTCTGGCCAGTTGGTCACTGTTCCAGTAACTTTCTCGACGAAACGTTATCAGTATTGTTAACAAGCAAATTCAATATATTCTTCTTACATAACAAAGTAATACAGGTTTTCAGAAATTGGCACAATTTTAAAAATATTAAAATATGACGTGGACATAATTTAAAAAAATTAAAATATTAAATGCGAAACTCAGACATTCTAAGTACCACAAATCAGTAAATCAGTAAAATCGTCTGTCTTTGGTTAGGCTCGGAAAACAAACCTATGATGTCGTGAACGCAAAAAGAAATGCTGGAAGCTTCCATTCAAAATTGAACACGGGGTGTACACTGAGCAGGGATCCACATTCAGGTTGATCAAAAGTATACAAATAATTTTATATGTTTAGAATACCAAATGAAAATGACAGAAATTTTGGAGTAAAAGTTGATACAAAACCTGGTATTTTGAAGATAGCAAAAAGGAGAGACAGACGATTCGTTATCACACTACATTCGTCGATATCATTCACAATTAAAGCTGCATTTGTGAAACATGTTTGTGGCCGACTTGACACCAGTCGATTTTTTCTTTTGGAGTGCTATGAGGAACGCAACTTACGATACACAAATTGTGGATGAAGAAACCTTAGTGCAGCACATTATGTAGCATAAATGATGCAGTCCACTCCTGGCATCTCTCGGAGAATGCGTCATTCCCAATTGCACATCTGTTTTGCTTGTCATAATGTCAGTGCAGCTAATTCTAAAATTTTTAAAATTATGTTGTGTATTAAACACATACATTTATAAAATAATTATTTTTTCCACCATTTAACTAACCACAACACATTTCGCAGATTTATTGTAGCTTTAAAGATGATTCATGTTGATACACGTAGAAATAACGAGGCACCTTTAACCCTTTGTTCCTATTTCAGAAATATTTAGCTTGGTATCTCTTTTTACTAGTAAATTTTGCGTAATCTTCTTTCGCATCTATATATTATTTATTATACGGTACAATTAATACTAGAGAATAATATTTTTGTTCTATATGTTTTTTATTTTCATTCAGTTTTTATATGATAATTAAGATTGTTTTAATCAGATTCCTACAAAATATTGTTGCAGAATTCACATTTTTAAAAGAGAAGTTTATCTAAAAGTTATTAAATGGACTGGAATGTTGTCAACTCTACAATAAAAAAGAATAATATAGATCATTACTAAAACGACTATGAAATGAAACCAGCTTCCTGTATTATGAAAATTTTAAAGAAATTAACAAGTCTACGAAATAAAAACAACAATTTGAATTATTGCATATCAGACTCTGAGATTTAACAAATTTACTTCCAGAAATAAGTTCTGCCCCGAGTCATTTCCACGCAAGCTCAGATTAATCGTCCTTCACTTGAATGGATTCGAAATTCAAGCTTGGGAATATAAGTATTTCAGATTAATTGATACTTCTTTAGTAACAAGAATTGTTGTCCACCGCTGTGGAGTAACGGTTAGCCTTCAGATGTGACACGATCGGGCCCGGGTTCAAATCCTGGTCCAGACAAGTCACCTGGTTGGTATTTTTTTCTGAGATATTTCCTCAACCACTCGAAGCAGAATTGCTGAGTAACTTTCGGCGTTGGACCTCGGACTCATTTCGCCTCCATTAGTATCATTCCATTAATCATCTTAATAGTTACAGGTCAACCAGGAGGACATGGCGGACGTGGTTCTAGGATCTGCCTGTAGGCGGCATCTGTCTGCGGGAGCTGCACATATCCAGCGAAGACGCAGGGGCTTTAAAGCAGACTGTTCGTGACCGAGATAGTGTAGCTCCTCAGGACAGACGGCGCCTTGGCGAGTCGTGACCAGTGAGCTCTATAGTAAACTAGAGACACCACCGCAATGCTCTTTCCTGTCTGAAAGCGTGACTGTAGACGCCATATTGGAGAGGGTATTGCTCTCTCTCTTTCTAACTAATGTGTTTCAATCAGTCTTTCGTGAGGTTCATGTTGCACATGCGCAGTAAGCAATAAAAATACCGTTATTGTGTACGATAGCATTCACTGCAAGAGAGACAAGGACAACACTATGTTAGAAAGAGAGAGCAATACGCTTAGGCGCTCAGCATTCGCGTCACGCTTTTAAAGCATTGAGTTGTGCCTCCAGTTTAGTATAGAGCTCACTGGTCGTGACTACGACATGTTCTTCTGCTTAAGGATGCATCAGATTCAAGCACATGAATTGCGAACAGATGCCATCGATCTGAGGAGGCCGCACAACAACATCACAGGCAGGCGTAGGATAAGGTCTCCAGTCAGAACTGAATGCTGTGGCTGAATCGATGTGATGACACCATGCAGTGAATCATGCGCTTGAAGAGCGATCCTAAATGGACTTCAACAATTATTCCAACATAAGGAGGTTGCACAATAAGCCTAAGGCTGCGGTGCTTGTCTGCGGGCCTTCCTCCGGGAAGAAAAAAAAACAAGTTGTTAAACTCCTAAAACAAGAAATAAACTATATTTTCAAGTTTTTTTATTACAGATGTTAAATGACCATTTAATACTTTAATACGATACTTCAATTTTATACGTATGGTTATTCAGTAAACAAAAAGCTGTAAGTTTCAATGAAAAAAAAAATTATAATTTCCAATATCCCCTTTCCTTTACAAAGAGTATTTTAAAAAGGTTATCTATCTATTCCCAAAGTTTATAGGTCTAACTCAGTGGTCGTCAGCACTCGCTGAAATGTGCAATGGGTACGCGGTGCCGTCCCGTGCGCACTGTCGTGCAACAGGGAGAGAGAGAGAGCATACCCGCTAGCAGCTACGAGAGCACTATAGTGCACTGCGTTTTCCGCGGGTAAGAGAGGCTAGCCCCAGTGTGCTCTGTGCTGACGACCCCTGGTATAACTTATAAACATGCTGTATAATTAAATTATTACTAATCACTAATTCGTTCTAGGTGTTTCTAATGGCGAAATCTTGTCTCTTACTCAGAACTGCTTACTTTCAGTTTATCTATTAATATTTTATGATAATTTTTTGTGTGATAAACAGTTTTCATTAGTACGACATCAGAATCGTGCACCTTCTATATCCTCAAAATAGCACAACTCAATGTTCTGCTCGTAGAAATGTCATCTAACAGATAGAATCATCCTAACTTCTTGTATAAATGCAATCTGGTAAGTTGAAGATCATGTACCAATACGTTTATGAAGATTAAGTCCAGAACGTGTTTTAAGAAAATCACACTGAATATGATACAAGTGCTTAAAATTAATATTTTGCCACATATATGTGGTTAATATTACAGAGATATTAATGACAATAGCTAAATATACCTACATTAACTCTTTATGTGCCAGGACCAACTAGTCAGCTGTGGAATTTCGACACAGTTGACTTTGAGGAAAAGAAATATAAATCGTAAAATGCAAAAATTAAATCTATCTATATAATATTGTCCTAGTGTCGATATAAGAAACCCTGGCATGCAAAGGGTTAATAAGTCATATCAGTGACTGGCGTATACTGTAATGAATGATGTTAATGAGATGTATAAATCTGTTAAATTTGAAACATAAAAAGAGATACGAATGGTTTCAGTTTTAAAACAAATATTAGAAATATGCTTAATGTAGATCTGTTTGTTATGCATTTCATCATCTGTGGATGCCATGGTTATTACATGTATATACTAAATATCTTGCTTTAGTAACCAGGATCAGTGTGAGAGCTTGGCATCCAGTGTTTTGAGATAGACAAGAAAATACAGCTGCACAAAACTTTCTTGAAATCCAAATTGCAAATCCAACCACACTGCTTCGATGTCTTTACCGGTAATAAAAATATTAGAAGAGTAAAATAGTGTGTTATCCTAGAATAGGGGAGTGGCGCGGACTTACCATAGTAGTTGCTGATCTTGAAATAAATTGCAATAGGCCTACATCTTTTGACTAAATACACTAAAAAATGTCTTGACAGAACAGTGTTCTCAAAATTATTTTAAAAGCTGCGAAGGTTAAAATACATATAATTTGGAAGTTTAACTACAGGGTGTCCGGGAAAATCTAGTGGAAAAGAAGAAATCATATTTCAGAAATTACTACATTAGTTTTATTGATGTTCACACTTTTTGAAAGAGAAATTCAAAACGTTTCATTTATATCCTAGTGCATCTCGATATGACTGCCATGTGTGACGCGACTATATCCAGACGAAACTCAATCTTCTTCCACACGAGCGACAGCATTTCTGGTCACCACTGTTATCACTTCTACGATTCAGCAGACATAAATCTGCCAAACCTGCCACAGAGTGTGATGCATTCGATCCTTGATAAATCCACACAAAAAGACATCTATTGGGGACAAGTCCGGCGACTTTGGTGGCCATGGTATACGTCCGCCTCGGCCGATACAGGAGTTAGGAAACCTTTCGTTAAGAAGGCGTTGTCCCTTTTTTCCCCACTTTCACATACAACACTAATCTGTCTCCCGCATATCAGCCAGCCACAAAACGCACTGGGTCTTCTCCTGTAGAGTCCACATCCCCAGATGAAGGTCAAATTGCAATGAAGCAAGATTCATAGCAGAAATTTCGACAATAGCGACTCAAGGGTATGCTCATGAGCATAGCTCGCTGCGAGTGCAAGAAAACGTTTTGAATTTCTCTTTCTAAACGTGTAAACATCGAGATAATGCAATAGTTTATCTTAGATGATTTTTGTCTTCTGGGTTTTCCCGGACACAGTATATTGTACAGGAGCTAACATTCGGACATAAAGTAGAAAACTTGTGTAGAATTCCAGTTCTGAAATGGTGGCTTCCAGTCAGAAACCTATTTTCGTTTTTTGGAGCGATCCTTTTTGGGTTAGAAAAGAGGTGTATGGATTAGTATGAAGGTGGTTATTGTGCTGTAAAATTGTCTCTTGGATTTTGTTACTACCTGACCGCAATATATCAGTTGGTTAGCTTTTTAGTATTATTATACTAATATGATTTTACAATTCTCAATTATTGCTCTTTTATTATTTACTTAATTTCATTACAAAATAAATTTTGCTATTTGAAACTGCAAGTTAGGTTTAGGGAAGTAGTCGGCCTAGATGGCGCAGTTGGTATAGCCTTGGCCTTCTGTGCCCGAGGTTGCGGGTTCGATCCCGGCCCAGGTCGATGGCATTTAAGTGTGTTTAAATACGACAGGCTCATGTTAGTAGATTTACTGGCATGTAAAAGAACTCCTGCGGGACAAAATTCCTGCACACCAGCGACGCTGATATAACCTCGGTAGTTGCGAGCGTCGTTAAATAAACCATAATTTATTTTAATTAAAGCAATTAATGAAAAGAACTCTGGTGAGTACAGCTCTGCTTGATTTATCAAATTCACTATATTTATTGATGCTACCGTTTGCGCTGTCGACAGGGATTGGTGCCTTCGAGAATGTTTATCAAATTTCCACTGTCTTATCGAGATCAGATTTTTACGTATTATGTTTCATGGCTCGATGCGTTATCTTCCTGTTAGCTATCGATGACACAGATCAAGTACACGCCACACCCCTATTACAGTAGCTAAAGTCCTCACAAGGCTAAAATCCTCACAAGTCTGACGTGGAGACTATGCTGTAAAACCATTTTATTCTTCCATAATGGGTCCAACGAAAGACTTTCATAATAGGAATCATAAATTGGTTGATAATTATAGATAATATATAAACTGTAAATTCAAACTTTGTTGTCTGTGTAAATTTTTGTTGTAGATTATAGGAGTTTAGCAGAAATCTTAGAGTAGTTTGAATAATAGAGTGTGATATTAATTTAAGAAGAAGAGTTTGATGTATAGTTATATATAAAAGAAAATAGAAAGATGTTCTTTTTAATTTGTTATATCAAAGAGATGAATTTATCGATATGTTACTAAAACATGTGTGTTGATGTTAAAGTTACACCTATAGAAATTATGTCATAACTTTTAATACATAAGTATATAAATAGATAAACAAATGTTAATACAGTTCGATTGCTGCTATGATACTTGATCTGTAGATGTAGTGATTGAAAATAGTTCCTGGAAGCTACGAGAAAATGGTACTATTGCACCTGCAAATATGTTTCAAGAATCAGTACGTCTCTTTATTAGTTCTGATGTGATTGCTTCATATAATGCTTTTCGAATAGGCCGTCAAGAAAAATTGGACGAAATTACCTCACCTGTTTCAAAATTTTGTTTCCCTGTGTGCAATTAGGTGTACGTGTGAAAACGTGTGCTAAAATTTCATTTTTTAACTGCGAAAGAAAATGGAGAACATGTAGTTTGTGTTACAAAAACCTTTACAGTAAATAATTGTTGTCAGTGATATTTCCTCTATTTGTGCAAAGACATTATGAGCTCTGATTTCTAAGAAGACATGGAGAGTTACGAAGTACTCAATGTAAAAACTAAAAGAAGAGTATCAAAGAAACATACACGTGCATCAAGAAGTATCCCTACACATGCGTGATTAAAACGTGTTCGTTGTTAATCCGAAAGGAAGGTTAGAAATGTCAAGAACACTTTATAAGCACTACTACCATCTACTTCACACCATTCTCGCAATTTTTGACACAAGCTCTTTCAGTAATAGTACAGTAAAATTGAGTCTATGGATCTTTTTTAGAATTTTGTTAATAATTTCTAATTATTTATGATTCAAATCATTTGTAGGTAAGAGTGAATATAATATCTGTTGTCAGTTGATGTGATTTAAGTGATGGATTATTCTCTTTTATAACAAATTTATGCGAATTATAAACTAAAAGCAGCCAAATAGGCAAGGTTTTGTGTTATGTTACCACATTCTCTATGAAATGTAAATCTTTGTTAAATATTAATTTTGATGATATTATAAGAAAGTGTTTCATATTTTTGTAATTTCACCAAAAACAACTCATTCCTTGCTCCCATTTTCCTGAGTATGTTATAGTCAGTGAATAGTACATGATATAGGCCCATGTACACTGACGTTCAAAGTTATCCAACCTACGATTTTATGATCGTGTAAAGGCTGGTTCACAATAAACCGGGAACGAAAACGACAACTAGAACGAAAACGGAAATATTGTTAAAATAAATGTATTTAAATGTGAGCATTCACAGTAGTTAATTGTGAATGCTCACATATAAACACATTTATTTTAACAATATTTCCATTCTCGTTCTCATTGTTCCCGTTCCCGGTTTATTGTGAACCAGCCTTAAGCGAACTTTCCAACCACGGGATAAGTCAGAACCAAACATAAAAAATTGACAAACTTTGAAAGTTCCCCTAGTTCTCAATAGGTGGCACCATTATTGAGACAGTTAAAAAAAGTGTCAGAGAAAATGATTATGTAGATTAAGCATTAATTATTATCACAATTGACAATATCGGCGGTTTCCAGCTAAACCCAGTGTTGTTTTACAATGAGTTGAGGGGGGTGAAAAATTGAATTCCATAATGCGGGAATATTTATCTGCAATTGGCAACAGTGACTATTATCTTCGCCATCTATTCATAGAAGTAATAACTAAAGAATCCACATTTACATCAAATTATCGATCGTTATCGATTAGTCGGATCAGATATCTTTGAATGTCAGTGTACACGGGTAGATGGATCTTCAATATTAGAAGAAGGAATACCAAGCACAGATTATTACTGCCACAATTTATAGTGATTATATTTCACCAATACACTAGAGGTGAAGAAGGGAACAAGATCTGCAGTCTCTTAAGGGGAGTTTGTTGTTATCGCATGCAAAATAATAGTAAAAATAGCCTATCTTCAAGTAGTCATAAATATAATAGTATTTATCAGAGTTCTATAGTGATGTGTGTATGTTCCGGGGACTGCAATTATGCATTGTAGGCGATGGAGTGCATTTCCAGCATCCCCTGAATGGAAACCAGTTAATAAATAAGGTAAGTCTGCTTTTTCTTGCCATGGTTACGGGACCGATTTAACTGGGGAAAACGCTCGTTTCGGCAGAGACAGAGCGCGTTATACACTGTATGTACAGGGACATCATTTTATTTTTACTAACATTTCTAATATTAACCTGGCTATACCTTTGGATCAACGATTAAAAACAGGACACACCATTTGCTACCCCCTTCCACGACTGGAGTTCGATGATACTGGTGTAATATACAAACAAATCACTTTACTAGGTATAGGAGGAAAGAAAAGCAGTTCATCCATTTATGTAAACTAGGAAATATCGCGATTTTGAGTTTGATCATTTTCATTAGGTTTTTCTTTAATCAAAATACAGTACAGTATTAACAATGAGTGTTTTTACTCACTAACTCAGCTTTCCATGCGGACGTATACATCATGCAGTGTATATTATACTGTCTGAAGCACATTAGCATACACTATAGAGAATGAAGTTAAATTGAAAAATAATCATAATATGGATATTTAAACACATTTTTGAAATTGGTGGCCGTTCATTTCGATACAGGCTTCAGTTCTAATGTGCATATTATCACACTATAGACTATTGAACGTAATTCCAATTGCCAGGTTCATACTTCGTATCAGTAACTCATATCGAAATAATTCTGTACCTTCTCTATAAAAGAGACCTTACGCACTGTAAATTCAATCTTCACTTCTGCTCGATCCGAAAAGATAAAATTTCTCAGGCATGCTATCTACTATCCATCCAAGTGGTTACGTCGCAGCGTCATAGAAAGGGAGGAAATCACGTGACAGTTAATTACTTAACTAGGCCCTTTTATTTAAGTTATTTTAAACAATTGTATGGGTAGAATATTACATAGAGGTCCAATTCCTAACAGAAATAAATGTTCTCAGAAAAGAGCTAAGACAGCCCAGCCACTAGCATTTACAGAGAGGCGAATAGAAGCAGGTGGGGGAAACCGGGATGCGACGTAGGCAAATGGAAAATGATGCAATATTGAAAGCTCTTTCGTCACTGGAAAACGCGAACATATTTTTGGAACGTACTGTTTACTATAACCGTAAGGCTACTATGACTGGATCTGTGTGGAGGACGGTTGAACTTCATTAGTAGAAGGGGTGGGAGTGAAGTACATTAAAAAACTCAGGTACAATAAAAATTGAAGTAAAAATAAAATGATGTCCCTGTATAAGTTTCATGTATTATTCGTCAAAATCTTGTTATTGAATTTGTTATTTTGATACAGTAATTGTGGCGATTATACCGAGGTATGTGTACATACCTTGTTATTGCAGAGTGCCACTCAATTATTCCAAGATTTATTCCGCGATCGTACAACTGGACCTTAGGCATACAACACGGAAGAATTAGTCGATAAATTTATTTAAAAAATACACAGAAGTAGACTGACTAGGAGGAGAGAGGGTCACCTAGTTGTTCCACATTCCTTAGCTGGTACACTTCAGATACTATTGCAGAAGAGAATTCAATAGAATGTTCTTGATAGACTTTATTACTTAGCCAGAAAATGTCCACTAATTAATAAACACGAAATACGTACAGATACTAATCGTACGAGGCCTAGGCCCTATTTCATAAAACTTGAAAATTGTAAATTTGTCATTCTGTCAAGTAACAAATGACGACTCTACAAATTGTCAAATTTCTGATTCATAAAATATTCTGCGTGTCAGGAAAACCGTGACAATTTGTCCGATTCCTGTTTCTTAAAAGTTTTACCATGACTGGCAAAATTTTACAATTTGTCAAGACTTTTCTGACATATTTCATTTTATGAAAGAGAAAAGTAGACTAATCAATTCATATGTTGACAATTCTACATATTTGTATAATAATATTATCATGAAATTCTGACACCTCATGTTTCGTATGTCATAGAAACTTGACAATTTATTGTTGCAGTAGTTGGGCTATATTGTAATTGAGACAATTGAATATTGGTATGGATTTTAGACAAAATACTTATTTTAAGTAAGTCATGTTCAGTACTAGCAGCAGTAGAGACAGTAATGATTAGGCTCCGTATTCCAGCTACCTAAAGACTGAAGTTAAAGACACATCGGGTATATAGTACGCGCACGCCGAACACAGATAAGGATATAACAACACATCGTCGCTGCGTCAACTCCCTACATTCTGAAGCTATAGTAGTAAACGCATGCTTGAGCCGTGATGTTCATTTTCGTCGTGATCTTTGCAGTGAGTACAACGTGCATTCGTAAATTACGGAACTTGAACACATGCGGATGTCACTTAAAATTATTTTATATTGCAAGAAATTCATTCAATAACAAATTACGTAATTGGTGCATGATGTAGTACAAGATATTCCTATTGCATGACTTTTTTTTTCGTGTTTCATTAGGATATTGCATTTCGCTCATTACTGAATTTTCTATGTACTTTCCTAGAAATTCCCTAAAATGGAGATTATTTAATTTATTAATTGGGATGTTGGCATTGAACATAATGGTAGGCTACACAAATCCATGCTAAACTTTGAGTTAATATCTTCATAATTTTGAGATTTTTATGGTACTGATTCTTTTTTTAATACGTTCAACACACTTTCTGAGACTTTTGGTATTTCAGTGTCTTTTAGTGCCCTGTTTTTTTGTCACTTTTACGTTATTTTAGCTATACAATTTATATGTAATGTTGTCTATATTGACAGTAAAAAGTTTAAATATCCTCAACTATGTCCCACAATATTACACGCTCTGCAATGAACTTTCAATCAGCCACAAAGTTGTAGTTATTTAAATAGCCCTAATACGACTAGTATTACTCACTATGGCTGCGTCCCGATTTTCATTTTCTAGAGGAAAAGGGCAGAGGATGCGTAACTATTTTGTATACCAACGTGCTTGTATCTGCACTGTGACGTCACATATACTTTGAATCAGGCAACGTCATTCCAGTTTATAGGTAGCTGGAATACGGAGCCTAGTAATGATTATAGGAAGAACCACCACAGGATAAAGGTTTTTAAAGAAAGGATAAATCTAAATTTTACATTTTCAGTGAGTTTGTATTCATGTATAAATTTCGTATTAGCAAAATGTCAGCTGAAAATATAATGAGCAAAATAGGAGAACTGCGGCACAAAAATAAATAAATAAAACACTTGAACCAAAATAATTCTTATGTGTTCTTACATTGGATGGGAAATGGAACTCAGTATCACTTAACTGCTGATGTATATCGCTTATCGAAATCATTCCATAGCTCTTCCTGAGAGTAACCAATTTGGCAAGAGTTGATGGAATTATCGATCGGATGCTTTCTTTGAAAATGAGCCTACATTTGTTGATAGAAATGTCGTTGCTTTCATAGTCAAATTTAGAATTAATTGTAATTTTCTCGCTGTTCATAATTGAATTTATAACTGTGGTTAATAATTTAAACAAATTCAATAATAGCGTGCATTACAGATTATTCAATCAGCTTGTCTCATATCGATTACTTTTATAAAAATATAAAATGAATAAGAAGAAATAATTTGCTATCGATCTTACATGTTTACACATACTTTATCTGTCATTATCATTGTTTATGAAACGCTGTTGACAATTCACAAATTGTATTTGTCAAAGCACGTAAGAATTGTCAGAAAACAAATGCTACAATATTGTGACGTATTTGTAGAATTGTCATGATTGTAAGACTTGTCAGCTTTATGAAACAGGGCCCTAGTTTATATTACAAGAAGTGTGCGTTTGCTTTTAACAAGTACTGTATACCACGTAATTAAAAAACATACGAATTTGTTGTCTGCTTGTCATTGGCTAAACTCCTCTCAATTCCCAACTACCCTCTCCACCAGTTACTAAAAGTAGCTTCACTGGTGTTGAAGTACGGACTCTGTTTAGTACGTCTTAGAGCGCGGAGCGGACTCGCTCAGGTAATGTAACAAACTACTGATTACGGAATAAATGGGCCACGTGAAATTAAAAATTTTAAGTAGTTTTATCACTCATACAGGCAGACCGACTAAGTAAATAGGATCGCGTTTTGAAGTAAACGTATAGGCCTAATAATGTATGCTTTACGCGTGACGAAATATGATGAAGTTCTGATTAAATAATTGTGTGTCTTAACACTGATTTTTCTGGTCATGATCGCATTTTACAGTGAAAATTAAGTTTTGGAATGTTCACAGAGCTTGAAAAATTAATTCTGAAACCAAAATGAAGTCAGAAACCGGATATATAGCAATGGTTTCCAACCTTTTGAGTGTCACAGATCCCTTGAAGTTCATATTTCATTTTGACGGACGCTTCAATATAGTTTCTATAATTTAGGCCGGTAATCATGCTCTACATATTAAATATTTGTCTATTGCAGTGAATTAAACATCCTTATTAAATTGACAACTATATTGAATTTCCGTTTTAGCTTTTGAATATGATCTGAAAATATAAGTACAAAGTTATGTTACGTTATCATGTCTTTGCTGTGAAAAATGAAACCAGTTTTTTAGACGATTATCAGTAGGATGGTTCATGTTTTTGTTGCGAAAAATTAAACCAACTTTTTTAACTTGCCATAAGGTTATCAGTGGTATGGTTGATGTTGCTTTGTGAAGTCTGGCTCAATTGAGGGATGCTCTGCAATAACAAGGTACAGTGGCTCCCATTAATATTCGGTTTGACTGGCATGTAAGATTAAAATAAATACACTAATTATTTTTAAAAAAATTAATGAAAATAAAAATGTGCACTATAATAAACTTAAAAGTATACTCTCTGTTAAATTACATAGAATGACAACAAAATGAAAAAATCTTCTCTGTTACATAAATAAAAAATTATAAACATTATTACATTATTTGTGATAGAACATAGTGCCTCATTAATATTCGGTTTGTTCAATTCAGTATTTTGTTGAAACCCCTTTTGCCTCAAAACAGCCCTCCAACGCCTTGGCATGCTCCTGGATAACTTCGTAGTAAATTGGGGACTAATTTTTCTCCATTCTTCCGTTAATCTCCGTTTCAGTTTTGTCTTGGAAGTGATAGGAGTTTGTCTGATCTTGCGATTAAGTTCCTCTCACAAATTCTCAATCAGATTTAAATTCGGTGATTTGTGTTGGGGTTCGGACAGTTGTATAGAAGCCATAAACGCACTTTCTCAGCTATGTGTTTAGGATCATTGTCCTGATAGTACTTGAAACTGTCTTTAATCCATAGACTCTCTGCACTTCGTTTTAAGTTATTTCTCATAATGTCCAAATACACATGCTGATCCATCCTTTTTCTATGAAAACAAGTTCACCAACTCCACCTACAGCCATACAACTCCATACCATGTCGTTGTCCCCACCGTGTTTCACTGTTGGCAACAGATTCTTTTTTTTCGAGATCTTCATCTTCCTTACGCCACACATACTGTTGTCGATTCGACCCGAAGACGTTAAATTGGTTTTCATCAGCAAATATCACATCGTCCCCCAGTTTTCCTCTTTATGGACATGTTCCCTTGCGAACTGAAGCCGCCTTCTTTTATTTATTTCATTTATGTAAGGTTTCCTCCTACATACTCTCCCATTAAACTCCTCTTTCCCCAAAACTCTTCGAATTGTTTCGGCACCTACCTGCTTGCTAAACTCTTCACGAACACATGCTGCAAGTTTCGTACACTTAGTCGAGGATTTTCTTTTATTTTCTTCAGGGTGGAGCGTTCTTCACGTTCAGTTACTTTTTTTGGCTGCCCTTTTTTTGGTATGGACTCGATTCCACCTTCGTTTCTGTATCTTCTCGCTATATCCCCAACTGTACTCTTACTCACACTAATATTTTGGCTATTTTTGCGTATTTTAGCCCCTCTTCGTCATGATAGATCACAAAAGTTGTGTTGTTTCCTTTGCGACCCATTTGACGACCTGTAGACTAATCCAACCTCGCCTGGGCTGTGCACAACGTGTAGACAGAATGATTGCGCGTTCGCTACTGAACCCTACAATTCTGTCAGCAGAAAACGTGCATTAGATTGAAAGCAAATAATTCAAAACCGAATATTAAAGAGAGTGAACTTTGATGTTACTTACCGATTATTTGTTATTACATCGTAAATATTAAACTTTCGCTGTAAATTCTTTAACGTTATGTACAAAATGTTTAAATGATCAATCTGCAACGAAATGCAGGTTCGCTTGAACACACAACAAAACAACAATAGAAAAATACTGTAAAATCAACCACAAACCGAATATTTATGGGAGCCACTGTATGTGTAAGAAGTGGGTTTTTGGCAGTAAATAAAAGTAACATTGTTTTCATTAACAAAGAAAGGCCTTTGAGAATCTGCGTTTTTGAATTAGTATTTTTGAGAGTTTACTGGTATAAGTTTCATGTATTATTCGTCAAAATCTCGTTATTCAATTTGTTATTTTGATACATTAACAGTAAAGTATTCCGATTTACTTTGTTATTGCATTCATACGATACAACTTGCCTTGTTATTGCCGACGTAAGATACAACTTGCCTTATTATTGCCGACGTAAGATACAACTTGCCTTGTTATTGCAGTCATATGTCGTAGGGAACGCAATTTTTAAGCTCGAATCAGAAGATAATAATTCTAACATTCCCTCTTCTTTTTTGACTGGCAAGCTATTGTAATCCCAAGAAGGGATTTTTCATAGAATTGTTTTTTTTTTTTTTCATTTCAGAAAGGATAACATTCCATTAACTTCAATGTTACTCAATGAACATGTTTTTTATACTTCCAAAGACACCGGACGAGAGTTTATTATGTGTTGCTAGAAAGACTCTGAGAGTGGGAAATGGATCTAATTGTCGATTGATACAGTAGAGGAGCCAAGATCTGTCCTATGACCGTACCATGTATCGTGGCTATATCACCAAAAGGTATAGAGGGGGGAAGTCTGAGATGAACTTCAGTCTCGGTAGATTCGTATAATATTAATCATCATGAAAAAAACTCTCTTTCTGATGGCTCATTCTATTTTCTGTCACACAGCTCACACGCCAGGTCTCGTCTCCTCATCTATACATAACTCATAAAAACCACATGTCTTATTCCGAACGGTGAACACAGAGTTCGACCCTGAAGACTGAAATTTAAATAGCTAAAAATATCGGGTAGGTATGCAAGACTTGCAAGCGAAGAGAAGTTTCTCAGGATAATTTATTCCCGTTAAACTCTGTCTTAAAAATCTAAGATAAACAAAAAATATTCCAGCAGGCTGATAAAACTGAGAGAACATGATAAAATTAAGCTTAGTTAAAATACATTTGAAAACACATCTTGGTTCCGCGAACCCCTTTCAAATCATTCCGCGGACTATAGGTTGGGAACCGCTGATATATACTCGTAGGAAGTTCAGTTTAATTGGGCTTCACGTTTTATGGACTCGTTAAAGGCGTGTTGTTACTTAAAAACTCGAGACTATATAAGCCTATATTTTTCAGAAGAATCGTGGTGTATCTTTATTTTATTTACATTTGGGCAACCATATTTTCTACAGCGATATTGCGAAATTTCCGAGAAATAAAATATTAACCTACTGGGCGCCTAAATTTATTAAAACAAGTAGGTACCCCACTGTAGATATAGGACTACGCTAAGTAAGTTATTTACGTTCATTTTAACTTCATTAATTTAATCATCATAAATAACAATAATTAAGTACAGCTGTCAAAAAAAGTGGTCGCACTCGTGAACAGCGAATATTTTCTAAGTCCACTTCGGATCACGGTGATGTTACATGATGCAATGCACTTGTAGAAGCAGTTTCGAAACTATGGAGTTATTCGATATCTGCGTCTCGTAGAACAGCGGTAGAGTGCTCGTTTAATGATTCGAAGATTGTGAATTCGAGTCTTGTTCAAGTTATCACTTTATTTTGTTATCGTTCGTTAGCGATATAAATAATGTTAAAGTTATAATTTGTATTCTGTTATGGTTATTTAGCTTTAGAAATAACATTCAAGTTATCATATGTATTCTGTTATCATTCTTTAGCGATATAAATAATATTCAAGCTATCATTTTATTCTGTTATCGTTTTTAGCGATATAAATAATATTCAAGTTATCATTTATATTCTATTATTGTTCTTTAGCAATATAAATAATATTGAATTATCATTTATATTCTGTTATCGTTCTTTAATGATGTAAATAATATTCAAGTTATCATTTATGCTCTATTATCGTTCTTTAGCGTTATAAATAATATTCAAACTATAATCTTATTCCGTTATCGTTCTTTGGCGATATAAATAATATTCAAATTATCATTTATAAATAATATTGAAACTATAATTTTATTCCGTTATCGTTCTTTAGCGATATAAATAATATTCAAGTTATCATTTATATTCTGTTATAGTTCTTTAGCGATGTAAGTAAAATAAATTTTATGTTAGATTTGAAACAATACAGTTACATAATACTAGTGTTAGTTTTTTCTTCTTATATTATTATTATACTAGTCGTACCCGTGCGCTTCGCTGCACGTCTTTTTATAAATACATATCATTGACTTAAATCTGTTATATTTCCAGATACAGTTTTGTTATTATTAATGAATAGGCCTAATTAGTTTACTTTAAGTTATAAGTCGCTTGTTCCTGAATTATTTTCAAAGTTGTATTTACAGTAGAAGTATGAATGAAACTGTTAATACCATGCAACACACTCTGGAGTTGTTCAATTAATTCTACTTTTAAGCTTGGTATTACGACCTAACAGCGTCTGAACCAGAATATATTTGTAAGAACAGAGGATTGTTCTCTCAACTGGAAGAAGACTTTGTCACCAAACGGCACCACTTGAAATAAGATGTTGCATTGTCTTGTATTATTTAAAACATGTGTTGATAACGGATGTATTACTGTAAGTTTTTAAATGGTTGTGGGGGATCTTGAGTCTCAAAAATAACATATCCAGCAGCACAACATAATCCGTTTGCCTCATTACCCCATTTTTGAGTTTCATTTGATCTATTTTACCTATTTAAATATCATTAAAATGAGCATAATCGATATTTAGATCGTAATGGAATGCTAACATACGTATTAACATGCATATTAACTCTCGACTACGCTGTCCAGTTCTAGCAATACGCTCTCGTTGTTCGTTAATTCTCTGAGAACGTTCACTATTGTTAGTAAAGTTAGTCACTGTTTCAAATATTTAAATTTCATACACATTACATTGCAATTGATTAGAAAATCATAAATAAACAAGATATATTGCTTTAAAATGATAAAAAAAGGCATTTATTAGTAAGAAAAACCTTAAAAGGGTAAAATAAAAATTGGCCCTATCACTTTGATTTACTCCAAATCACATTTATATCTATGCAAATAATGATTTACTTCCACCCAGTAAAAAAAAAGGCATTTTGCCAAACTCAGGGCTCTAATGATAACTGTCGCTATCATGTTCATCACCTTCAATATACTCTTCTTCATCTTCATTATTTCACTTGATGATATGTGTCAGAGGAAGAAAAATTGTTTGTATGCATCTGAAATCTGATTAGTGGAATATGTAGCTAATCGGCATTGGAGGGGAAAAGGAGCTGGCCACCCTACCCCATTGTCTCCTGGCCTGGTTGCCTCGCGAATGATCCCTTATTGGTTCAAACCCGTCTTCGGACAACAACAACAACAACAACAAAAACAAGCCAATTATTATTAATTTGCCGAAATTCTGGGCCTTGTTCTGTCATTGACTTGAAAGTATGGGTGTAAAGACAGCCCCTAATCTGTTATACTCTGAGGGTTTTTAGAGTGAAATTTGACTTCGCGTGTATACGCTCGTGGGGTAAAAATTCACTCCAACGATGCTTACACCTTAGAAAATAAAATTAAACTAAATCAATAATATGCCACAACAATAGACTATATTTGTTTAAGAGGTACTATAAATATGAAAATAATACAAGCATTTAGCCATTGTTGAAAACGCTTTTGAATATTGTTGGGGTAAAATTTATCCCGACGTGTGTGCTGAAGGATTAAGGAGTAGCAGGTTTGAAATGTTGTTCTAAACATATTCTTGGAAGTTTAGGTTATATGAGAAAGGATTTTGTACATTACCATTTTGGTGATTTCAAAACGACATTTTCTTGGAAGTTGTAGGTTTTAGGTTCACTATAACCGAGGTGAGGGTTCACTATGAACGGAAATATTAATGCGGGTCGGGACCAACGATTTAGATTCACTATAGCCTAAAGTTCACTACAACCAAGTTCACTATGTCCAGAGTTGACTGTAAAACTTTCACTGCTTCAGTTACTAATCTTAAAGCCTGATATTGAAGCTGATTAAGTTTTTCTAGTTATTAGGGCTTCACCACAATATAAAAATCTTTGTACAATGAGGAATAACACTTCCAAATTAATCAGCCAGGTAATTTCCTAAAAAGTTAACACGGTAAAAAAAGTTGTAAAGTTAATCAATGATAAAAGTATTGTCGGTAATTTTAAAGATACGATGGAAAGGTAAGATGTGATACAATTTCTCGGCCTCACATCATTTAAATAATCCCCTCAACTAACCCATTAACCTTGTCGCATACCGCGGCATGATGTAATTTAGCTATCCCCTCATTTAACCCATCTAACCTATAAAGAAACTTAGATCAGACATTGCCCCTCTCTCTTCCATGACATCATTCCTTTCCACCGTATCTTTAAAATTATTGTATTGTCAAACAGCGCGATAGATTCATTAACCTAAAAAAAAAATCATCCGCGCTATTAAAAAGCTGTTGCCTATAGTAGTCTACACTTTGCTTTCTATATTTGAAATCAGGAGGTCGAAACAAGTAGGACTGGTGGCTTTTGTATAACAGTGTTGTTACTGATATATTTGAAGGGTATATGTCTCGCAAGCAGGGATTACCGACGACAGGAATGCGAACGAAACAATTCGATAAGGAAGAGCGGGCGATAGGAAAGGTCACGAGATAACTTGAATGATATCAAGAGTACAGTCGGAAGAGAAACGACATCGATAGAATCCGTCTTGCATTGAGATGGTTATATTAAGGTTTTAGTTTCAATAATTCTACTGCATGTGAATACGTGTCTTGTTCCAAATGCGTTTATTTTATTTCGTAGTGATGGAGCATTCCCCTCGCAGAGTATCATTATTTTATTCGTAAACATAATGTTGCGCGTTTAATTCGCTTCGAATTTTTCTCTTGCTACGCTCTTCATTTCCACAGACGATGTCCCTATCTGTTCATCTTCTTGGAAGAGGCAGTACTTCCATCGGCCCGCACCTCTCGTTCCCTCGACGTGTCAACGTCAAAACAGGCAGTAACGCCACCACTGTTTTTCGGTAATCGTTCCTTGCACGAGCTATACACGGAAAGAACAAACTCCAAAAATTATAAAAATGAGATTTTGGTAGCATATTGTAAAAGAGGTTCTGGGCTACCATTCTGACAGGTTTATGCGTGAAAAAATTCAATCGTATGTAGTTCACTTTAATGAGGCGTCAAAATTTAGGGTCCTTGTGAAGAACAATCAAAGTTCATTGGTTCAAGGAAAGAACAATCAAAGTCCAAATGCAGCTGAAATGTAGCGAATATTAATTCCTTTCCATTACAGTACAGATGTGCCATAACCAAAACCATTAATTTATTTATAGCACCGCATTGTTGATGTTCAGTCTGTAATAGGAAATCATGGTGCAAGTCATAGTGAGTGTGACACGTCCAAAAATGTGAAGAAACCAAGAATTGGCAGATTATCTGATGCTAATAAGATCCGTGCCATGAGTCATATTGAGGGTGAAAACTGCTTATTGCCGACACTTGAAATGTTTCGAAAATGTTACACAAGCTGAATGAAGAAGTATATTGTAACTTTCATTACAAAACAATAATGTAATTTTATTGTTACACCAATAATAATCACTTTCTACAATTTAATTCTACTCCTGTCAACAATGGGAATTCCACTCCACACAGTAACACAGTATTCGTTGCACTCCACATACGACAATGACAATTTACTTGGATTATTGAGAACAACAATGAACTGTTTATCTTAACTAATGTTCACAAAGCACTATTTACAAAACAGAACTGTCAGTTCTCAGTTTACAGTTCGTTTCCCTTGGCTAGTTCTTCTAGCTCCGTCACTCGAGTTCCCGTATCTCGAACCCCAGACCTTCAGAGACAATCCGCTGAACTTCGAACTCAGGTCCCCCAACTGCGGTCCACTGCACTCAAACTCAGGACTTCCGGCTCCCACAGTTACGGACACAACTCAAGTCGAACTCCGGTCTCGAAGCTGGCTTCACTGCTATACAAGGCTGGCTTGCTGTCCAACGATTACAACAACTAACTAACTGCTCAAGTTCACTCGCGTGTCGTATTTTATAACCAAACCATAGTTTCTGGAGAGTACGATGCTAGAAATTTCCACGACGCCTATCCAGACTTCTCTGAATTTCTCCCCTCAGTCACCAGCTGCTTACTTCCCCCTCACCCTTCGTCGCGTCCGCGCCTCCACCTCGTGCCCCCTCTTACGTCTGTCCCCTCCAGACCCGAGCGGCCGCAACCTTCTTCATCGCGTTTTCTCGTGCGCCCCCGACCTCTGTGGGACGCGATCGACTCCCGACTGTTACAATATTAACACAGTTTAACCTGTTAGGTTCTAAAGACAAACAATCAATCAATCAATCTGGAATCTTATTATAAGAAATCCCCATTTGCAACACGTCCAATAACTGAGATTTTTATTGAAAAGAATACTTGCACTATTACTATGAGAGGATGTGCATACAACGCAGCCAGGGTGTCACACATTATTGTTGACAGAAAGCAGAACATTCCATCCTCTGAAAGTGATCCAGGGCCGGAAATAAGCTATCATACTCATCTTCCAGTATCGATGACAAAGTTCAGTGACCTTCTGGTGTTAAGTCAGTTCTGTGGTTCGTTAGCTAAAGCATTCTACAAGAACATCAAGACCCAACCCGACATCGAAGATTATGATTAATTCAACTATTGTGAAAGAGGAGCAATAAATAGTGTTAATAACATTGTGAATCATTATAGTTCAATCGTTATGTCGGGCATTTCGTTTACTCTTTCTTGTTTCTTAGGACTTTGATTACAGTGATTTATTTAATTATTGTGATTATGATGATTAATTCAACTATTATGAAAGAGCAGCAAGGAATAATGTGTTAATAACACTGTGCATCATTATAGTTTAATTATTGTTGTCATGTCAGACTTTGCTTATTCTTTCATCGTTTCTCAGAACTTGATTATGATGTTTAATTCAATATTTTGATTATGATGATTAACTCAACTATTGTGATTATGATTAATTCTACTATTATGATTATGATTAACTGAACTATTATGGTTATGATGATTAATTCAACTATTGTGATTATGGTGATTAATTGAACTATTATGATTATGATGATTAATTCAACTATTATGATTATGATGATTAATTCAACTATTTTGATTATGATGATTAATCCAACTATTGTGATTATGATGATTAATTCAACTATTGTGATTATGATTAATTTTACTGTTGTGATTATGATGATTAATTGAACTATTATGATTATGATAATTAATTCAAATATTGTGATTTTTAATTCAACTATTGTGAAAGTGCAGCAAGAAATATTGTGTTAATAACACTGTGAATCATTATAGTTTAATTGTTATATAGGAACTTTGATTATTCTTTGTTTCTCAGGACTTTGTTATATCATTGTAAAAAGTTACATTAACGTGCATTGTTGAAAAATTGAGCAACAAAAACTGGTTTAAAGTAAATTTTTGGTTCATATGTTCAAGGCAGATACCAATGCAACATTTGTACATTGAAATAACTTTTCCAAATATTAATTTTAAAAAATGGCAGCGTTTTGAACACGTAATTTACTCAAAACTTAAAAAATGTGACTGATTGTTCTTTCCGTGTACCCTTCATTTAATAACACCACTTTCGTCTGTAATAAAAAATAGTAATAAACTAATAATTACTATTTAAGTCTACAGTGTTGTATTTTCTTGCTATACTGAAGCTCTGCAATGTTGAATACTTCAAGCAATGCTTTCTTTCTCAAAGAACACATTGGAATGGCATTCCGGCACTTTTTCTTTTATTTTTCATCATGTAACCGAGAAATGCTAATAGCTAATAATTATGGTTTTAATATAATTTTTCTTTCAACTCCATTTAGACCTGAAAAGTCTTAGTTGGACGAAAATGAGGTTAAAACCGACAAAATTCCCTTGCACTGGACAGTAATCATCTCCCCATCTGCTATAATAAGGCACTTATCTGCCAATCCGGAGTTAACCTAGTCCTTGATTCAGTGTTGTTAAATAACCAAGTAAAAAAAATATATTCTACACAGTTGGGTGCAAAATAAAAATCCTTTCCCTAGTCGTGTGAGCCAGACACTGTCCGAAGTGGACTTACACAAATTTGCACTGCAGATCCGTCATTTTTTGTGTCTAAGGCTGTACAATACTAAGAAGTATTCAGTACTACAAAGCACCAGTATTAATGTAGTAAGAATATACAACATTGTAAAATCAAATACATGAAAATTAAATATCGATACTAAATTTTAATTAATTGAATGACAAACACTGGATTGTTAAGTATCAGATTTATTTCCTTGTATGCAGGTGACAACTACAAGTGTTTCACATTCTTAAGCTATTCATTCACATACGCACCATTATAATCTTCCTAGGAAATGAGAACTAAGAGATGTTTCCTGCAAACTGCTGGTGCATGTCTTCTGTGGCAGAAAATTTCATGGTACAGCGGTTTGATTTCAGACATATCAAAATATCAAGGAAAAGTATAATACCTGACTTGTGGAAGCCACAAAATTCACCAAAGATCTAGTGCACAAATTCAGTAAAATACTTCATTTCCAACAATTTGATTTTAATTCTCAAAGGTATTACATAATTTTGCACAAACTGAAAATAAAAACCATTAAATAAAATTATAAAAGTGGCATCTAGAAAAAAAGATTACAAAAGAATATTCTGATAGAAAGTAGCATTAATTCCATACATCAAAACTGTTCTCAATGTGAGAAACTGAAATATGAACTTCAGTTACATACATTTGTATTTTTCTAATAAATTTCATAAAACAGCTTAATATTATAGACATAATTACCGCATGCTCGAATGCATCCATGCATTCGATGGCTGCTTGTAATGTCTGCTCATTCAATGGTCCAACATGTAACATGAATAGGAAAAAATTATAGCTATATGACAACTCCAAACAGCTAAGTGAAATCGCTTGTGGATATAGGTCATACGGTTTATGTTTGTAGTATGTGATTAAAATATTACTTTGTTAAGCAACTCTAATAGCTTCTTCTTCCTCTTCGTTAATAAATTATATTGTTTGCTCTTGAAAGGACAAGAAAACCAGAAAACTTTTTCTGTGCAGAACTTTCTTACATTACTCTAAGCATGCTAAGTAAAAGTTTCACGAATTTATCCACAAGAGTTTCTGATGGTTATTATTTCTAACACACTTCAATATGTCACACTGGCACAAAATAGATAGAACAACATTGTTTTTTTTCATAGTTTAGAGCAGACATACGGATGAACTTAGTATATTTGGTGCTGTCACCTACCATTTCAGCAAAAGCATTGTTAAAATGATCTTATGAGCAGGCAGTATAAGTAGTCACCAGATGTGTTCATGCAGACGGTGGACATAATACATTACAATTAAGTATATTTGAAAGACAAATGAAGGCTAAACAAAATTCAATACATTAAATTCTGATTGTTTTATGGCATATAAGCAATCAAGAATTACTAACAAGCAAACATTCTGATGGGGGCAGATAAAAAAAGTTTTTTTTTTTCTTTCACCATGTTAATAATGCCAAAAGAAATGCTTATACAAATTTTGGCCACTTGACTGCAATTACAGGGCCGTCCAGAAAGTGATTTTCTCTGGGGCCATTTACAGAAAAAAGCACAATTACTTGAAAAGAATTATTGAAACAGGTACAGCAATCATTGCGCTATTTGTTAACATATTCCCACATTTGTCATACCATGGGATCAATTTTTGTATCCTTGTCGTAGAAGTCAGCCACCTGGGATCAGCGTCTGCACCTCTCTGTTGATCCCATGATATGACAAATGTCTCAATTCTGGTGGGGAATAGGCCTATGTCGAAAAATAGCTCAACAATTGCTGTACAGTATATGTTTCAATAAATTTTTCAAATGAAAATGTGTTTTCTTACTGTTAACGGCCCCTGGCAAACTTATTTTTTTACGGGCCTCATAATTGCAGTCTAGTGGCCAAAATTTGTATAAACATTTCTTTTGACATTATTAAAATGGTGAGAGGAAAAAAATTAACTTTTTTATCTGCTCCCATCAGAATGTTTGCTTGTAAGTTTTAAACTCAGGTTGATGAAAGAATGGCTCTGACAGCTGCCATAAAAGTGTAAATGAAGTTCTAGAGCTGAACTTGTCTATCCCATTAGAGGATTCTAAGTACCGGTAACCGTAAAACTTCCAACATTGTTGCATTTCTACGGAACAGAAGCACATGCTACAGTCACCTTGTTGGAAGTATAAAAAGCCAACTTTTGGTGTGCTATTATCTTTATCTCTGGAAGATTTTAATATTATTTATATATAGTGTAGTCTACTTTGCTTTAAGTGCGACTTAGGCATAATGCTAAATATAAAGTTTTCTGCAATCGCATATAGCACTGCCTGGTGTTTGTTGCCAACACACAGAGCTGTTCTCCTGATGATGCTAATATAAAATACATATCACACCTTAGCCAATCAGAGAATATGAAGGGGATGAGAATGATATAATTCTAAGCCACAGATACAAAATTTTATAGAAGAGACTGTTAAAGGTTTAGAGTCCAATGCTATTAAGTGCGGTATATAATTTCTTCAACATTCTAGTTACGATATTTGTTGCGTAAATTTTATATTATTCTACTACGAGCTTCCCCATATTTTTGTTACAAGTGTGGCTTTGGACAATCTCATTCTCATCCCTTGATATGGCTAACAGTTACCATATAGGACACTTACAATTGGCAAATATACTTAATAGAAACTGATGTTATATTGATAGAAATTTGGCAATGCTGATGAACCCCGGGATTTGTTGCAAGTCATTTCTGTTTCACTTGCACAGTGGAATGAAATTAAAATACAATTGCTGGGATCATGAAACTACGAGACAGGTTATCTGGTTGGTAGATTTTTTCCAGAATATAGACATAAACTGAATAGATAAAGGTTTATGAAAAAGAATATATTTACAAACATGATTGAGGTGCTGAGATCGAAAACGGGCATTGTCATCAATTTCGGGCGTTCTGGGTTAAGAGTTCACCCGTATTATATAAGCAACCCTTCATCATGTAATGTAAAAATAGAAGTTGTTGCTTGTGTGGAACATTGTATAATTCCAGTATTAAGCTGAAAAATAGGACTTGTCAAATACTAGTTCTCTTTTTCTAACAAAGTGTTTCACGAGCATCGAGATTTAGTATTAAACATTTGTGGGACAGTGAAGATGATCCAATTGAATAGTGTGTTACTGAGATGTCAACTTTGGTTTATAAATATAATTTTGTGCTTTAACATTTATATAACAATAGTAATGTACCGGTAATATAATACCAAAAAAGATTACCATTTTTAATTTACTATGTTTTTATGAAAGTGTTTCTTTAGATCAAAAAGGGGACATCCCAGCAGTTTTCAAATCTATTTTTCTGTACGTTTTGCTTCCAAGAAAAAAAAAAGTACTTGTGGTACAAGTAGATGTGGCCAAATGCAAAATAACAATACTAAAAACAAGGGGTTAAAGCAGGGATGTAGAACTGGCAAGAGAGGGGTGAAAGCATGGGGAAAGCGTTGGTTCCCCATCCACAGTCCACCGGCATTTTAATGACGTCTCTGTGACCCGTACGCAATCACATAACACAGACACTGAATACCTCTTCCCCTACCAAATCAATGATGCGGGGGTAGGAGGGAATGAGTGGCGTATTCCATCGTATGACGTATGCCACAATTGGCACTCACTTCTGCAAGCCTGGATTAAAGCAAGTACAAAGCAGTTTGTGAAGTTTTTTTTTTTCTCAAAATTACAGTTGCATAACTAGTCCCGTTTTTTAATTTCAGTGCATCAATTAATGTGCAAGGATTCATGAACGTGAAAAATCGTAAGTTGTGGATTTCAATCAATCAACCAGTCTGTCGATCAAACTATTAACATGTGATCATCTCCCTAATTTATGCATATATCCCTCTTCTTTATATTTATATATTTAGAATTATACAATCGCATAATATGTTTAATTCACTACTGTTGTCTTCATAAAATAAAACTAAAGATGGAATGTGTCGCAAAGTCACGTAATATCTACTGTCCAGTTCAGAAAATCTGTCAGGGCCGGCTTTAAGCCGATTGGGTCGATTTATCCCAATTAAGCCCCATGCCTAAGGAGGCCCCACACTAGGATAATCCACTTCAATCATATCAAATACACAAAATAAAATATTATTGCAATGTACACCTAACATCATAATATTGTCGTTTTACGGAAAACAGAAACGATTTTAAATTTCGGTAGTACATACATTGTCACCAGGAAGTAGGGTGCACGCAACTATTTCACGGTTACCTTGATCATTCTTACAACCCTTATTCCAAGAGTAGCAAACGTTAACTAGGTGGCTTTAATTTAGCCCCTGGAGAGACGAAGCGGTGCATGGAGCATAGTGATGTAAACAATTGCACAGTCAATCAAATATACGATTTTCTAGCTGTTTTGACTATCTAAAGATAGTAATCAACATAATTATTTTGTTTGTTTATTACTTGTATGCTTACTTTGCATTAAATCACATACACTTTCTAAATGCATATCCTAATTCATTTCTTTGTATAATAAAGACATAAGTCTGTAATAAACTATGTTTACCGGTATTGGTATAGATTTTGCAGACCCTGTCTGTGAACATGGGACCCCCAAATAATTTTTCGAATTGGGCCACGCAATTCCTAAGACTGGCCCTGAAACCTGTAACATATTATAGAAGCCATCACTCAGTTACGAAAACTACATTCATTCATTCATTCACTCTCTCTCCCCCCCTCGCTTATATATATATATATAAAAAGAACTCAAGTCAAACATAAATTCATCTTGGTCCATTCTTAACTTTATTTTCCTTCCTGAAGTGTACACAATTACTACAGTAAACAAACTGCAATATTTATGAATTTTATTTTTAATTTCTGATATTTAACCACAGATAGTATATTTATCACGTAAGTTCAAGAGACGAACCATTCTGCTAGCACTTCTACATTAGTGCTTAATCTTAAAAAATTTCATTCCAACTTTCACATCTACAGAAGCCATTCTTGATAATTTAATGCAAACGTTTCTTTTGTGTATGCGGTAGATGGTGTAGATGATACCATACTCCATTCTCAGGAAAAAAAAGAAAAGCAACAAATTACTGTCAGCTTTTCCACTTTTTTCAAGCTTGATATTATCAATTCTGATCAACATATGGGCATATAATGTTTTGTTGTTACGTAATGTGAATGGAAAAGATTTTATTGTAATCTTTTTAGTCAAAAGCTTTCAACGCAGTAAAGAAAGTATGCGAACACAAAAATACAAACACACACAGATTCCATAGACCAGCAAATCTAGTACAATGCAAGTTCTGAAACTAATTTCGTATTCAAAGAAGACATTTTTACATCATATAAAGACAAAAACGAATCTCTGATTCCTCTTCTTTAAAAACTTAGCAAAAAAAAAGTTCAATATTGAATCATATTTAGAGATGTGTATCATAACATTGTACAGTATTTACATTCTCTACAGTAACTGTGAAATATGGCATAAGGAAATAATTTCACTGCCTTTGGATCATTATTGATTACATAGGTAGAAGGAAAAATCAAAATGTTTTTGAAAATGCTCACTTAGATCTACAAGCAAACTGTCATAGAAGCTTTCATACAATCTGCAGTGGTTGGGATCCACATATCTGAAAATATCCTCCTAGATCGATGCACAGACACAACAGCTTTAACTTCAGAGCTCATATACATTGGCAAGTCAATTGGAATAGCCAACAGATATTCTCTTCCTCTCAAGACGAACATAGTTTCTCATTTTTACAACATTGAAAACTATTTGTAAATACTTATAACTCGCAGAATGCTCAACAGTGTACAACACCTGTTTATTTCCTCCCATACATTGAAACAGTACTTATGTTGCAGAGGCATACTATGTTAAGAATTTCACAAGAGGTTAGCAGTTATATATCTGTATTTATAAATCTCTCTGCTCACACGGTGTTTTATGCTTCAACTACTAAGCCTGTTGCAGCCAGCAGCGCCTGTACTTCAACTCTGCTTCCCTCCCCCCAAATTTCCCGACAATTCAATTCATGTCTGAACCTATTTCCCTATATTCTCATAGCAGTATACATTCACTTGCGAAGACGGTTAGACAGTTGACTCTTGATCAACACACTGTTCTGTGTAAATGTTATTTTAAATTTTAAACGGTTTATTGTGAGTGGGAGAAATTTATTCAGACCTTTCCTGATCAATTACCTCCTTCCACAACTGTAATTTACGATATCGTGTAAAAGTTTGAATCTACTGGTTCAGTAAAAAAAAAAATTGAAAAAACATAGTTTTAACAAAGGAATAACTAGACGAAATTGGCGCAAGTTGTCGTTGTGTCTGTAGTTAGTACTATTTTTCACCACAGTGTATTTAGTGTACAAATTATTAAAACAACAATAATAAAATGTTTGGTAAAAGTGCAGAATCCGAGGTTATGCATAATATATCTTTTTTTTTATCACCTCATCTCACAAAAGTGTGTAACTCTTAACTTGTTCCACATTTTAAAGCTTCAAAGCTGATGTAAAATCCATGGAATGTGATAAATGCAATGAAAAAATTTAATGGAAACAAGACGAAAAAAATAATCTCACAAACTTCCTACTGGATGCTTCTTTCCCTTTCCTCAATCTTTCTCTCACCCATCTTTTCCACTTTCATCTTATTTCTATCACTTTAACCACACTTTCATTTATATTTAATTAATTTTAATACTTTTTTTTACCAATGGATATACTCGAACCAATAAGTTGACCTTTATAACATGACACCTTAAGGATCTCAAATGCTGAGGTACGTAAAGGAAATAAATCTGAGATGTTCCAAAGCATATATGTGACACAAAATTACGCATGATATGAAAATCTTTACTTTATTTAAGGGTATATGTATGTGAACGACCACAAATATTATCAGAAAATGCAGGCTCTAAATTTCTAAAATTTTAAAAGGAAATGAACTCACAATTAGACAAAAATTACAAGGTACCACAACAAGACTTATTAGAACTTAAATATCTGATAAAAGTATAAAAAAAGGTTATTAATAATTTTTTTAGAATTCACTTTTTACTTTAAATTAAATTGTCCAAAATTTGAACATTTTCGCACATATCATTTTATAACGCCACAACCATTAGAGATAGAATTCTGAAATTTTGTACACTGATTTAACATGCATTTATGCAAAAGGTAGACTACAATAATACCCATTTCTTTGAAAATATAAAAATTAGGTCACAAAACATTATGTAAATTTTAATATATTTTATATAGGACAAATAAAACATTAATTGTATTAAAATAAACAACTCTACATGTCTGAGAGTAGTCTAATTTTCGGAAATAAGTGTTTATTACATGCAGGAAAAATATTAAAGCTGCCAGAGAGAGACCATAACAATGTTATGGTTACCAAATAGTGTAACTGGAGAATTTTTTTTTTTTTTTCATACTTTGATAAAACTGATTCGAAAAATATTATTAGTAACCTTTTTTATACTTTTATCAGACATTTAAGTTCTAATAAGTCTTGTTGTGGTATCTTGTAATTTTTGTCCAATTGTGAGTTCATTTTCTTATAAAATTTTAGAAATTTAGAGCTTGCATTTTCTGATAATATTTGTGGTCGTTCATGTATATATAGCCTTAAATTGTAATTAAATAGAAAATTGAAGCTTTTAATCATGGAAAATGATAAAATATTATAAAACAATAAATGAAAAGGCACTTCCACATAGAGTTGTTACCATGCCAATACAATAAAAAAAGGAGAAAAAAGTCTATAACAGGAATGCAAAATTCTAATTCCTTAATTGTGGTCGACATTAATGAGTTGGGAAATCTGTCCTCAGAAAATGTCCAATTTTTTCAAAGAAGTTTGTGAAGTAATCATGTAACATTCAAATATTAAGGAAGGTTGTGGAAGTACCATAAAGAGAGAGATGTTGAAGGACAAAGTCAACTGTACTACCATACATTTTCTTTGGCACAGGAAAAATACTCTTCCATTCATAATAATTCATAGTACAGTGTGTCCGCAGAAACGTTCTGGTGTTATAAACTGCTATAGCATCACTGTCAGTTGCTGGATTTATACGAAACTGTTATCATTAGAAAGAGAAACTAAAAAATTTTTGTACCTACCTCAAAGACACTCGATGTGTGCTCCATGTGTCATGCTGCAGACATCAAGGTGATATTCCCACTCATGCCACACATATTCCAACATCATCCGCCATTAGTTTTGATAAATTTTCACAGAAAACACGTCGTTTTGCATGGTCATCAGATTTCAACTTATGCACTAATTGCAGTTTGTAGAGTGAAATCGCAGATGAAAACGTAGGACCTTGGATTTAGAAATGTTTAACTGCAGGCTAGCTCTACACACAGACTTTCGAGGACTATGTACAAATGCCTCCCACGTCTGTTCTACAGTTTCTAAACTGACAGGCCATTTCCCTGAATGACCTTTCCTTTTATCACCTACGAATCCATGCTCTACAAAATCTCTACACCACTTCAGAATTGTTTTGTCGGTAGGTATCTCATGATGAAAATTTCGTCTGAAAGCACGCTGTACTCTTACTACACTCAGAGTACGATATTCCAGTACACACAAACTACGTTCCTGTGGATTCGCCATAACCTAAATAACCTTCTAAATATCGCAGAATTTATAAAGACTTGAAAATTTAACATTAAGATCATTTATCACAATTTGCTTATATCCAACAATGTCTTAATGACAAGCCAAAAAGCAGAAACGGCGTATTTTTTTTCCTTTCTTCTTGTGCTGCCATCTGTTGTTATGCATTCCCTGAAATTCTTTGAGCTGTTCTTTCTAATGACACCGGTATAAATTTCGTAAAACACATAGTGCAGTTTATAACCCCAGAATGTTTCTGCGGGCACACTGTATAAGGGAGTAAAATTCGATTTTATATGCAAGTGGAAAGTTTAGTGCTCGAGACGAAGCCAAGGATGATAATTTTCATGAGTGCACAAAAATCTGTTTACTCTCATGTGCTGTACAATATTTTATCCATTACTGGTCTCTAAATTCAATTTTAAATTGTACACCTTTTCTTTGTAATGTGTTGTTTGTAAAAAAATTATACAAATTGACTGTATGGATTTTATTTATTATTTATTTTCCGATGGCAAGAATTGACGATCAAGTCATTTTCTCTCTAGCTTCCCAGTACAAGCTAACAAGCTTCTCAGTTTGTTGTGCAGTTAGGTTTAAGGCAGGACAGAACAGGTGGTGTTGTTTGTCCATCATTTGGTTAGGGTTGTTGCACAAAACACATCTGTTGGATTGGTATATGCCTATCCTGTGTAGACAGTCACGTCCTGACATTAACCTAAATTTTGGTACAACTTCCTTGTGGCCTTTATAATTTACTTCCGTTGATAGTTCACCAATTTTTTCCCATGACTTTCATCTGACGGCTGTAATATTTTTTTGCGTGTTTTCCATTTGAAATGATTTCTTGATTTCTTCAATCTTTTTTGCAGAGGTTTGATTTGGAGTGAGTTATTGTTTGAGTTTTAGTGCCTTTTTTGGCAAGTTGATCTGCCATTTCATTGCCAAATAGTCAAATGTGTAAAGGTAACCACTAAAAAACTATTGACTTATTTTGATGTCCTAGGTGCTTTAGAAGTTTGCAGCATTCCAAGATGGTTTCATTTTCTGGGGTTTGGTTGAAAGTTATTGCCTGGATTTTATTGTTGCTGTTGTGTTGGTTGCCATTGAGAGAGTGATTAAAAAAAAAATAATTCACACTGTTGTGAATAAAGCCATTGCTTAAGTTGCTAAGGATGGTGAAAGAAAAATCAGTTCAGATAGCAATTATGGACAAATACAATTTTTGGGTCAAGGGAAATACTCATCTTTATTTGCTGATCTTTTATATTTTTTTATGTTTGTTTCCATAGTTACTTTAGAACAGAAATGACATGGTGGTGTTCGGGTAAAGGGGGTTAAGTCAATTTTTGTCCAGATTGAATTTTGTTCCCCAGATGAACACACAAGTTAAATTATACAAGTGGGTGTATAAAAATCAAAAGAATACTAGCATTTGATGTGTTTTATTTGTGTAGAAAATTATTTGCAATAAGAGTTCGAAGCTTAATTTTCATTTATCTCAAAACTCATTTTTATGACATCTCCTTTTACCCAAACACAAATATAATATGTAACATGTCGGATTCTGAACTTTAACCAATCTTGCGTAAGTGCACAAGTTTGCAGCCTTTTCAAAGGTTCAAGCCCGTGCCATCTACAAAACGTAGATCAATAAGTAACTAGAGTACAAAAGTGTAATTAATCTACATCAGGAGCCCATGTAGTTGCCAAAATTTTATAGACACAATTCAGATACACTAGTCATATTATAAAAAAATTCGTAAGTATCCGAAGAATTTAAAAAAAGACGAAGACCTTTAGATAGTTCTTGACTAAGATATAAGAACAATTTATAGAATTATTTTAAAATTCTTCAAATTAAATTATTGGGCAATGACATGTGAAGACAGACTTAACTTGAAACTACAATGCAAACTCAGCTAAGATCATTTATAGCTAATAAGGCTTAATAATAACAATGAAGAAATTCAATACTAGTTCGAGGCACTCATAAAATGCATTACGTGCCAAAATATACATACTTCATAACCTATACATATACACACAAAATGAATCTCTTATTACCCCAAGTTCCCATTGTACAGCACGTAAAGCAGTAACTTGAAATAAAATCATTGCCAGGTACACAGAATGCATAATTTTCATTCAGTGAGCTTACTAGGTAAGTAGTCGGTACAATATAAGCGTACATACAATGCTATTATAAATACGAGTCAGCAAAACACAGTACAGTAGGTTATCGCTTTAAGTAATGTTATTGCAAAAGATGAATTCACTTCTGGAGATAAATAAGCTTGATTAAAAAGGCTAGAGGCTATAATACTGAAATCTTATCCTTAAATGTGTACACATATTAGGAAAAAGCTAAAAATAATTATCTTAACTGAGAAAATACAAAGATATATTTTAAAAAATTACTGGTTCCAACATTTACAGAATATGCCAGAAATTAGCTTCCACAAATTTGTTTCAATTTATAAACCAACAAGATACAGATTCAGAGGTCGTCCCATATCAAGAAGGATGTATCAAATTGAAAGCTCTTGAAAACAAGACCAAATGATCTGAATCGTGATGAAAAAGATATATATCCATAAAACGTAAATCTAATGAATTCTGCACAAAAAAAAAAAAAAAAAAAAAAAAAAAAATTAAAATTGGTGATTTTTACGCAGCCCTGAGAACCCACGCATATTTTCAAATCAAGCTTTCAGGTATAACTCCCTGTACAGTTGATTTGAATAATTTCCAGGAAAAAATTGTTCCTGGGCCGGATATCGAACCCGGGACCTTTGGTTAAATGTACCAACACTCTAACAACTGAGCTACCTGGGAACTTTACCAGACACTGATCCAATTTTTCCCTCTGTAACCACAGATCTCAAAGTAGGCTGACAACCGTCAAGCAACTAACATTGAGTGTACACTAACTCTGTGTGACTTAAATTGTGGTTTTCTGTTAACGAACAGTGACGTGAATTATGCAGATCAACCTTTCAAGTGTAACTCCCTGTAAAGTTGATTCATTATCCACGCACAGTTCCTTTACAAACTTTTTTTTTATTTAAGATGTCATAGTAAAGAGTGTGTTACATAAAAAAACACCTCTTTGAGTGTACCATAGTTACTGAACATTACAGGAGCGTGTTTTGTAAATATGTGATATATACCCATATACCTGACATGTCTTCCTGTGCGAAGTCTCCAAAGCTGCCTATTAGTTGAATATGTGAAGTCCAGAGGACGAACCTAATTAGTCGAATCCATTCTCCTCACTTCCACGTTGGGGCCCCCTGGAATCTTTTAAGATGCGAAAAAAAGAGAGAGTGGTGTGCAGAAAGCAATGGGAAGCTACCGCATTTATTTCTCCCAAGAAAAACTGCAGGCGTGATGGATCATATGCGGAGATTAAGAGGAATACAGAAAACTATGAATGAATAAATGAATGTGATATACTATTACCATTAGATCAACAATGAACATATCATATTCATGCAATGTGTTATGCTTTTGACGTACAATACCTAAGTCTTTCCCCACATTGAGTATAGACACCTGTTTCAGTATCCAAAATATGGCAGAAGTTCAAATGCTTATTGTGACAAGACTATGAGCTACAGCCGAATACTAATGTTATTAGTAAGGCATTACCATATGTATCCAATGCCTACTCACTTCACTTGCGTGATTCGGGTTCCACATTTTGTGGATAGATGACAGGACTGTGACCTCTTTTCAAGTTGCACACCATTTCAGCAGGCCATGATGTGTGTCTGTGGAGAGTTATGTCTTGTATTAAAGTGGGTGTATGTGTAAGTGTTCGCCATGACGAAATGTAACTTGTGTGTTAACACCCAACGACACCACCTCCCCTTGCTAAGGGCATGGGAGCGCCAAAGTTGCGTCTAAAATTAGCTGTGCTGTACGGATTCCCCCAATAACATCTTAGCATCGAGAGCAACTAGAGACTTGTGCGACCACCTCATACAGCACAGAACTTTAACCTCTATAAGGTGCGTCCCCTAAGTGACAGATGGTGGATCACACCAGATATGAAGGGGTGATCCAAACAGTTATAGTAACAACCACCTGTGCCCTATTCCTGAAGCCTTTAAAACGTCAGGAACCTCTCTCCAATGACTATAAATATGGAGGTTTCGGCCCAAGATTATGGGTGGATAAAACTCGGAAAGTCCAGGAACACAAATCAACTAGGAGAAGGCTACCATCTAGGAAAAGGAAAATCCTAAAAAAGAAGAACCCTAGCCTCATGGTTATTGGTTATGTGAAGTGTTGCTAACTCCCCCTTGTAAAAATTTAAATGCAGGGTTTCAAAGTTTATTTTATTTATTTATTTACTTTTTGGCATTTAGTAGATTTCAATATGCACTCTGTTCGTAGCTCTGCATACATCCAAATGATATTCAGTCGCTGCCCTATGCATGCCAGCATGTTGGGAGTTATGTAAAAAAAAACAAATGCATGTACATTTCTACTCCAGGTATGCCAATTAATGATCCATTCATACTATACCAAACTGCTTGAGCTGTTGAACATGCGTGAAAAATAAGATGCTTTCATCTCATTTATTTCTTCTGTTATGATTTTTTAAAACCCCGGAGTTCTTTTGTAGGAACCCTGTACTTCGTTGCTTCACAGACAAATTCCTTGGTATTTAATTCTAGCATGTTAAAAGGACAAGATCTGAAATTTTGGATATATATAAATTAGCCAATTGGAATGTAAGCAGTATAAATATAAAAGAATACGAATTAGAGAACTGAAGAGAAAACATACAAAATATAGCAAATGTAATGAATAAGAGACAGATAAAGGGTATGTAAGACAACAAATGTGTATATAATAATACATAATGAATTCGAGCAACATGAAAGAGTTCAATGTAGTGTAGCCATGTAACTTGATAAGAAATGGAAAAACAGAAAGAATTGTATTTACAAGATCCAAAATTGAATAAATGCACCTTATATACCTGGCCATAATTATAATGGTTTTAAATGCATCTGAAGGGAAAATAGAGGAAACAAAGGTATGAAGCAGTACAGTCTCTGGTTTACAAATATTCGAAGAGTGATTATCTGATAAATGAAGTTCTAAATGCACAAGTGGAAAACTTACCTTAAGCATTATGATAATAATATCGTTTCTGCGCCTTCAAAACCCCACTATGTGTATTTAAAAAGATTTTTCAGGACAAAAAAATATTCCCTTGATTTTCAAAAGTGGCAATGCTTTTTTCTTTGTCCTGCAAAATCTTTTTAAAAACACACAGCGGACTTTGGAGGCACAGTGATGATACGCTTTTGTTTTTCGTTTTTAATCTTAATTTTTTTACTATTTGAAACTGGAATAGCATTTTTATTGAACTTGTTATTTTCCTATGCACAAACTCATCAATTATCCCTTAGCTTATCTTTTACTATTGAAAACTAGGATAATATTTTTATTGAACTTATTCCTTAAGTTGCTTGTACATGATCAAATTTTGTTCCAATTCAATACTTTACAAGAAAACTTGTCAAAGATTGATCAATACTGAAAAAGATTTGTCAAAGTCCGTTTCATATTGCTAAAGATTTGAAAAGGGGTTAAACATGTGCAAGTTTATTGTAACCTATGTAGGCCTACCCACCAAATATTGCAATGTGTAAATTCTTTGGAGATTAATGAAGCTATACAAAAAAATATTTGTATTACCCTACAACTAGAAATATTAAGATTACATGTTGTTTTAAAACGTCAATGCCAATCAATCCGTACTATCATTTTTCTCGTGGTATATGGCATTCAAATCATTCTAACCTATCTGAAATTATATGTAATACGCTTTGTCAAATCTGGCAACCTTTTTATAAGGGAAGCTAAATTTATTATTATTAATTATTATTATTATTATTATTATTATTATTATTATTATTATTATTATTATTATTATTAGTATTAATATTATTATATTCGCCTATGTTATAGGTTATAATTTTATTCATTCACCTAGGTCAGGCATGCCAAAATCTGCACATTGTGCATCTGTCTCTGTGCGATTTGGACTTTCTATTCCCCTACCTGGAAGGAGTGAATCGCCTTGGAGGGAGTGCGATAGGGCTATACAGTACCTGCAGAGCATATTATATCACCTTTTGTTTCAGTAACACAGTTTCAGTACGGGTGCTGATTTGGCTGTGTCTGTGAATGAGTTATGATAAAGTGAGGAGTTCACAGATAACGAAGAAGAGAAATTACGAATCATTTAACATCAAATTTTTCATCTCACGTCACTATATTAATTTAATATACTTACATTAATAAATCTTTAAACCTGACATAAGGAGAATATTGTAGCTTCACAGCTTGTGAACTACACTTTTAATTTCTTTCAGTAACGCTCCCAACTTGTTGATACTTGCTCTCAACATTTTCAAAATAAACTATATGTGAATTTAAATTCTAAGCTTAATTTATATCATTTATTAATATTAATGTTAATTTATATTGATATACAGTAAGGAAGTGATTTCTTACTGCATGTAATTAATTGAGAGTATAATATTTTCTTCAACATTTGTGTACCAATGGCCCAAATAAATAATAATGCTTAATGAACAATGAAAGAGTAGGGTCTATTACTTTAAAATAATTAGTACCTACTACGTAAAATAAAATACTTGTTCGTTTTTTGTTGTTTCGAAATTACTGCATTTTTTTTTCTTCAAATACTATATAAAAATCATATTAATAAGTTATGCTTTACAAACCACTACTTTGTGAAGTATAACTGAGCAAGCCTAAAGTTTCTTGTATTAGAATTGTCAAATATGGACACTGATAATAACTCTGTTTTTTTTTTTTTCCTTCTGCTAAGTGTGTTTATAATGTCCAAATGTCTATTTAATCCAACACTAGAAGCACAGAATAGATTATTGTACACCCCTCCAGCTAAGAACTGGTAAGAGCAATGCTTGTATGATGCAGTCCGCACAGACCAGCAATCCGCGCACAAAACTGCACATTTAGGGTCTGATTTCTGGCATGCCTGACCTAGGTTATAGATTGGAATTTTTTCGTTCAAAAAGTACATGGCATGTATTGGTATTTAATTCGAGATATCTGCCTTACAATTTTCTCACACACATTTTTCTTCATGTTGTGGCATTCTACAGAATCCATGGCATACAAGGATGAGTTTAATTCGTATAATTGAATTAACCCGCAAACAACTTTTCTCGCCCAGGACACCATATTTTTTTTTTTTTTTTCATTCTTGAAGCCATAATATTTTCCAATCACAATGGCCAATTCTTTGAAAGAACTGTCACATCATTGATCAATTACATTTGATCATATTTACTTTCAAGACAATCGAAGACTTCTGTTGTGATTTGACAATAAAACTTATACAGTATTTGCAAGTCTTGAAAAGTCTTGTGAAGCATTAAATTTGACGAAAATTTGATAGTATACAAGCAGTTTTATGCATTCGTTATGTGAATGCGAGAACTTAACATGACGAAGAGTTTATATTTGGGAAACTACCGATATTTTATGATTTCGATTGAATTCACGTGTTACTGTATGCACAATAGAAAGTTGCAGTGTAAGAGGTTAATTAATATGGATTTCACCAGTATAATCTGACCATATTTAATCTGACTTATTGTAGAACACACACAAAGTGTTGTAAGTGAAATGACTGTATTAATTTAAATAGCACTAACATAAATTCTTGATATCTTACCATTTTAATTATTGACAGGTGTATCCATATAGGTGAAAATTGTACCTTTAGGAAATGCTAAGGAACCTGGGATGAAACTAATTCATTTTGATTAAACTGCACAGAGAGAAGTCTTTGTGCCAATGTTTCTATCAAGTTAGATGTGCCTAGAGGATAGTCTTAACCTTAAGCGATCACTTACTGTACCTCTCCATAATGTACACATTTCCTTTTCAAAAGTAATAGATACACTCATCTTTAACAGTACTTGGCCCCCTGGAATATACAATCTTAAAATAGTTTGGGGACTCTATAGACCTGAGGTTAAACTGTATAATTATTCCTTATTTTGCATTTTTAATGAAACCTCACAACAAAATGGTGTAACAACCATAAAACGTCTGGAGATTTGCACTTCAAAATGCAATAGTTATATATATTGCTAACATCACGTTCATTTTTCTTTTCTGATACTAAGAACTTTGAAGAGAAGAACTAGAAACTGTATCTACTGTCATACAATACTTTTACAGTGTGGCAGTACCAAAGGCCTATAGAAAACTCAGCTGTTCAAGTTGTATTCTATGTACAATTGTTAACCCATAGTTTCCTTATGTGGAACTATTGTCAACTTAATCTTGCTCCCAGAGCAACAGGTCTATTCATCTTGAGCTGCTCTCGTTCCTGACGCTTCTGCTGCTGTTCTGCCAGTCTTCTTTGTCTCTCAAGCCGTCGTTTTTCTTTCAGTATTGTATCTGGATCCCAGTCTTCTTGGGCCTGATCCTCCCATCCAGGGGTCTCCTCCCAAGTGCCAAGATCAGGAGACTAAACATGAACCAAAACAAACAAAAATATGTACAGTTGCAAATCTTCCACGATATGTACAAGGCATATCCTATCCAAAGTGAGAGCGCAAAGTGAATGTGAAAAGTACATAATACAAGGCACATCCATAAAGTAACTTTCCCACTCGTCCCACAGCTAGCAAACCATATGTTGCGCGAAGCGACTGTGTGTACATGATAGAGTAATGTCCTGGCATGGCACATGCGCTAGCGGAACTTCCCGAGTGCTCTCAGTAGCTTTGTTTCATTAGTTGAAGATGGACGCTCCTATTTCAGCTCCCACCGAGTGTGAAGTGCGATCAGTGATAAAGTTTTTTAATGCATAGGATATAACCAATTGAAATTTATCGTCAGCTATGCCAGGTCTATGGGCCTGACATCATGAGCAAGCAGATGGTGCGTTGCTGCTGTAGACAATTTTCAGCAGGACAACAAAATGTGCATGATGAAGAGTGCAGTGGGAGGCCAACCACCATCACAGACGACCTTGTGGAGCAACGCACCATCTGCTTGCTCATGACATTAGGCCCATAGACCTGGCTGACGATAAATTTCAATCAGCGCTATTCCCTGTGCATTAAAAAACTTTATCACTGATAGCACTTCACATGCAGCGAGAGCTGGAATAGGAGCGTCCATCTTCAACCAATGAAACGAAGCTACTGAGAGCACTCGGGAAGTTCCACTAGCGCATGCGCTAGTGCTGCTTATGATTAGGTTTTCTCCGGAGCGGTTGTTTGCGTGCTTTCAATCGGAGACCTCCGGTTATCTCCGATTGATGCAGCGCAGGTTGTATATGTGCTGTGGCACAGACATACACTTTCCGCTGAGCATTCCTTTAATCGGATCAGGTAGTGATTCGAGTCCGCTGACGTCCGCGCATCTTTTAAAATAAGTTCTAATTTGTTGTTGTTTAATCTCTCTTTTATGTTAATCTCTCTCTCTCTTTCTTCGGCTCTTTTTTTGTGTTGCTTAAAGTGCTACGTTAGCTGACAGATTTTTTTTCTAGTTTTGAAATTCATAGTATATGTGGAAAGCCGTATTAGTTTTATGTCATTGATCAAATTAATAACATTCAATCTAACTGCAAAACTAATGCAGAAGTAAAGCTTTTCAGTAGCTAATGTAAACATTTATACTTTAATTCTCCTAGAAACTCTCGTTTAATCGCAAACATGGTTTGTCAATTATTATTCTAATCGGTTTAGTTAACGTAAAATATATTAAGGGAGCTTCAGAATGAAACAAAAGAAACGTGGGCTATCAATGGAATAAAGTTTACTGTCCAACATAATTTATTCAGATTCTTCACCGGACAGGATTGTGATTATTGTGTTAAAGGGTGTCAGTATTTGAACTGCCTCTTCTAAAACGCGCCACTCCTGCTCTGTAATAAAAATATAAGTGGATATCAACTTAAGGATAATTGTAATTATATTATTACCAGATGTTTCTTTAGTTTCATTCAGAAATATTTTAATCCAAACAGTAAAATATAACTCAAGTTGTCTAAACAGTAAAATATAACTCAAGTCATCTTGTAAATATTTAATTTGTTTTTTATTGCCTCGAAAGTTACGTTTTAGAGAAATTTCAAGGCTTTTTCATAGACTTGAGCATTTGGGAACAGTAGCACTAAAACAATTTAAAAAGAAATATTATCAAATGTTTTGCGTAATTGTTTTCATCAAGTTCGCGATTGTGCAATCGCTTCAAATGGTCTAACAAATTCGAAGTTCCACCACCCTTAGAGTAAATTCGCCCACAAAGTTTACAGTGTGCGTCTTCATTATTACCTTCAACTAAATTAAAGAATTTCCATGCGACAGATATCCGATTTGGTGCCATTTTATTCCCCTCACAACTACCGTCAGTCTGTACACGCCGGTCGTCCTTGAGCTAACTGTCGCTTCGCTCCGAACCCCCATATCCCTCCATATGCCCCCTGTTCCACCTACGGTAGTATCGGATATCACCGGTGGAGAGCTTTATTCGTAATCTCTGATTCCTCCACGGTAGTAGTCACTCCGATGAGCAGCACTGGTATGCGCCATGCCAGGACATTACTCTATCACATACACGCAGGCGCTTCGCTCAACATATGGTTTGCTAGCTGTGGGACGAGTGGGAAAGTTACTTTATGTACGTGCCTCGTAGTAAAAACAAATAAGTCTCAATAAACATGGGTTTGCAAAATAGGGTTACGATTCTAACTGACTTGATTATTTGTACACATGGTCCCACCATATGCTTTTCACTTCTGGACACTAAGGGCCATATTCATAGACATTCTTAGCGCTGGCTTCCGGTGGATGATCTGCGAATTAATGTTTTTCGTATACATAAATCAGTGTTAGTGATATGATATGATATGAATCCTGTACAAGTAATCAGTCTATACCTGGGGCTAGTTCAGCATGCTCGTAGCGTGGGTTAGCGAAATGTCTATGCATAGCACCCTAGGTGTCATAGTCCTAGTTAATACCGGTAATATCTGTGGTGGCTGAGTGGTCAGATCTTCAATACTGATACTTCTGGCAAACAAGGTCGCAGTTGATTTCTTTGAGGTCTCTCGTTTCTCCATATTAGACATTTACATCATTCCATAACATTCTCCGAATACCAGCTGGCAATGCACGGAGAGTACTGACTTAAGGACAAGTAGGGTTTCCTTCTCGAAACATGAGTACATAGTGAACCTTAGTGTAGTCAGCTCATGTGGGTTTGGGAATGTGCCTAGCTTGAGGGTTAGCGCTAGTAATATTAAACATAAGATATTTCTGTTCCACTGCTGTTAAAAAGGCAATCATGTTACATGTTACAGTACACTCGTATGCTCAAAATGTTGTCCTTGCATCTAGATGCTCAGCATGGAGTTCCTAATTCTTTTGAACACTTCTGCTTGATTTCGGAACTGTCAACAAGCAAAGACAATTCACTACTCCAATTCTTTCACTGTGCCAATGAAGTTGCTGTAAAGTATGCTGTCCAGATGACCCAAAACAAAAATTCAATGGACTTAAATCAGGTGATTGTGGAAAAAACTACGGATGGCTTCTAGTGTGTAAGGAGACAAGTATACAATGTATATCAACACTTAAGTCGGTGGTAGATTGTAAATCCTACATACACAATTATCTTTTCGTCATGTTTATCTAGACTTTCTTGCTACTATTTGCGTGTATAAGTCACAAATTTAGTTTGCACTTCTGATTCCCCTTGTGTATGTTTATTTCAATTTACAAATATATGTTCATTAAAACATTACACTGTAAGCTGAAAGGCAAATGCATCTGTTTTTTATACCAAAGATCCAGATTCAAAATTCAGTTGTTCCAGTTAAAGAAGACTGATTGGGGTAGGTTTTCACTGGTTACTGCTGTTTCCCCTGGCAGCATTAAATAATGATGATGGCCTAATATGCTCTCACTTTTCATAGCATACCATGGGCAATATCCATGACAGCACTGTGATCTAGAGTTTTGGCACGTTACTCCTGAATCGTAGTACTTACCATTAAGAAAGATACTTAACCTTTAAGAGATGAGGGTCCATTATAGCGGACAGTTTGTACTACAGTTGTGGCATGATACAGTATAATATGTTATAAATTGTATATTATTTATAAGGTAGGTTTATATTCTTTAATTTCCTGTAACATAAGGACATTACACTTAATTAAAACAATTCATTTATTTATTTTATTTTTTTGAAGATGCAAAATCATTGCAGCTGCAGTCAACTGAAACCTCGTCGGCTTCCATGTGTACCATTACATCAATTGTTTCACATGGGTTCTCCCATTGTCTACCACAGGCTCAATTAAATGCAGTGGCTGGGACGCGAACCTGCGATCTTAGGCATAATATGCTGGCCAGACATATCTCGTGTGCCTTAAACCACTTGGCTAACGAACCCAACATGAATTTACTCGATTATGCAGGTATACGAACTCTGCATTAAAAGTTAGAAATCTGCATGCAATAGTGGTAAAGGTTAAACCAGCAGTATATAAAAGCCAGGAAGATGTATCTATATTGTATATGTCTGGGTAAGAATCTAGTTATGCAAACAAAAATTATATAATTCTGATCACATTGGAACGCTGAAAGCAGTGTTACATTTGATGCTACCAAATTAAATTTATATGGTAAGACTTTCCTGTGTTAAATTTCAACGTACCTCGTTTACATGTTTCGACCTATTTATGGGTCATCTTCAGAACTGGTCGTTGTTGGTCTTGGCGCCATTTGTTCTGTTCCCTGTGAGGGTATGTTCCTGTGGTATAGTGTAGAGTCAAAGAGTGTATGTGTTTTGAAGTTGAGTTGTGTGTTGAGAATTTCGTTGGGGTGTGTTAAATTTATAAGTAATGAAACACTTTATACGACATTTCTCATGATAATATTATGTTTACAATCTTTTGTTGTTTTTGACAAAAAGGCAACGTTATGTGAAATATAAATATGAACAAAATAACACATCATAAAAATATTTTCCCCTCTGTTCCTACACATTTCTCTGTTGAAAACGGTATTTTTCTCTCTCTTGACGGACTTTCCATGTCATGTGACTCTCCTAACTTCCAGTATGTATCGCACATTGTTCTCTACAGCAAATTTTGTCCTTTCAGCAATAAAGTTTATGACCTGCTAATGATTCTGTTCTT